>NW_027507903.1:19514977-19914977 GCF_037356315.1 Lithobates pipiens
AATTGTCATTCAAAGTGTGACAGCGCTGAAGGCTGTAAATTGGCCTGTGCAGAAAGGGGGTGAAAGTGCCCGGTATTGAAGTGGTTAAAGCGGAGTTCCACCCAAAAATGGAACTTCCATTTTAAGGGTGGTGCCCGGACGTGTTACAATGCCGGTGCTGCAGAGAGGAGGGGGAGACGAGCGGGGCTTCGTTTGCCTCGCATCCCTGGGCACTGGGACAGGTAAGTGTCCGATTATTAAAAGTCAGCAGCTGCAGTATTTGTAGCTGCTGACTTTTAATTATTTATTTTTTTTAAGAAACACTCCAGAAAAAAAAAAAACCTTACATATGCACCTAAGGTTTCATCTTGAATTCTTACCTAGTTTCAATAATATATACCATGAGGGGATTATACTGTATATGTACTAATCACCCAGGTTAATTATTAGAGAGCCTGGAGGTGTCATCAGAATACACATAGAACTGCGAGTTGATATAAGGGGGTCGATTAGGAAAAAGGCTCATCGGCCGTTCACTCTGCAAGGGAATTTTCCCCCAGGGCTTAGCTAATGTGGTGAAATTTCACTTTGCAAGGAATACGCAATCACAAGCAAGAAAAAAAAAAAAAAAAAAGAAAACACTTTTGCTTGCATTTGATTGGATGATGGAAGTCATCAGAGCTTCACCTCATTCACTAAGCTCTGGGTATAATTCCCATGCAAACGGCAACTCCCCTTACAAAGTGAACAGTCTATTTGCATTTAGTAAATCAACCAATGTGGTCAAATGTTACATGTATTCTGTCTGTGACTTTAGCAAAATCTTGTTTTTGTGATCACGTCTGCAACAAAGTTATATGTAAGTCTGTTTTCGAATTTGTACCTCCATTGTTTTGTTTTGTATTACATTTTTTTTTTAATAAACATCAATGAACAAAAATACTGCAGATAAAATATTCAATTGATTACCACTTGTAAAGATATGATAAAATTCATCCATAGGTGATCGTTTATAAAGATATACAGGCATACCCCACTTGTAACCAATTAAGCCCCGGACCATTTTGCTGGCCAAAGACCAGAGCACTTTTTTGCGATTCGGCACTGCATCGCTTTAACTGACAATTGCGCGGTCGTGCGACGTGGCTCCCAAACAAAATTGACGTCCTTTTTTCCCCACAAATAGAGCTTTCTTTTGGTGGTATTTGATCACCTCTGCAGTTTTTATTCGTGGCGCTATAAACAAAAAAAGAGCGACAATTTTGAAAAAAACGCATTATTTTTTACATTTTGCTATAATAAATATCCCCAAAAAATGTATAAACATTTTTTTCCCTCATTTTAGGCCGATACGTATTCTTCTACATATTTTTGGTAAAAAAAATCGCAATAAGCGTGATTGGTTTGCGCAAAATTTATAGCATCTACAAAATAGGGGATAGTTTTATGGCATTTTTATTATTTATTTTTTTTGCTATTAATGGCGGCGATCAGCGATTTTTATCATGACTGTAACATTATGGCGGACACATCGGACATTTTTGGGACCATTGTCATTTATACAGCAATCAGTGCTATACAAATGCACTGATTCCTGTGTAAATGACACTGGCAGTGAAGGGGTTAACCACTAGGTGGCAGTATAAGGGTTAAGTGTGCCCTGGGGAGTGTTTCTAACTGTAGGGGGGTGTGGCTGTGTGTGACACGTCACTAATCTCTGATCCCGATGACAGGTAGCAGAGATCAGTGACACTGTCACTAGGCAGAACGGGGAGATGCTTGTTTACATTATCTTCCTCTCTGTGAGACGATCGCGGGTATCCCCGTGGTGATTGAGTCCGCAGGACCCGCGATCGGACTCACGGAGGTCCCGACTGGCGTGCGCACGCAATGGCACGGTGGAAAATTTAAAGGGACGTACCTGTACGTCCATTTGCCTGCCCGTGCCATTCTGCCGACATACATCAGCGTGCGCCTGTTGGCATGTGGTTAAAGTCTAACTCCCCTTTTTTGTTTAGAGAAATAAACATTCCCCTCTGGGTGATCTGTTTACATTGCAAGGATTATAACAACCTTTGTTGCAGATTTCTACCTTTTGTTATTCTGAAGAAATCCCTGTGTGTTTTTCTGTGCCTCTGTGCCCAGTGGGTCTAATGGGAGTGGTTTCATAATTATCAGTCAGCTGTGGCAGCTGCAGGGCACAAATGAGGAAAGCTGCTGGGCCTGCCTCCCTTTAGACGTGCTCCTTTTGGAAATATCTCACAAAAATTTGCATTTTTGTTGCAGGGGATGCCCGAAATCTGACTTGTATCTTAGTCAGACTTCTGGGAAAATTGGTGAGCCAATCACACAAGCAGGAAATGATGTTTCTGGTGAGTGGTCAGTACACATTCTGTGTACAGAACAACCGCATGTAGCCATATTGCTTTGCATTCATAGAAGATTCCAGCGGCTGCAGATTTAAATTCAGGCAATCCAGTAGGAGGTTTATGCCACTGGTGCATGCTGGGGAGGTTATAAATATGTGGGGCAGGACATGTGCTCCCTCTGTCCTTCCCTGGGCTGAGGCCTAGGGAAGTTATGCTGGATGGAGCTCTCCTGTTAAGCCCAATAGCCTGGTTTGGGGCCTAACGTGTTCTGAAGTCATCCTGAAGCTGTCCTGCCTAATCTGGAGGAAGCTGTACCAAGGAGGAGGCCCAGGGGGGAGGACCCTTGCTGGAGAGAGCCAGGAAAAAAGCTGGTTTCTCAGAAGGATCTGGTGACTCACTTGGAGGACACACTGACATATGGAAATGTGCTTACAGTAGTGCCAGGTCAGCTTAAAGGCTCTGACATTGTGAAGCTGGACATTGATGGATCTAGAGAGTCTGTAAGTGATCTGCTAGGGTATAAAAAGGCAAAAGTGACTGGCGCCCAATATCCTTTTTCGGTCCCCCTATTTTAGCCATGAACTCAGCCTTGGGGTAAAATGCAAGCCCACCTCTGCCCTCTGGAGGTGTTATTCTGCCCTTCAGGTGTCAGTGGGATGCTTCACATAGAGTATAATTTGCCTACTAGTGCATGACGATATACATTGGCACAATGGCACGGCTGTGCAAATGGGTGTACAGGTACATCCCCATTAAGACGCGGCATTGTGGTCATGCGTGCACCGTCGGCGTGCACTCTGTGACCATGCCCGCGGGTCCTGCGGACTCGATGTCCCGCGATCATGTCACGGAATGGCAGAACTGGGAGATGCCTATGTAAACAAGGCATTTCCCCGTTCTGCCTAATGACATGATAGAGATCTACTGCTCCCTGTTATCAGGAGCAATGATCGCTGTCATGTCCTAGGTAGCCCACCCCCCACCCCCCCACAGTTAGAATCACTCCCTAGGACACACTTAACCCCTTGATCACCCCCTAGTGTTTAACCCCTTCCCTACCAGTGTAATTTATACAGTAATCAATTAATTTTTATAGCACTGATCGCTGTATAAATGACAATGGCCCCAAAATAGTGTCAAAAGTGTCCGATGTGCCTGCCATTATTTCGCAGTCATGATAAAAATCGCAGATCACCACCATTACTAATAAAAAAAAAATAATAATAGAAATGCCATTAAACTATCCCCTATTTTGTAGAATCTAGAACTTTTGCGCAAACCAATCAATATACGCTTATTGCGATTTTTTTTTACCAAAAATATGTAGAAGAATACGCATCGGCCTAAACTGAGGAAAAATTTGTTTTTTTTATATATTTTTGGGGATATTTATTATAACAAAAAAGTAAAAAATATTGCTTTTTTTTATTAAAATTTACGCTCTTTTTTTGGTTTATAGCGCAGAAAATAAAAATCGCAGAGGTGAACAAATAACGCCAAAAGAAAGCTCTATTTGTGGGGAAAAAAAGGATGTCCATTTTGTTTGGGTGCAGCATCGCACGACAGCGCAATTGTCAGTTAAATCGACGCAGTGCCGAATCGCAAAAAGTGCTCTCGTCAGGAAGGGGGTAAATCCTTCCGGGGCTGAATGATACAATCAATCCATAGAAGCCCGATAATAAAGTTAGGATACAGTTATTCCATAAAATAATGCATATAAAGATATAATACAACCAGCCCACAGAATGTAATTTATATATATATATATATATATATATATATATATATATATATATATATATACACATATATGTATATATATGATCATTATTTTTTTATTTTTTATTTATTATTATTTTTTTGTGGTTGAACTGTATGGACTTGTGTCTTTTTTCAACCGGACTAACTATGTAACTATGTTATTTGCGGTGCATTACAATAAATGTTCTATTCTGCTGACCATTTGATGATGTTGAATTGCATATTCAGGGCAATGGCAAATATATAGACTAAAAAAATAAAATAACCTTGTCAAAAGCAAACTGGAAAAGAACAATCTGGTTCAGATTGATATAATATATGGTGGAAAGAATGGTGTCTTTGTTGTCTGTAGCAAGAATTCAGATGCCTTACATTTCTAAATTAAAACTGAACAAAAATGAACTGGAATCTGATTGGCTCAGAGAGTATAGTATGTCTGTTGGGTACAGATGCCTTTATCAGTGAAAATGTTGCCCTGGTATCATATCCTACAGAGAGCATTATTTGTACCTCGCAAATATCCAGCCTTAAAGTTTGAATTGCATTTCTAATTTAAATAAGGAATATTTAGCAATTACAAATCTCACACCTTTGGGTTTCAGGTGTGAAAAGGGAGAGTTAAATGAACATGGAAAGGACACTAGACTGTCTTTCTGTAAGTGATGCTTCCCTGCCTTAATGGATTTGCTGTCTCGTGGAGTCAGGTAGAAAACTGTCTGGACTAAATCTTTGACTGATTATGCATTTTTCCCCCTATCTCTTCACCCCAGATAGATTCATCATCCCAATTTGTCAAGCTGGCGAGATTCCAATTAATTACACAAGCAAACAGCTCAGACTGCGTCAGGTCCTGTCAGGCTGCCCCAGTCCCTCATTTACTGTCTCCCAAGCCGAGGCGTTAGTCCTCTGCTGGTAATTAATTTGATGAATGCTCTTGTAGTGCAACGGGTGGTGGAAAAAGAACATCTCTATATGTATCTTTTTTCCTGTTCTCTTCATGCGCGCTCATTTTTGAACTTCGTCCAGGAGCCTCTGACTTTTCATGTTGACCATTGTCTTTTGGATTATGCCTTCTGTTTATCGTAACTCTGAAGAAGATGTGGGTTGAGCATTATAAATTAAGATATAAACGTGGTCTAGTAGGTTAGTACCCAACAAAGGGTTTTGCAGTTGCTGAAATTTACTGTAAGAATAGAATTTATCAGCGTATGGGCAGCACAGTAGCTCTAGGTCTAAGTCTAGTAGGTTAGTACCCAACATAGGGTTTGGCAGTCTCTGAAATTAACTGTAAGAATCTCATTTATAAGCACAGGGGCTTTATGGCTAGTAATTTTGCCTGCAAGCACTAGGGTCTTGGATTTCAACTCCAACTGCAACACTATCTGCATGGAGTTTGCATGTTCTCCCTGTGCTTGCATGGGTTCCAGGTATTCTGGTTTCCTCCCACACTTGACTCCACCGAGATGCTGGGAGTTTAATTGGCTCCTGTCTAAATTGGCCATGGTATATGTATGTATGAATGTTCATTAGGGACCTTAGATTGTAGGTTCCTTGAGGGCAGGGACTGATGTGAATATACCAGATGTATGGTGCTACATACTGTCAGGTCACCTTGAGGCGAGGTAACAGATGCACACCGTAAGGATTAGGAGTGCACCGCAAGGTCGTGGACCCTAAGGCTGACTGACCCACTGAGGTTAGAGCGTAAGATTCCCTGGGGCGCGGAGTCTAAGAGCCAGCAGGTGTTCACCAGAGCCTCTAGTGGTGAGGATGGACTTGGCTGCAACTGGCTCCAGGTCGTGACCCCCAGGGTCCCCCAGCTCGCATCCACACTAGGCTACAGGAGAATAGGGATAGTGAGGGATAAAGCCAAGGTCGGGGCCACAAGCAGAAAGGAATAGTCAGGGACACGCCAATAGGTCAGGATCACAGGCAAACAGGGATAGTCAAGGACACGCCAAAGTCGGTAACGGAACAACAGAAGAGCACACAGCAGGTAACAGGAAGCTAAACACACAAAGGAATACACAATGGTTGATCAGCAGGGTTTGCCTGCAGTGCACAGGTTAATATAGAGTTCTCTGATAGGAGCTAGGGTGGAGTCATGCCAGAGGATGGATTACAAAAGCAGTCAGGTGAGGGTCGGCTGGTCTCTAGAGATGAACACATGGAAACAGGTAAGCAGACAAACTCTATTGCATAACCATGACACATACATTGTTGGCGCTATATATATATATATATATATATATATATATATATATATATATATACACACGATCCGATATATAGCATTCAGTTCAAGGGCAAACCTATTGTCTGTATAGCTGGCAGCAAAGGACGTGACTAGTAGAACACTGCAAACCTAGAAGATCTCTTGGAAAAAGGGGGCTGCCTAACATATTTTATAATTGGTGCCTACAAAGTAAATTTCATCCAATTCATGGATGAACAGAGAAAACAAACTGACCGGAAAGGCTGTGAGGGGAAGGATGAGCAGTAAATACAGAAGAAAGGTGTCCAAGGATAATGGCGGCAAAATAAAAGGTTGCCAAAATCGGCTTTCTAGATCGGTTTCCACGCAGACTGTGTTGGAGGCAATAAGCACCTCATAAAATAAATGTATTTATTGGCCAAATACCACTAGCAAATGAGAAGGAGAAGCCTTTGTACAATAAAATCCTATATAATTATTGTTCCTTACATGTGAAGTATAATAGTAAAGGTTTCATAAACATAAGTCATGATAACACCAGCCTAGGCTGCATGCTTACCTTATAGCCTTATCTATAGGGAACAACAGAGATCATTCGGCAATATCCATGCCAGATAACCAGTTCTCTTAAAATCGGTCATCAGTAATCTTATGGCTGATACCCTTTATTTTCTATTTTTTTTTTTTTTCAGGTAGGACAGTAGCCATAGGTTTCAACTTTGTCCCTCATTTGGATGGTTTGTCCCTCTTTTGAGACCAAATTCCTCTGTCCCTCGTGCAGCCTCAGTTATCCAGGTTCTATTCTACTGTATTTGTTATTTTAAGTCAATATAAAGAAAAAAATGGAGGTAAAAAAAGTACCTGTGTGGTTTAGTCACGCATTCTCTGCATTATAGATCCTTGTAACCAGGGCGGTGGCAGGGATGTGTCTTTTGCCTACAAAAAGATGTCCCTCTTTATAATTTCAGAAAGTTGGGAGGTATACTGTAGCTACATATTGGTGACATATAACAAATTATAGTGCTTTGAACAGCTTCACAGTCTGTTATAAAGGAAATGCCACCTATGCCATTTGATTATTATTATCATTCGGTATACTCATTGACAATGACTACAGTGCTTTGAAAGCTCCTCAGTTTGTCATAAAGGCAATGCCACCTATGCCATTTTAATATTATCTTCATTTTGCATACTTATTAACTTCATAATAATCAGATAGAGGTTAGCTTTCATCCATTTTAGAAACAACTTGGCTGAAAGCAGGAGAGTTGTTCATCTGATGTAGAAACCCTTTGTATTTTTAGACTTTATTAGCATGTAAATTCCAAGCCATAGTACCTTAGTTCCTAAACTCTGCAAGTCACTACTAATATGAAAACCAAGGCTGTGTTTACTATGAGACAAAGTGAGATACTTAAATATGAATTCCAGAAATGTTATATTTTTACATCCAGCTTGGACCAATGTGACAATGTATATACCATACCTGGCCTATACCTCAGGAAGCTGGAACGCACTGCAGTAGGCACCACCACTCCACTAATGTCCACTTGCTTCTTCAGGTCCTGAGCAGCCTTTCTGATGCATCATGAACACAGAACGTTGCCTTCTTGGCACGGGTGCCATTTAGAGATAATTTCATGTCTTCTGAATAAATTCAAATGCTGCATACACAAGACTGGACTTTTCGACGGACTAGGTTCAATGGTCTTCCCGACGGACTTTCGGCGGAGTTCCGATGGACTTTCCGAACGAACGGACTTGGCCACACACAAGCACACCAAAGTCCGACGGATTTGAACGTGATGACGGATGACAAGACTAGAATAAGGAAGTTCATAGCCAGTAGCCAATAGCTGCCCTAGCGTCTGTTTTCGTCCGTCAGACTAGCATACAGACTAATGCATTTTTCGACCGGACTCAAGTCAGTCGGAAAGATTTGAAACATGTTTTATTTCTAGGTCCGTCTGACTTTTGGGGAAAAAAGTCCGCTGGGGCCCATACACGATCCAATGGATTTATTCCGTCGGACCTAGTCCATTGAAAAGACCGGTCGTGGTCTGATTGGACAAGGTGGAGCGTGGGATGTCACCACCCACCTCTCCAACTTGCCCAATCCAAGAATGCTTTGCTTTCATTCAGAGAATGCAAAGAATTCTCTGATGGGAGCTGGTGCTGGCAGCTGACCTCCTGGGTTAAAAATGCAGCACGGCAGCCATTCAGCGTGGGACTCGGTTGCAAGTGTAGATTACTGAAATAGCGGTGTCTACTTTAGTCATTTTAGGTTTCCAGGTGCATCAGCCAGGCGTGGTATACACTTTACATGGTTACATTGGTTCAAGCTGAACCAATATAACTTTGTAAAAATATACCATGCCTGGATTTCTTCTTTAACCAGAGAAACCACCACAGTTTTACTGCGGCAGGTTGGCCCGGCTGGGCGAAGCGACGTTACCTTACGTTGGGCGCACATGCCCTCTAGACAGGTTGCAATTATTGGATTCGCTTCAGAACTGTTCAGTCTACAGGCTCAGGCCAATGATTTCTGGCCTGGATCTGGTGATCAGTTCTAGCGACTGAAATCCTCCCCTACTTGTGTAAGTGTAAACACAGGCAGGGGAAGTGATGTAATCTCCCCTCGTGGAACTCTTTTCCATTCCAGAGAGAGGAGAGAAGGCATCTCAGAGTAATTTGCACCAACACTACACTGACAGTACACATAGGAACACTTGTCACCCCCCCCCCCCCCCCCCCCCAGTGCAGTATTCATATTTTTCTTTGATCACTGTACTGGTGTCATTTGTGACAATAATCAGTGTTAGGGTAATTAGTAGTAGGCCCAAATAAGTCTAGGACCCCCCCTAAACCCCCCTAATAAAGGTTTAACCCCTCGAACACCCCCTGTCACCAGTGATCACTGTATTAGTGTCACGGTGATGCTGGTTAGTTATTTATTTTTTTTATAGCGTCAGGGCACCCGCCGTTTATTACCTAATAAAAGGTTTAACCCCCTGATCACCCAGTGGGTGACATCAGTCAGGTTTTAGTGTCAATTAGGGTCTGCGTTGCCCCAGACAGCATCAGATTAGTGCCAGTAGCGCTAACACCCCCACACGCAGCATACACCGCCCTCAGTAGTATAGTGTCTGAATGGATCGATAGCTTTGATCTGATCAGAACTATAATAGCCTCCCCAATAGTTTAGGGTTCCCAAAATCTCAGCATTAGCGGGATCAGCCCAGATACCTGCTAGCACCTGCATTTAGCCCCTCCGCCCAGCTCACCCAAGTGCAGTATCAATCGATTCCTTTCACTTATAAAACACAAAACACATTTTTGATAGCGTTTGAATCAGTGGCTGGCAGTCAGGAGCTTTTTTTTCCCTGTGAGTCTCACTAGTGTACCAGTAAATTTAGAGGCCAAAATGTCCAATGGAAGGTACAGTAATGAAGAGGCCTACACGTTTCTGAGAATGACAGATGAGAGTGAAAAGGAAGTCACCCATCTGTCTGATTGTGGCTCAGAATACGAACCAGTAGACAGCAGCGGCACGCTGACAGACAGCTCTGACGACAGAGTCGTGGTCCCTGCCAAGGTCAGGCATTCCCGACTCTGTTCTTCTGCTGTTGTTGAGGTGCAAGAACCGCAGAGCTCTCATATAGAGCAGAGAGCCAGTACTAGTACCGCTCACCCTTCTGGTGAACTGGCTAGCCCTAGCGGCCTAGTACATCCTGGTCGTACTTCCAGCACTGCAGTAACACTTGGTCCCATAAGTGCAGTTCAGGCTGGTGAGGTGGAAATCACAACTAGTGTCCTGTAGCCACCAAGAAGACAAACACAGGCCTGTCGAGCCCATAGTGCCCTTCCTGCTGAATTTGCCAATCCGAATTGGGAGCCCACCACTTCTGCAGCACCCGTACTTCCCCCATTCACTGGCCAACCAGGAATTCAGGTGGAAACAGTTGATTTTATGTCACTTGATTTTTATTCACTGTTTTTCACTGAAGATCTCTATAGATCTATTGTGAAACCAAAGCATTTGTATGCTGGTCAATTCATCACCGCTATTCCCCAGTTGACCCAAAGATTGGGTACCTATTACGGTTTCAGAATTTAAGACCTTCCTGGGCCTATCCCTCCTCATGGGCATAGTTAAAAAAAAGTGAGTTGCGGTCATATTGGTCCACTTACCCAATTCACCATATGCCCGTGTTCTCTGCCTCCATGACCAGGACATGATACAAGCAGATCTTGCAGTTCATGCATTTCAATGACAATGAACTCTGTTGTCCTCGGGGTGACCCTGGATACCATCGGCTCCACAAAATAAACCACTTCAACCAACAGTTTGCAAATCCTCCGTGGCTGAAGTGGTTGAACATCAAAGGCTGAGCCTAGCATGGAGCTATGAATAGTTTTCTTATCAGCTTCTCATTGCCGTCCTTCTGCTCCCCAGCCTTCTTCTCAAGTTGGCCATACAAGGTTTGATTGTTTTGTTAAAGCAGCCGATGTACACCTACGGCGGTTTGCGCAGCCGTGCCAACCTGTCGCCGTATAACAACGGCAGCTGGTCGGCAACAAGTTAAATAGAAAACTGTCTTTAGATTTTTACTCCAAAAGCCATTTATTAAAATAAATTTGATTTTAAAAAAAATCGGATTTAAATGTAAAAAATCAGTTTTTATTTTTATTTTTTTTAATATTTTATTTTTATCCACCTTACTAAACATACATGCCTGCAAATATCCAGAAGTTTTTATTCTGTTATCACGGAAGAGTGCAACATTTCAGGGCCACCCGGCATGGTGTCCTTCATGGCCTCAACATTTTGTACTCTTCCACTGTGAAGTGATCCATTGGAATAAACACTGCTGAGCGTTTTTTTGAAGATCTTGTAAATATGTACATTGATGGTAATGTGCAAGTCTATACAGAGCATAAGCATATTTCCTCGGAATCAGAAAAGGCAAGGTTCCTCCGGTGCTGTCATCCGACATTTGCATTCACATGTGTACATCATGATCTGTATGCTAAATAGCTATTTATTCATGTACAGGCATACTTTATTGAGTGATATGAAAAATTCAGACACTCATAATTACCAATCAGAATTAATACTGCATTGACGTGTCTTCAGTAATGTGAAATGTGATTGGGTGTTATGCCTCCCTGCACTTTGCTAGGCAGGATTGCTCTTTGTACTCCTTTAGTGAATAGGTTCAGCCTAATGAAGTATTCCTTATCTTAATAGTCCGGTTTACTGCATATTTAAGTATTTCTGCGTCCTTAAGCCCTGTTAATTCCAGTGAAATAAATTCAAGTAAACTATGCCAGAGAGCAGCTAATTGTGTGTTACTCTTCCTCCTAAGCTTATGAGATGTTACTTTATTTTTTGCTCATTTTAACTCTCACAAAGCAGCTAATCAGGACAAGCAATAACTGGGAATAAGGTGCTCATTTGGGCAAAATTATATAAAAGAAAACATAAAAAAAAAAAATCAATTTTGTGCAGCCTGAAAGTCCCACGGGGAGCCAGTCAGAAATAATAGATGTATTTTTAGAAGTGTTTTCATGTAAAAGGGAGTCTTTTGTTTTTTATCATTTAATTTTAAGCTTTAGAGACCAGACCATTGGTGACCTTTGTGTTTTCCCTACTTAATCATCATTTTTACAGCTTACTGTATTATTTTACCATCCGTTAAGATTTTTACCCATAGGAAATATATACCTGGTGTGAAAATGGAATCAAAAATTGGGGTTTTATTTTGGCCACTGTCACCACAGTTCCACTAAAATCCGTTTACAACAGAATTTCCTTTTTTTAATTTTTTTTACAGTCATGACGCTTTATAATCTTCAGAATCTGGAGGCACACAAGTCTAAAATGTAAAGAACATAAAACTGAGCCTGGGAGGATACACAAAACCACCTTGATGTAAGGAACTTCACATCAGAAGCCCCCCTTCACATCGGAGGTCCCCCCCCCATGACATCAGAAGCCCTCCTTCACATCAGAGGTCCCCCCCATGACATCAGAAGCCCCCCTTCTCATCAGAGGTCCCCCCATGACATCAGAAGCCCCCTTCACATCAGAGGTCCCCCATGACATCAGAAGCCCCCCCTTCCCATCAGAGGTCCCCCCCATAACATCAGAGCCCCCTTCACATCAGTGGTCCCCCCCATTGACATCAGAAGCCCCCCTTCACATCAGAGGTCCCCCCACGACATCAAAGCCCCCCTTCACATCAGAGGCCTCCCCGTGACATCAGAGCCCTCCTTCACATCAGAGGTCCCCCCATGACATCAGAAGCCCCCTTCACATCAGAGGTCCCCCCATGACATCAGAGCACCCCCATGACATCAGAGGTCCCCCCATGACATCAGAGCCCCCCTTCACATCAGAGGTCCCCCCATGACATCAGAGTCCCCTTCACATCAGAGGTCCCCCCATGACATCAAAGCACCCCCTTCGCATCAGAGGTCCCCCCATGACATCAGAGCCCCCCTTCACATCAGTGGTCCCCCATGATATCAGAGCCCCCCTTCACATCAGAGGTCCCCCCATGACATCAGAAGCCCCCCTTCACATCAGAGGTCCCCCACGACATCAGAGCCCCCCTTCACATCAGAGGTCCCCCCCTGACATCAGAGCACCCCCTTCGCATCAGAGGTCCCCCCATGACATCAGAGCCCCCCTTCATGTCAGAGCACCCCCTTCACATCAGAGGCCCCCTCATAGTTACATAATAGGTGAGGTTGAAAAAAGACACAAGTCCATCAAGTCCAACCTATGTGTGTGATTATGTCAGTATTACTTTGTATATCCAGTATGTTGTGGTTGTTCAGGTGCTTATCTAATAGTTTCTTGAAACTATTGATGCTCCCCGCTGAGACCACAGCCTGTGGAAGGGAATTCCACATCCTTGCCACTCTGACAGTAAAGAACCCTCTACGTAGTTTAAGATTAAACCTCTTTTCTTCCAATTTTAATGAGTGGCCACGAGTATTATTAAACTCCCTTCCGTGAAAAAGTTTTATCCCTATTGTGGGATCACCAGTATGGTATTTGTAAATTGAAATCATATCCCCTCTCAAGCGTATCTTCTCCAGAGAGAATAAGTTCAGAGCTCGCAACCTTTCCTCATAACTAATATCCTCCAGACCCTTTATTAGCTTTGTTGCCCTTCTTTGTACTCGCTCCATTTCCAGTACATCCTTCCTGAGGACTGGTGCCCAGAACTGGACAGCATACTCTAGGTGCGGCCGGATCAGAGTCTTGTAGAACGGGAGAATCGCATCAGAGGTTCCCCATTATGTTGGAGCCCCCCTATACATCAGAGCCCATCCTATATGTGAAAGCCCTCCCTATAATTCAGAGTTTCCCCATCACTGCAGTTTCCCGCCATCACCAAATCTTCTCATTACTTCAGAATCCCCCCAATCACAGAACCCTTCATCATAGAGTCCCCTGATCACACAAAATCCCCCAAATCACAGAGCCCCCTCCCAAAAATATAGTCTCCACTTCACATCAGAGCCCCCAATCATACAGTCCCCTCTGAGCCTGGGATGATACACAAAACCACCTTGATGAAAGTAACTTCACATCAGAGGTCCCCCCATGACACCAGAGCCCTCCCCCCTTTTACAGCATGTCAGAGCACCCCCTTCACATCAGAGGTCCCATTAGGTTGGCGTCCCCCCCCCCCCATACATCAGAGTCCATCCTATATGTGAAAGTCCTCCCTATAATTTAGAGTTTCCCAATCACTGCAGATTCCCCCTATCACCAGATCTTCTCATTACTTCAGAATCCCCATACCACAGAGCCCTTCATCATCATAGAGCCCCCAGTCCTTGAGTGGGTGGTTTGGGATTTGGCTGGGTCAATTTAGTTATTCCCTATTTGGACGACTTTCTTTGCGTTGGCCCTCCTTTGAATTTATGTGGCATTCTGGCTACGGTTAAGCACATCGTGGAGCGTTTTGGTATTCCTCTTGCTGCGGACAAAACGGAGGGCCCCACGTCCTTAATCAAGTTCTTGGGGATAGTTATTGATTCTCAGGTGATGGAATGTCATCTGCCTGACGATACATTGCTTGCTCTCAAGGAAGAGGTTAGCTTAGCGTTTGGCAAATACAAGATGCAGCTATGGGAGCTACAGTCGCTCCTAGGTAAGCTGAACTTTGCTTGGCGCATCATGCCGATGGGCAGGGTTTTTTGTCAGCAGCTATCGGCCGCCACGGCTGGGGTGCACTCACCTAGACACATTGTTAGTCTGAACAGGGAACATAGGGCCGATTTACGGGTGTGGCGCATTTTTTTGGAAACTTTCAGTGGTCGGTCCCTCTGGATGGAGGGGGCAGTCAGTAACTTCGATCTGGATCTTTTTACAGCTGCTGCCGGCTCCACTGGTTATGGAGCATTTTTGGGGGGCTGGTGGAGTGCAGAGCGCTGGTCCTCCAAATGGTGGGAGGCGGGTTTCTTAAAAAATGTGGTACTTTTTCCTGTCGTAATCAGCATAGTGATATGGGGGGAGTCTTTTTGTAACAAAAAAGTTCTCCACTGTGATAACTTGGGGGTGATTCAAGTAATCAATTCCCTGTCAGGGTCCTCCCCTCCCGTACTTCAGCTTTTGCGACATCTTATTTTGTGTTGCCTTCAGCTGAATATGTGTTTGGATGTGGTGCATCTTCCTGGGGCGAAGAATACCTTGGCTGATGCTCTCTCACTTTCAGTTGGACAGGCTCCAGGAGTTGGCACCTGATGCGGAGCAGCATGGAACCCCTTGTCCTCTTTGGCTGTGGCGAATTGTGTTGGCGTTTCCTCTGGTTTGATTTGAAACTCCGTGAGTGGGTTGATGTGGTCTTCATATACCAAGGTCTGGTGGGAGTGGGGAGATTTTCTTCAGCGGGCTGGGATGGGCATGGACAGTTCTGATGTAAGACATCTTTTAATTCACTTAATTTGTCTGGATCTCACAAATCGTGTGTGTCTATTTCAGCCATGAATTGCAAGTTGGCCGGGCTGGCATTTCTGTTACGGGGCATCCCTGATTTCACCAAGGATTTCTTGGTGAAGCAGACATTGAGAGGGTATCGGAAGGATTCTTGGAGGCTGGAAGGCCGCCGGCTGATCACTTTTGACATTTTACAATCCTTGTTCATACAGGTGTGGACTGTGTATTCTTCTGAGTATGAAACGCATTTATTCTGGGCGGCTGATGTCTGCTGTGATGGTTCATCTGTTGTCCTGTTTATCCTCCGATCTAAGATGGATCAAGCGGAAAAAGGGGCAGATTTGCGGTACTGCAGGTTCGTGGTTCGCCCATTTTCCCGGTTTATGCGGTGGTGGATTATTTACAGCTTTGCCCTGTGGGGACTGGTTCTTTTCTGATTCATTTGGACAGTTCTGCATTGTCCAAGTTTCGGATCACGTCAGTTCTTCAATGCTGTTTATCCTCTGCAGGGCTAGAGTCACGCAGTTATTCTTCGCATTTCTTCCGCATCAGGGCGGCCACTGAGGCTGCCAGGTGGGGATTGGACACTGCGGTCGTAAAACGGATCAGTAGGTAGGAGTCAGATAAGTTTAAACTTTATGTCCACCCTTATTTGGTGTAAGTTTAGCCAGGTTCATGGGGTGTCTTATGTGTCATTCCTTATTGATGTGGTCTGTGTTTTCTGTGTGTTATTTTTTTGGGTTATGTGTTATTTTATGTATTCCTTTTCAGATCATGCTTGCCTCGTTTGGATCTTTGAGGGGGCCAAGAGGGCTGATGTCAGGCCTGACAGCCATCAGCTTTGCTTCACTAGGTCAGAGGTGAGTGTCAGGTGGATAGGCATTCCAGGGTGCTGGGGAGCAAGGTAGTCCCAGAAGTACATAAAGTTTCACGCTGGGACAGGACTTCTGACATCCTGGTTTTGCACTCTGGTGGCAACGATCTGGGTGTCAGGTCCAGCAGACACCTTATTCGGGATGTAAAATTTGACGTCCTCAGGCTGCGCATGGCTTTTCCTCACACAGTGGTGGTTTGGCCGGATATCGTAGGACACTTGTCTTGCCACTTTGCCAGGTCTGAGGACAAACTAAACAGGGTAAGAGTTAAAGTTAATAAGGAGATTGGGAAGTTCATAGCGCGAAACTGAGGTTTCGTGGTCCGGCATCGGGACCTGGAGGTGGATACCTGGCGGTATCTCCGCAGCGACGGTGTTCACCTTAACGCGGTGGGCATGGTTTTTTGGGCTCCGGGATTACAAGATGGGGTGCAGAGGGCTTTGCTTTCTTGGCTGGGCACAAAGGTGTGAGGTTTCACACTTTGTGCTGTGGCAGGTGGGTCTTTGGAGGCAGTTTAAACAAACTGTGTGCTTATCAGATTAGGGACCCATCTAAGGTATGGACCCCCTGATGGAATGCCAGTTATGGTGGAGTAACTGGTAAGTTAATGTGTGGTATCTGCTGAATGTGGTTCACCCTCGAGCCGGTGTGGGAACCGTGTAAGTACTTACGCAGATACGAAATGTATAATTGATAACTGGGGCCTCCAAGGATCGGCAACCTTCATTTTCTAGTGTTTGTTTATTATTTTTTGGTTTCCTGTTTTAAGGAAGGTTATTGTTATGTTTTTGTTATTGTTTTAATAAAGGGGAGGCGAGACGGCCATTTTTTACTCCAACATTGGTGTCAAGGGTTTTTTCTTAAAAGTTTAAGTTAGGGTAAAAGAGGGGGATTGGGGTAAAAGAGGGGGATTGGGGTAAAACAGAGGGATTGGGTAGTTAGCATTCAAGGGTCAGGATTGTATTAGGTACCTTAGTCGAGTGCTTTGGCTATATTAACCTCCCTGGCGGTACGATTATTTCGGATTTTAGGTGCTAAAAGCGGTACAATTATTTTGCATGAAAATTTGGAGTTTTATATTGTAGTCCTGTAATTCTTAGGAATAACTCACTTGAATCTGTCCAAACCAGAGTCTAGCAGACATCCCGGGTATGATAAAGTTTGAAAAATGAAATCATAAATTATATAATAAATATAATTATAATTATATTAAATAATATAATAATAATTATAATAAATAATATAATAAATAATTATAAATAATTGTACCAAATAATAATATAACAATAATAAAAATTATTCAATAATGTAATAAAATCAAAAACACTGAAATCTGCTCAGTTGCAGAATTGTCACTGTCATTACTTTTCAGTATTTGATGACGGATCTCCCCACAAATCGCTATCACTCAATTCTGCGAGTGATTACAATTTATTATCGCTGTTTTCTAGCTGGTCTAAAATAATTTTTGATGTAAAGGGACAGTTTTGGTTGCTATCGACAATCTCCAGTTTCCAGGCAGAAAGAACAGTTTTTATAATATAAAACTGCATGCAGGGCACTGGGCAGACCACTAGGAACAAAGGGGATGTGAAATTATTACATACAGCAATGTAATCTGTAAGATTACATTATACTGTATGTATAGTGAGTGTTTCACTTTTTGAATTTGGCGCCGATCTCCGTCCCCGTGCGTCGCAACGCTCGCAGGGAACGGAGATCAGGTCCGTGATAGATCGAGCAAGACACGGCTCGCTCGTACAGCGGGGGGACATCGCTGGATCCAGGGGAGAAGGTAAGTAAACGTCCTCCTGGATCCAGCAATGCGGTCCAGAGTCTGACTCGGGGTTACCGCTTTTGGTATAAAAATTCCACCCCGAGCCAGACTCGGGAATACCATCAGGGGGGTTAACAAATGAATGCATACTAGGTCTTGAATTCAAATAGGTGAAAATTAAATGAAACCTGTCATTAGATAGGACGCTATTTCTGACACTCTTCTGTTGACTTCACTTGCTTCATACTTGCACAAGGCCAGTGATTTAAAATCACTGAGAATTTCCGCAGTGACTTACATTACATATACTGTATATTGTATACTTTCACATCAGTTTCTGCCCTCAAGGAGCTTAGAATCTAAGGTCCCTAACCCACATTCATGCATACACATACTAGGGCCAATTCAGACGGGAGTTAATCAACTCATCAGCATGTCTTTGGAGTACCCGGAGGAAACCCACACAGGCACAGGGAGAACATGCAAACTCCGGGCAGGTAGTTTTTAATTCATTTTTCATATTCCTAGCAAATTCCCCCATGCATACATCTCTCCATGCTTTATTTTATTGAGAAATCTGTTTGAAAGACAACTCCTAGTGCATTTCTAGCTGCATCCATCTTAAGTAACCGCAGATGGTTCAACTAGCAATTACTTTCTGGAATCCATCTGCTTTTAGCTCAGGCATGCAGGCAGGAGGGTGCGCTTAGCTGAGAATGCTGCTCCTCCTGATGGAAATAAAAAAAAAAAATGCCCATGAAGATTCCTGGGATGTATGACATAATGTTGGCCTAGGCCAGAAACCAGGAAACAACTGAATTTTTTTTTTAAAGTTTAAAACAAGTAAATATAATATATTACCTTCCTATAATAAGAATTACACATAGTTCATGTTGATTGAGAGAGTTTAGTTACACTTTAAAAGGTAGGATTTTCACAAGGAGATCAATGATAAAGGCCTACATATACACACTGGCCACTATTTTAGGTACACCTTGCTAGTACCAGGTTGGACCCCCTTTTGCTTTATTCTTCATGGCATGGATTCAACAAGGTGTTGGAAACATTCCTCAGAGATTTTGGTCCATAGTGACATGATAGTATCACTCAGTTGCTGAATATTTATTTGGCTGCATATCCATGATACGTATCTCCCGTTCCACCACATCTCAAAGGTACTCTATAGGATTAGATCTGATGACTGTGGAGACCATCGGAGTACACTGACCTCATTGTCCAGTGGTGAGATGATTGGAGCTTTGTGACATGGTGCATTATCCTGCTGGAAGGAGTCATCAGAAGATGGGGACACTGTAGTCATAAAGGGATGGACATGGTTAGCAACAATACTCAGGTAGACCGTGGTGTTTAAACGATTCTCAATTGGTACTAAGGGGCCCAGAGAGTGCCAAGAAGATATTCCCTACACCATTACACCACCACCACCATCCTGAACCATTGGTAAAATCATTTGGTGGAGGGGGGATTATGGTGTGGGGGTTGTTTTTTCAGGGGTTGGGCTTGGCCCTTTAGTTCCAGTGAAGGGAACTCTTAAGGAGTCAGCATACCAAGACATTTTGGACAATTTCATGCTCCCAACTTTGTGGGAACAGTTTGGGGACGGCCCCTTCCTGTTCCAACATGACTGCGCACCAGTGCACAAAACAAGGTCCATATAGACAGACATGTATGCACGAGTTTAGGGTGGAGGAACTTGACTGGCCTACACAGTCCTGATCTCAACCTGATAGAACACCTTTGGGATGAATTAGCGTGGAGACTATGAACCAGGCCTTCTTGTCCAACATCAGTGCCTGACCTCACAAAGGCGCTTCTGGAAGAATGGTCAAACATTCCCATAGACACACTCCTAAACCTTGTGGACAGCCTTCCCAGAAGAGTTGAAGCTGTTATAGAACCCTACAGACTAAGACTGGGATGCCATTAAAATTCATGTGTGTGTAAAGGCAGGCATCCCAATACTTTTGGTAATATATTGTGTATCACATGGAGTTTTCCCTTTGGGGTAGGCCCGATATAGACTCCCCTTCAGGTCACACCTTTTTAGGGGACCTACTTCTGCGGAGTATGGAAATACTGGATGGCATTCTAATATGAAAGATGCAGAGCTCTCAACAGAAGCAATCCAATCCTAGTGTGCAGTCTGCAGCACAGGTGCCAAGGCTCAGTGTGTTTTCTCACACTAAATACAATATATAAGAGAGAAGATCCGGCAACGCCAAAGTGCTTGATGCAAAAATTTATTGGCTACATATGAGCATTAAAAAGCAAACAGTTGACGCGTTTCGGCTTGTGACTTAATGATAGCCATGGCTATCACTAAGTCACAAGCTGAAATTCGTCAGCTATTTGCTTTTTAATGCTCATATATAGCCAATACATTTTTGCATCAAGGACTTTGGAGTTTTGCCGGATCTTCTCTCTTATATATGGCATTGTATTACATGTGAAATCAGACTGTTCGGTTATATTTCTGACTGGTGGAAAGAGAAGGTGGCATGTTTATGCATGGAAAGGAAGTGTGCACTTCATATCGATTATAGTAAAAAGCTACAAAGGCTATTGTGTGGACATTTGTTTATTTAGTGAGGTGGGCTTCATGTCAGTAATCAAGATGGAGAAGTTCCTCCGAAATACAGGTGCATGCTACCCAATTCCGTTCCTGTTGCAGGAAGGCCGTAAGAGGTGCCCTTGGCCAGCTTGACCGTTGCTGGCAGCAAATCAGGGACCTGCTTACAAATTGATGTGCTGTTGTACGAAGCACCAACATGCTCTGAGTACCACTTTCCATTGTGTCATTAGTTTCAATATACACTCACTGGCCATTTTATTAGGTACACCTGTTTAATTGCTTGGTAACATAAATTGCTAATCAGCCAATCACATGACAGCACCTCATTTAAGCATCTAGACTTGGTGAAGATGACCGAGCATCGGAATGGGAAAGAAAGGGGATTTAAGTGACATTGAACGTGGCATGGTTGTTGGTTCCAGACGGGCTGATCTGAGTATTTCAAAATCTACTGGGATTTTTAGGCACAACCATCTCTCGGGTTTACAGAGAATGGTCTGAAAAAGAGAAAATATCCAGTGAACGGAAGTTGTGAGAAGGAAATGCCTTGTTGATGTCAGAAGTCAGAGCAGAATGGGCAGACTGATTTGAGATGATAGAAAGGCAACATTAACTCAAATAACCACTCGTTACAAGCAAGGTATGCAGAATACCATCTCTGAATGCACAACACATTGACTGTTGAAGAAGATGGGCTACAGCAGCAGAAGATCATACCGGGTGCCACTCCTGTCAGCTAAGAACAGGAAATTGAGGCCACAATTGGCACAGGATCACCAAAATTGGACAATAGAAGATTAAAAAAATGTTGCCTGATCAGATGAGTTTCACTTTGAGCTGCAACATTCAGGTAGTAGGGTCAGAATTTGGCGTAAACAACATAAAAGCATGGATCCATCCTGCCTTGTATCAATGCTTAAGGCTGGTGGTGGTGTAATGGTGTAGGGCAGGGGTCTCCAAACTTTTCAAACAAAGGGCCAGTTTATTGTCTTTCAGACTTTAGGAGTGCCAGATTATGGCCAGCAGGGGAAGAAAATGTCCCGGGCCCAGCATCGGTGAGAAAAAATATGGCCTCAGGGTTGGTGGTCAGTGGGAGGAAGAGTAGTGCCCCTATTAGTAGGAGGAATAGTATCCCATCATTGGTATCAGTGGAAGAAATAGTGCCCCATTGTTGGTGTTAATGGAAGGAATAGGGCCTCATATCAGTGGGAGCAATAGTGCCCCAAGGGCTGGATAAAGGCTAGCAAAAATCCATATCTGGCCCTCGGGTGGCAGTTTGAAGACCGCTGGTGTAGGGGATAGTTTCTTGGCACACTTTGGGCCCCTTAGTACCAATTGAGCATCGTTTAAATGCCACGGCCTACCTGAGTATTGTTGCTGACCATGTCCATCCCTTTATGACTACAGTGTCCCCATCTTCTGATGGCTCCTTCCAGCAGGATAATGCACCATGTCACAAAGCTCCAATCATCTCACCACTGGACAATGAGGTCCCTGTACTCCACACTCACTAGATCTCAATCCAATCGAGCCTCTTTGTGGTGGAATGGGGAATTTGCATCACGGATGTGCAGCTGACAATGTCAATATGGACCTAAACCTCTGAGAAATGCTTCTAATGCCGTGTACACATGGCTAGACCTTTCGACCAGACTGGTCCAACGCAACAAATCCGTCAGACAATTCGACCGTGTGTGGGCTTCATCGGACCTTCAGCGGACCTTTTCTGTCGAAAATTAGACAACTTTAGATTTAGAACATGTTTCAAATCTTTCCGGTCAAAAAATCAGTTTGTCTGTATGCTAGTCCGACAGACGAAAAACCAACGCAGGGCAGCTATTGGCTACTGGCTATGAAGTTCCTTATTCTACTTCCGGTCGTACGTCATCACGGTCAAATCCGTCGGACTTTGGTGTGATTGTGTGTAGACAAGTCCGATTAGATGGAAGCCCGTTGAATGTCCATCGAAAAGTCAGACGGAATTTAGTCTGCCGAAAAGTCTGGTCGTGTGTATAACACCTTGTTAAATCAATGCCATGAAGGCAGTTATGAAGGCAAAAGGGGGTCCAAACCGGTACTAGCAAGGTGTACCTAATAAAGTGACCAGTGAGCATGAATCTCATTCCAACATTAAATTCCTAAAGACAACTTTTAAACTGAATAAACATTTCACTTCAACTAAGCTCTATTTACCCTCAGAAATTCCCTTTAACAATACTGCAATAGCAATAGTTAGTAGAACACTGATAACCAGAGATCTGCTAATGAGACCTATCATGCATCTATTCTGGAGGAAGGTAATTGACACACTCAATTGTGTCTTCTGGGTTCGGATCCCAGAGGACCATGAATATTGCCTGCTGGGTATATTGGATGGCCTCTAGGTGGAGGAAGCCCCCAGACAGGAAATTGCAAGAGCCCTTGTTCAGGCCCGCTTAGTAATATAGAGACACTGGAAATTCACAGAACTTTGTACACTGTGGGAATGGCTTGCTCGAATGGGGGACTCCTTCAGGTTTGAGAAGTTTATTTACCAACACAGGGGTAGTGGGGGTAAATTTGACAAAGTATGGTCTCTGTGACGATGCTCCGGGCTTAGCCCCGGTTAATCTGGTCATGGTACGTATACTCTTGTAGGGAAAAGACCATCAAACTACACGAGAGAGGACTTTGTGTGGGGGATTATGATGTGACCCCCAGGGTGACTCCACAACACAACATTTGTTTTGCACAGGCAAATGAGATGAAAATTACTGTATGTATAAGGCTGTCTCTGGTGTTAACAACATACTTACTAATACTTGCTGTACTCCTGAATTTATTTTGCGCTGACATGTGCATGACCTGTTTATTTTGTCCAATAAAAAGCTCTTGTTTGGGAGAAAAAAACTGAGACCTATCATATATACCAATGTTTCTCAACCTTTTTTCAGTCAAAGCAACCGCCAAAATTATGGACAGTCTTAAGGGCACCCCATTCTAAAATGTAAAAACGATTCCAATAATTTTACATAATGCAGCAACATCCAAACACATAGAACACCCAACATTAGAGGTGATGTATTCCTCCAATGCACATGCACTGTTGCAAACTGGTAATGACTAGTATTCCAATGTTTCTCTTCTCCCTCAGTAGTTCTATATCACTTACCTAACCAGACCCCCAAAGCTGATGGAGAGAGGCAAAGGAGGGTTAAACAAGGATGATATACAGCCAAGTGACATCTTCCTTATCAACTGATGTCATTGGCAGCTAGAAGGTTGTAATGGTGTACAATGAAAACCGCTACCTTCTCCACCTCGTGCTCGTCTAGGGGTTTCCCGAGGTTGATGACCCAATAAACTGTAGAGACCGACACTTGAATGCCTTTAGGAATTTTTATTTGCAAAAAACATTAAACAGAACTCAGTCTCTCAGTAGGGAATAGGGGGTATGGGTAGTAAAGCTCAGGTACTCTTACAACTGCTGACACTTGAAATGTCTCTCTCGAAGCGATCCAGGGAATAGCCATTCGCAACTGGATATTTCAACTATCGGATAAATCCCCTTTTAGTGAATTTAGCCGCCGACAAGTGATTTAAATTTGGCAAAGTCTCTGCCACAGACTTGGTTGTAGAACTTTAGAATAGATCAGAAAGTCTCTCACAGAACTTAGTTGTAACTGAAGGATGAAATTAGGAACTCTCTTACGGTACCAGTATCTTGCAGACGGTCTGGCGATACCGTAAGAATGTGGATTCACTTGGTGTCCTTTCAGCTTAGCTTCCAGGCTCTTACCGAGCAGCCAGCCTCGTGTGTGGCCCTCTTCTGAAGAGTCCTCCCCTGGTTGCGTTTTCAGTTCCTGGGCCTCTCCAAACCTGAGCTGGCACTGGACCACCTCGGAACCCTCCTTCCAGTTACTGTGCCTCGGGCTAGCCAGCCCCGAGACTCGGAAATGGACGGATCCGCACTCCAGGTCATGAGAGCCTCTGGGGGCTGGTCAGGAGGACCAGGGTCAGGGAGTCAGAACATACTTCTGGACCGGAACCCAGAACCACGTGATCTCAGCACCTTAAGTACCCTCTCCCAGAATACACAGTGAGACAACGCACCCGCTGATTGGCTCCGGGAGAGAGATTGGTATCCAATGCGTCCAACCAGACTGCATTCCAATGCCTGCCAAAGGTGACACCTACACTTCTGACCAAGCAGAACATAGTAAAGTCCAGCCAAACTGATGCCAAAACCATCATTTACTGAAATTAACCCTAAAACCCAACTATGGTCTTAGGAAAAACTAAATGTGCAAAACATAGCTCGTGCTCTTCAGGAGCCCGGCGCTACACAAATTTGGGGCAATTTTTCGGCATTTTGCTAAGGCACCCCTCAAGAAACCTCAAGGCACCACGGGGTGCCCGGGCACCCCAGTTTAAAAAGGCATTTTTTAAGGAATTCAACCGAGAAGACCCATATGTTGCCAACATCCCAAATTGAACAATATTCAAAAGAAAAAAAGGAGAGTACCCCCCCCCCCCCCCCCCAGGGAATACTAAGGGAATTTTAAGGCAACTGATCAACAATTGATGAAAAAAGCGTAGAAATTTATTATCATAAAAATATAAGGTGCATGCAATAACAGAAAAGGGTTTACATATACAGCATAAACAAAATCATATAATATATATGAGTATAAAAAAGCAGGTCCTTCAATACTATACCCAAGGCATTTCTGGACCTGTGTAGAGTCCTTTCTTCAGGGGCATATCATACGAAGTAGTACTGGTATATTGGTATTCTATAATGAGACAAAGTCACACAAAAAATTCATATTCACGGTTACAAAAATGAGCATCGTTGAGGCCAAGTAAAAACAAATGTACCAGTCAAGTAGACAAAATGCAAGAAAGAAAAGAAAACTGCCAAAATTCATGTGGCCAACCGTGGAATGTGGACTGACACTTCTCTAGATTTTGCACCCATCGTGACCCCTCTGTACTAGCCGTATGTGTTTCCACTTTTGGCCACATCAATTTTGGCAGTTTTCCTTTCTTTCTTGCATTCTATCTACTTGACTGGTACGTTTGTTTTTACTTGGCCTCAACAATGCTCATTTTTGTAACCGTGAATATGAATTTTACGTGTGACTTTGTCTCATTATAGAATACCAATATGGCAGTATTACTTCATATGATATGCCCCTGAAGAAAGGACACTACACAGGTCCAGAAACGCGTTGGGATTCGTACTGAAGGGTCTGCTTTTTTATACTCATATCTGTTATATGATTTTGTTTATGCTGTATATGTAAATCCTTTTCTGGTGTTGTATGCACCTTATATTTCTATACTAATAAATGTCTACGCTTTTTTTCATCAATTGTTGATCAGTTGCCTTAAAATTCCCTTAGTATTCCTTGGGGGGGGTACTCTCCATTTTTTTTTATAATACGGTTTAAAAAGGCTGATATATCCTACCGCAGTATGTTTTTCCAGGCCTGTTTAAACTTCCCAAAGGTTTGGTAAACATTTTTGGCTAGACAACACAGCCCAGTCCATGACCTTCACTGAAGAAGCAGCACAGCTTGACATTATGGCCCGCTAAGGATAAGTGCTACTTCAATTATTATAGCTCAGTCCCAGCGGAGTATGACTTGTTCTAAGTTATTTTCTGATATATGGATGTCCTTTTAAAAGGTTCATAGTGCTGGTGTATGATGATTGAGAGGTTCACTTTAGGGCAAGCACACGGAGGAGGCTTTTCTGGCTAATAAAGGTAACAGCAGGAACCTTGAGAAAATCGGCTTTTAGGCAAAACTTTTTTACTTTTGAAAGTTTAAGATAGTTGACAGGCTAAGTTTTCCAAGCAGCTTACACTTGGGATCCCTTGAGAAATGCTGTTCTTGCTCCTCTGAAGTTTCTCTAAACCCTTTTGTTACAGATAATAAATTGTAGCTTCCTTTACTAATTAAGATGTTAATGTGTGCCATTTTTTTTTTTTACGCAATGGGTAATATGAACTGTGTAAGAGTATGATCTTTGTATCATTGCGAAAGTGAAAAAAAAAAAATATACATCAGCATATATATATTTTTAGCACCTCTAACCACGCTAATGAATAAATTAATAATGGATAGTGTTTTTTTTTTCCTTTTCTTTTACTAATAGTCATCAAACCTTTTTTTAGCTCTTCTGCATAACATCTCATTAGATGGTTTGCTTAAGAATCAATGCATATCTAAATTATTTGTGTCAAAACTCATTTATTTCCACAATAACATGGACTGTCAAACCTTGACACTCTGTTAATAACTGGCAACTCATTTGCATATTATTCAAATATTTCCTTTTATGAACTGGAGATATGTGCTTGCCGTGTTTCCAATCCGGCATTTGTGCATTAACTCAGTTCATGCAGTCAGAAAGGGGTTACCTGTGGCAACTAATTATGCAGATCCCTTTTGCATATTAATGATATTTGCGAGGGCCATTTCACAGCACACTGGCAAAGGAAAGAAATTATCCTGCATTAAACCCATAGAGCTTACCAATAGGATATTTTTCCAGATGTTCTTTTATTTGTTCCAGCTCTTGTTAAAGGGGGTTTCCAGTTTACATGGTATTCAATTATTTTCTTAGGACCCCCTTTTAGAGGTCCCTACTCCCTACCTCCAGCATCCTTCCTGTTTAGAATAAAGGAATCCTTCTGGTTTTTGACCATTCCCATGCAATGAATTTTATGAATGATCTCTGTGTCTGTGATTGGACCTCTCTACCAGAATTACCATTAGGTGGAGTTGCAGTTAAAACCTGCAATGCACTAAACATAAGTCTACCATACAATCCCCCATTTTTTAAAGGGGAATTCCAGTGTACATGATATTCCTCTATTTTTTTGGGACCCCCTTCGAGTGGTCCCTACTCCCTACCTCCAGCATCCTTCCTGTTTAGAATAAAGAAATCCTTCTGGTTTTTGACCTTTCCCATGCAATGAATTTTATGAAGGATCTCTGTCTCTGTGGTTGGACCTCTCTACCAGAATTACCATTAGGTGGAGGTGCAGTTAAAACCTGCAATGCACTATAGGTCTACCATACAATCCCCCATTTTTTAAAGGGGAATTCCAGTGTACATGATATTCCTCTATTTTCTTGGGACCCCCTTTTAGAGGTCCCTACTCCCTACCTCCAGCATCCTTCCTGTTTAGAATAAAGTAATCCTTCTGGTTTTTGACCATTCCCATGCAATGAATTTTATGAAGGATCTCTGTCTCTGTGGTTGGACCTCTCTACCAGAATTACCATTAGGTGGAGGTGCAGTTAAAACCTGCAATGCATCCTATATGATGCTAGTACATTGGATATCAACATTAACGGGTCGGTGAGAACCACCCTCAATCCCTTACCTACTCCATCAAAATACGGCACCTCTCAGGAAAAATCAAAGGGGACATGCGGGGTGCGGAGGACTCCTATTCATTAGACATACATCCTGTTTCTATCCTGTTGGGTAACTTCACGTAAAGTGTTCTCATGATTGTGTAAAAATAGATATAGAGATGTACAGCATGTAATGTCACTGTATTGTACCCTGTTGGGTTTTCTGTATTTCCGTATGTCTTACCCTGTTAAATAAAGAATTTATAAAAAAAAAAAACCTGCAATGCACTAAACATCAGTCTACTATAAAATCCCCCAATTATTAAAGGGGGTTTTCAGTTTACATGGTATTCCTCTATTTTCTTGGGACCCCCTTAGAGAGGTCTCTACTCCCTACCTCCGTCATCCTTCCTGTTTATAATAGAGGAATCCTGGTTTTTGACCATTCCCATGCAATTAATTTTATGAAGGATTTCTGTCTCTGTGGTTGGACCTCTCTACCAGAATTACCATTAGGTGGAGTTGCAGTTAAAACCTGCAATGCACTAAACATAAGTCTATGATAAAACCCCCCTAATTATTAAAGGGGGTTTCCAGTTTACATGGTATTCATCTATTTTCTTGGGACCCCCTTTAAAGAGTTACTAAACCCAGGACCCTGCATTCACTATATCTGGTCTCCCACAGTACACAGAACGTAGAAATGCAATTATTTTAGTAAATATATACTGCTAAATACCTTTTCTTACCAGCAGTATTTTGTGACTTCTATCAATGTCTGGTTAAAGTTTTTAGGATGAGTTTCCTTCTCCCCTAATTGTCCTATTAGGGCTGTAGAACCCTTGACTCTCTGTCTGGACAGTGCTGATTTGCCCTGTGCTGATCACATGCACTCTCCCAAGAAAAAAAAAATCTCCCAAGCAATACAAACCAAACTGAGCATGTGCAGCTTGCCCTAAGGCTCTGTACTATCGGGAGATGTATTGGGGACAGAAGAAGGAGAGGATCTGAGAAGATAGGATTAAACAGACTTTTTACACATGTAGAGGATTAACTCCTCAGGTTCCACAGTGAGTATAACAAGCATGCTTTACTTATAGTAGCACTTTAAGCTGTCCCTACGCTCTACCTCAAGCATCCTTCCTGTTTATAATGAAGGAATCCTTCTGTTTTTTGATCATTTCCGTTCAATACATTTTATGAAGGATCCCTGCGTCTGTGGTTGGACCTCTCTACCAGAATTACCATTAGGTGAAGGTGCAGTTAAAATCTTCAAAGCATTAAACATCAGTCTACCATAAAATCGTCCAATTAATAAAGTGGATTTCCAGTTTACATGTGTAGTGCTGGCTCCTGACGAGCAGGCGCTATGTTTTTTTCTAAAGTCAATTTGCCTGAAACCAGTTGGGTTTTGGGGCTATTTCTCTAAATTTCTGGTTTCAGTACCAGTCCAGCTGGGTTGCACTGGGTTCTCCTTGACCGCAGGTGTCACTGTCACCGCCGGCAATAGTAGAAACGCAGTCTAGCTGGGTGTATTGAATGCCACTGTTCTCTCGGAACCAGCCCAGTGGGAGTGTTCTCCTGCTGTGCATTCTGGGGGGTGGTATTTAAGGTACTGACGCAACGTGGTCCGGGGTTCCATCTTTATTTTCTGTCTGTTCGGTTCTGGTGGTCCTCCTGATCCAGTCCCATGGCCCTCCTGGCTTGGGGTGCGGAACCATGCATCCCGAGGCGACGCAACTGCAGGGACAGGCCTGACTGGATTTCGGGGCCTATTGATCCGAGGGTGGTCCGGTGCCACCTTATCTGAAGGGAGAGGCCCAGCAACTGAGGAGCCCCAGGGGAGGACTCTTCAGGAGAAGGCAGTGCGCAAGGCTGGCTTCTCTGAAGGAGCCTGGAGTCTTAGTTCAGGGACGTAACCTGGATCAAAACACATATGGTATCGCTGGATCGGCTGAGAGAACCTGGTACCATATGTTAGCTCTTTAAAGTTATCTATGTCCCTCAGTAACGCTCAAGTGTACAGTCTCTGTGGCAGAGACTTTGTCAAACACCCTACCGGCTGCTAGGCCGGGGGTTGTTAAATCCAGTTGTGAAACGGTCTTTATTCTCTGGATTTTATATAAGGACTTCCATTATTTTTTGGAGTCTAAAGTACCTGAACTTACTCCTAACCCTCTACCCTTTAATGAAAGACTCTGTTTCTGTTCCAAATAAATAACCCAAAAGAAGATTCAGTGTCAGTGTGTCAGTTTCCACATTCTTTGGGCCATCTACCACGGGAATCCCTAGACGGAGAAACAAACAAGGAGGTAATGGTAAGCCCAATAAAACCAGCAGCTCCTTCGGGGTCAGTGCTACACATGGTATTCGTCTCTTTTCTTGGGGCCCTCTTCAAGAGGTCCCTACTCTCTTCCTTCAGCATCCTTCCTGTTAATAACAGCGGGGTCCTTATTCAGATTTTTAATGAGCAAACATTGCAAATGTGCTTAAGTAAAAAAATGTATTCAATTAACCTTAAAGGAAAAGTACAGCCAAAGCTTGTTTGGCTGTACTTCTCTTGTGGATCACATGAGTGCAGCTTGCTCTGCACTCCTGTGACCCATTTTCAGCAGACAACAGGCTGAAGCTCGCTCGATTGACAGTCACCAGCTCTCTGCTCAGGGAGCTCTGGGAACCGAGCGATCACCGGTGTTTGGGAGATGGTGGGGGACAGATGCAGCATCAGATTGATGCTGCATCCTCCTAGGTAAGTATTATTCTGAAAAAAAAGTTTTCAATGCTTCCCTTTAAAAGTGATATTAATCACTTTCTTACTGGGCACTTAAACCCCCCCCCCCCCCCCTGCCCAGACCAATTTTCAGCTTTCAACGCTGACGTACTTTGAATGACAATTGCGCGATCATGCTACACTGTACCCAAATGACATTTTTATCATTTTTTTTCAGACAAATAGAGCTTTCTTTTGCTGTAATCACCGCTGGGGTTTTTATTTTATTTTAAATTGTGAAAAAAAAAATCATGTTTCATAGTTTGTTATAAAATTTTGCAAACAGGTAATTTTTCTCCTTCCTTGATATGCGCCGATGAGGCAGCACTGATGGGCACTGATAGGCTGTACTGGTGGGCACTGATAGGCTGCACTGATGGGCACTGATAGGCACAGATAAGACTGCACTGATGGGGACAGATAAGGTGGCACTGATGGGTACAGATAAAGTGGCACTGATGGACACAGATAAGATGGCACTGATGGTTGACACTGATGGGTAGCACTGATGGGTGGCACTGATGGGCACTGGTAAGTGACACTGATGGGCACAGATAAGATGGCACTGATGGGTGGCAGTGATAGGTGGCACTGATGGGCACTGGTAGGTGACACTGATGGGCACTGGTAGGTGACACTGATGGGCGGCACTGGTAGGTAACACTGATGGGTGACACTGTGGGCACTGATGGGTGGCACTGTGGGCAATGATAGGTGGCACTGTGGGCACTGGTAGGTGGCACTGGTGGGCACTGGTAGGTGGCACTGTTGTGTAGTTAGGTGGCAGAGATGAGCATGCGGCTGCTCTCCTTGATTGGGACCAATGCCCCGATGACAGTCTCCAACGATCGTTTTTTCTTCTTTCTCCTCACGCTATCAGCGTCTGTTTACATCCCATGATCAGCTGTGATTGGCTGACAGCTGATCACGTGGTAAGGGATCTGGACCAATCTCTTCCTCCGATCTGTAATCCATCGAGTCTCATAGACTTGCTGATCACAGAGCGAGCTGCTCGCTCCCTGCAGGGAGCACGCAGGCTGCTTGAGAACGGGAGGACGTCCATGGACACCCTCCCAACAAATTAGGTCCACATTGTAGCTGTCTTTCCGCTATAGTGTGGATGGGAGGTGGTTAAATTAAGATTTTTTTCTTTAAAAAATAACAAACATGTCACACTTACGATTCTGTGTAGTGGTTTTGCACAGATCAGCCCAGATCCTCCTCTTTCCGGGTCCCCTGCTGGCTCTCCTGGCCCCTCCCACCTGCCGAGTGTTCCCATAGCCAGCAGCTTGCTATGGGGGCACCGAGCAGGCTCATTTCTGAGCCGCTGCTCTGTGTATCCAGTCACACATGGAGAGCATCTCGGCCCTGCCCCCACTCTCTCTTCATTGGTTCATCCGCTGTGATTGACAGTAATGGGAGCCAATGGCTGCTGTGTCAGCCAATGAGGAGGAAGAGTACTGGGAGAGCCGCTGCTCTCTTGCACATTGCTGGATTGAGATGGATTTCAGACATGTATTGGGGGGGGGGGGTTGGGTATTTTGGGGGCTGGGGGGGAGCTGCAAACAGAAGGTTTTTTTTACCTGCATGCAGGTAGAAAACCTTCAGTAGTGCATTAAGCTCCACTACTCCAGTGATCTCCACTAGCTTCTGTGTCCTGTGCCAAGCTTATGCTGCTTACTGAACACAGGAGGATAGCCACTCTGCACGGCCTCTAATTGGATGGGGTGGAGATTGTGAGGTCACCATCCCATCTCTCCACTGGATCACTGAAGTAGGGTTTTCAACTACAGTGAATTCTAACTTTGAGAGGGAGACCATATATAGGGTATATGCATAGTTATGCTCATTGTGTTCCTTCATAATTGAATCATAGTAAACTGTGCTTGCTATGCTTTAGTTTGTGAGTGAACAGGAAGCCTCTCATCACAGTGCACTTCCCATTCATTAACTGTTCAGTGCAGCTGAGGCTGCAGAGAAAGGGACCGCAGAAGCTCTGTCCTCAGTCCTTTTCTCTGTCTCAAAAGTGAGTTTGTTTAGCCTCCACCATGGCTCCTAAAAAATAGTTTAAAAAAACGAAATAAAAATATTGTAAAAAATAATAAAAAAGTAAAATTGCAAAAACGAATTAAAAAAAATTATAAAAAGAAACTACTGATACCGTCCACTGCCCTACTGATACTGACACCAATCACACACTCTATCTATCTATCTATATATATATATATATATATATATATATATATATATATATATATATATATACGCACACACAGTATATACACACACTAGACATGTGCACTACTGAAAAATTTGATGCATTCATATTCATTACGTTCACTAACAGATACTTTAGCCAAATTTTGAATTTACAATAAAAATGTAAATTTAATCTATCCCAAATTAGCTCTGCTATGGCGAAGAGACCTGAATAGAAGAATTACTGACTTAAGCTATTTTACCTATAATTTAATAGTTTATAATAAAATAATAATAATAATACAAATAATAATTAACAAAAACTATACTATAGTTAATAATGTAATTATAACAAGAAATATGAATATATATATATATATATGTATGTAAGTAATATATACACAATTATCCGAATGTAATCGATTTGTTAAACTCGTAGGCTGAATCTTTTTTTGTTCCTTTGGATTTTTGTATTTTCAGATTTTCGTTCTGCCAATTCGTTTTTGTATGCATTCATCAAAAGAGTCTGTCGTTCATTCGGATGCCTTCGAACGAAGGAATATGCCGATTTTTTTTGCCTGAAAACGAATTTGTAACGAAACAAATTGCACATGTCTAACACACACATGTTTGAGGTTTGGGGTGCACACCTATGAAAAATATCGCTCACATTCAGGCTTGCAGGGCAGGTTTGAATCTCAGCGATTGCTGTGAATAATGTTTAGTTAAGGCTTTCTGTATGTGATAGACAGCAACGAGTATAAAGAGGGTGTGTCTGGGAATTTCTTTTCTGCATCACAATCAGATTTACTCATGTAGCCCTTAAGTAGTCGCAAGTAGAAAAGGATCCCCCACCCTGCACAGCCAGGCACACCGCATCTTCAAAGCACAAAGCAATCAGGAAACAGTGCAGTGCTTTTTTTTTATTTCTTTTTTTTTTTATATTGAGGGGAATAAACGTGGATGGGGATAGGGGTATTATAAGATGCCTACTTGATCTGCAAAACTTCTTCAGGGACTCTCAACTATACACAATCTCTATGTACAATCTCTCTCCTTGTCTGCCTCCTGCACAAAACCTGCATGCAGAACAAATCGCAGATCCAACTGGCACAGGATGGCATCAAACAGGGCACTCTGTTGGCTCCAGCAAATGCCCATTACAGGAAGCCCGGCTGTCTTCTCCCTGGAGATCTCCCGGACATGCTTGCTGACACCTGCTGCCCTCACACCTGCTCCCATGCACCTACAAAGAATTCCTCCATGTGTTGCAGAGGGCCCCTCCAGCACCCAAGCCCCAGACCAGAGGTCACCCCCCCCCCCACAGACTAGGGGACTCCTCTCAAGGGTCTCCAACAGCCTCCCAGCACTTCATCTCTAGCTTCTACCAGAACTCTCCTACCCCAGCTGGGCTGACCATGAGCATATGAATACTCCAGACAGCTGTTCCTAACCTCCCTCTCATTCTTCTGGAAATTTCTCACAAGTTCCAGAAGTGTGGGGGGGGGGGGGGGTATCAAAGATGCTGCCTGCTCAGTTATACCAGCCTCCCTGGATCGTTCTGACCCAGTTTCAAACACAGGCTTGGCTGCCAAACAAGCCAAACGTTTGACCAACACTAACCAAAAAAAACACAAAAAAAAACCAACACTACTTACTCTAGCACACTAGAGGGTGCTACACTCAGAAACCAAGATGGACTATCGGGATGGACTAGTGGACAGGAATTTGTTGGCCTGTCTTAGGGTGACAACCATGGCTCCCTCCATTGATACAGTGGAGGGGTGAGCGTAGCCAGCCAGAAACAGCCATGAGCAGACAAAAACAATGGATTGTTGCTTCATTGGCTACAGGGAAACCAACAATTACATTTAGCCTAACAATTAAGCAGCCTCACTAGAGGAGGACACTACATGTGTTACTCCCAGGATCAGCAGGTGAAAATAAAGCAAAGAAGAAAACGAATGCAGCAACCACATCTACTGTATGTAATGACAAGCTGCAATAAATTACATTTTTGTTTTTGGGCTTAGTTAAACTTTAAGGTTTTATTTAAGGATGCACCGATATATTGGCCACCAAAAATTACAGGCCAAAAATAGGGTTATCAGCATTTTGCCGATGGAAAAAAAAAAAGGTGCCGATAATAGCATGCTGCGTCCTGTTGACTTCAATGCAAAATTGCATCCATTGACTTCAATGAAAAATAGTGTCCCATTGACTTCAATGTACAATTGCATCCATTGACTTCAATGTAAAATCGCCTACTAATGACTTCAAGTGAAAACCGCGCCCGTTGACTTCAACGCAGAATCGTGCCCCATTGACTTCAATGCAAAACCACCCTCTAGTGACTTCAATGCAAAGTCACATCCCAATGACTTCAATGCAAAATCGCATCCTATTGACTTTAATGAAAAATCTCGTCCCATTAACTTCAATGCAAAAACGCCAGCCATGTTAATTACATGAAAAAAAAACATATATTTTTTTTAACTGTCCATTTCGGTTTCGGTTTTTGGCCAAATGCACCCTGAATTTTTGGTTTCCGGAATTCTCATTTCGGTGCACCACTAATTTTATTCACTATAATTTTAAAGCTATAGATTTTTTTCTTACATAGAGATCATGCGTATTCTTTTTCAGAATGCAATACATTTATTGCAGTAAAACAGGAAATTTATGGTTTGCTTTGTTCTGTAGTCGGAGTAACATCAGTGAAATGCTTTAAACGATTCTTTGATTTGAGGCAATATAAAGTATTCCATATGTCACAAAAGCGTGATTTACTTGTCTGTAATAAAATATACATTAAAGTCTATGTTGTGTATCAGAGAAGGTAAAGTTCACCCTTCATTAAGAAAACAGAATGACTGCCATATAAAACAAAGTAATCAAAGCTTGCTGACCTGCATTTCTGAGTCTTTATTAAATGCTGAAAATACTTATCAGATATTCCGTGTATGTACAGATAGGTCACGTCATGAACTCATTTGTTATCTGTGGTGGTAAAGAATTTAAAAAAGCAAGTCTTAGTACTGTATATCGTCACACACTAAGATTGGTAATAAAAAAGGCATAAACGTGGAATAGCAATAGTAATAGTAACACTCAACATACAGTGGGATCAGTAGTCAGTAGTATGTATAGAATAACACTATGCACCAGGATCAGCATAGTCACCGTCAGTGCAGCAATGGATGTTTAAGGTGCGTTTACTAGGAAATAGATCCAAAGAAAATATTAAAAGAAAAACATTTTATTTTAACATTAGTTAAAAATATCTCAAAACAATATCACAGCGAGTACATATAGTACAGTCCTTATGGATACAGCAAGTTTGATGTAGTTCCCAACATGTTTCGCCCTCAATTTGAGCTTTTTCAGGGGATGCTGTCCACTAGACAAGTGCGCCGTCAATAAATTTGTTTTGTTTCATTCTGTTTCGTATTAGCCGTTAATTCGTGCTTCGTAATTCGTGTCCAAAATTCAATTTGGATTTGTACGAAATACGAATTTTTCGTTAGGTTCGTTAACTCTTCGTAACAATTACGAACGTTCGTAATGATGAATTTAAAAAGCAAAAGATACCTTTCTCAATATGTCAGTCGTCGTCTAATTATGCTCATTATGAGAGGCTCCCACCATCCCTGTGGTGTGCTGACTTCCTCCTGGGGCTGTAACCCTGCTGTGCTCATTATGAGGGGCTCCCACCATCTCTCTGCTGTGCTGACTTCCTGGGTTTGTACCCCTGCTGTGCTCATTATGAGGGGCTCCCACCATCCCTGTGCTGTGCTGCATTCCTCCTGGGGCTGTACCCCTGCTGTGCTCATTGTGAGGGGCTCCCACCATCCCTGTGCTGTGCTCATTATGAGGGGCTCCCATCATCCCTGTGCTGTGCTCATTATGAGGGGCTCCCACCATCCCTGTGCTGTGCTGTGCTGACTTCCTGGGTTTTTAACTTCAGCATAACGAATAATTGAAATTATTATGACAATAATACCCCCAGGGACACAAAATTTCCAAGACAGGCCACTCGTGTATAGAGCTGAAGTCCTGTAGAGTGTGTGTGTCCCTGTGGTTCCGACAGACTTTTGTGTCTCTGGGTGTTTTACATTTCTGCAAATCATACATTTGGTCCTTAAATGCCTCCTATGGTCCTTAGCTTGCTGTGGCGACTGTTTGGAAGGGAGCCAGGTTACCGACCCTTTCGCTATCGGAGGACCTGTCACCTTACTAGATACCGCACCTAATGACTGGTTGCTTGTTAGCGTGTTATTCCCTTGGTTACTCAAAGCAACTACACTTCTCTTCCTTGTATTTGCCGAGTTAACCTTTTGTAGCGGTGTTACTTCATACCCCATAGTGCTATTAAAGACACCGGTCCTTTGGTATACGCTAGAACCAGCATGCACCCCTTGAATAACTTCAGACTGTCCTTTTCCTAACTAACATTAACTGTGGCTGCCCCAGCATATCTGTTCAGGAAGAGTCCAGAAATGGCAAGTTCAGAGTGGCAAAAGTCCATAATGATGGTGTCCTGACAAGTTGGTGTTCCTTGGAACGGACTGCAAGTCCCAGCAGTGCTGTGTACAGAATGTTGGGTTTAGGGGTGTGCTATGTACAGAGTGCAGGGTTCAGGAGTGCGTTACATACAGAGTGCAGAGTTCAGGGGTGTGCTGTGTACCAAGTGCAGGGTTTAGGGGTGTGTTATGCACAGTTTGCAACCCCAACCTCCCTTCCCCCAAAGCTTCCTCGCATCTCTCTCTCCTATGCAGCCCGGCTCTAGTACCTCCCTGTGTAAGTGACTTGCAGGGAAATTGTCATATGACGTCCCTCCATTTAAACAGGGAATGCGCGCAATCGTGCGTGCACATCCCTGTTCCTTCGTTGGTGGCGTGTCACGGAGACACCACTCACCACTGAGGGGGGTGAACAGCCATTGGGCATGTGATCGGCCGTGATGAAGTCACGGCGAATCACAGTCACAGGTGGTACCGGCCCACTTTGCATGGCGCATGTGCTCGAGCGCACTGCACGTGCATGTCAGTGGCGGCGTGTTCCCGGGAACACTGCTTGTCCCTGATGCTGGTAAACAGCCATTGGCTGTCGGCAGTTTACCATGTGATCGGTTGTGATCCTTTCACAGCAGATCACTAAATGTCACCAAACTGTGGTAACGAGATGTTACTGGGTTCTCCCCCTCACACAACGATCGTGTGTGAGGAGGAGATTGCGGTAGCATCTCGTTACTGCCAACAGTGTATACCAATCACACTGATTGCCCCCACCAATAAAGAGGACCAGTCACCATCCATCAAAGTACCTGTCACAGTCCATCAGAGTACCCGAGTACCTGTAACAGTCCATCAGAGTACCCGAGTATCTGTAACAGTCCATCAGAGTACCCAAGTACATGTCACAGTCCATCAGTACCTGAGTACCTGTCACCAGGCCATCAGAGTACCCGAGTACCTGTCACCAGGCCATCAGAGTACCCGAGTACCTGTCACAGTCCATATGAGTACCTGTGTACCTGTCACAGTTCATCTGAGTGCCCGAGTACCTGTCACAGTCCATATGAGTACCTGAGTACCTGTCACCAGCCCATCAGAGTACCCGAGTACCTATCTGCAGCCCATCAGAGTACCCGAGTACCTATCTGCAGCCCATCAGAGTACCAAAGGACCTGTCACCAGGCCATCAGAGTACCTATCACCTGTCCATCAGAGTACCCGAGTACCTGTCACCAGCCCATCAGAGTACCCGAGTACCTGTCACCAGCGCATCAGAGTAACCGAGTACCGGTCACCAGCCCATCAGAGTAACCAAGTACCTGTCACAAGCCCATCAGAGTAACCGAGTACCTGTCTGCAGCTCATCAAGTTACCGAGTACCTGTCTCCAGCCCATCAGAGTACCTGAGTACCTCTCTGCAGCCCATGTCTCATATAGTATATGCTGGGGTGTATGCTTTTCAAAATGGGGTCATTTTGTGGGTAACTGTGGGTCACTGGGCTGGTGCTCAAGGACCTTCAAAAGTGTGATAGGTAGGAATGAAATGAGATGTGTCATTTATGCTCCTAGAATGCCTGAAGGTACTACTTCAATGTTGGGCCTCTGTATGTGGCCAGGCTGTGTAAAAGTCTCACACATGTAGTTTGACCATACTCGGGAAGAGTAGCAGAATGTATTTTGGGTGTCATTTTTGCTATATACATGCTATGTGTTAGAAATATCTTATAAATTTACAACTTTGTGTAAAAAAAAAAACAACGCGTTTTAATTTTATTTCCACATTTTGCAAAAACTTCTGGAAAAAAATTAAAGTCAAAAGACTCATTATGTCTCATAGATTATACATTGGGATGTTTGCTTTCCAAAATTAGGTTATTTTGTGGGCAATTCCATTGTCCTGGTACTCCAGGGCCTTCAAAAGTGTAATAGGTGGTTGAGAAATGAGATGTGTCATTTATGCTCATAGAATGCCTGATGGTGCCACTTCAATGTTGGGCCTTTGTATGTGACCAGGCTGTCTCACACATGTGGTATCGCCATGCTCGGGAGAAGTAGCAGAATGTATTTTGAGGTGTAATTTGTTGTATGCATATGCTGTGTGTAAGAAATAATCTGATAATATGACAAGTTTGTAAAAAAATTGAAATAAAAAATAAAAATCATCATTTTGCAAAGGATTGCGGGAAAAAATTACAACTTAAAAAAAAAACTCACCATGCTACTTACTTAATACCTTGGAACGTCTACTTTTCAAAAATGGGTAACTTGGGGGGTATTTGTACTTTCCTGACTTGTTATGCCATGTACAAACAACCAGCAGACTAGGTCCGACGGTCTTCCCGACTGACTTTTCAGCCGCGTTCCGACTGACTTTCTGAACAAACGGACTTGGCCACACACTATCACACCAAAGTCTGACGGAGTCAAACGTGATGACGTATGACCAGACTAGAATAAGGAAGTTCATAGCCAGTAGCCAATAGCTGCCCTACCGTCGGTTTTCGTCCGTCGGACTAGCATACAGACTAACTGATTTTTCGACTGGACTCGAGTCCGTCGGAAAGATTTGAAACATGTTCTAAATCTAAAGTCCATCAGAGTTTTCGACAGCAAAGGTCCGATGAAGCCCTCACACACAGTCGAATGGTCCGGCGGAATTGTTCTGTCGGACCTTTGATGTTGAAAAGTCCGGTCGTGTGTACACAACAGTAGTGTCTCAAGAAATGAGATACACCTGATGTACTGAAGGCCTGATCTGATATGATCAATTTTCAGTGATTGGCACCATAGTTTGTAGACTCTATACAGTGCCTTGCGAAAGTATTCGGCCCCCTTGAACTTTTCAACCTTTTGCCACATTTCAGGCTTCAAACATAAAGATATAACATTTTTATTTTTTGTGAAGAATCACCAACAAGCGGGACACAATTGTGAAGTGGAACGAAATCTATTGGATTTTTGAAACTTTTTTAACTAATAAAAAAATGAAAAGTGGGGCGTGCAAAATTATTCGGCCCCCTTGCGTTAATACTTTGTAGAGCCACCTTTTGCTGCGATTACAGCTGCAAGTCGCTTGGGGTATGTCTCTATCAGTTTTGCACATCGGGAGACTGAAATTCTTGCCCATTCTTCCTTGCAAAACAGCAGCTCGAGCTCAGTGAGGTTGGATGGAGAGCGTTTGTGAACAGCAGTTTTCAGCTCTTTCCACATATTCTCGATTGGATTCAGGTCTGGACTTTGACTTGGCCATTCTAACACCTGGATACGTTTATTTGTGAACCATTCCTTTGTAGATTTTGCTGTATGTTTGGGATCATTGTCTTGTTGGAAGATAAATCTCCGTCCCAGTTTCAGGTCTTTTGCAGACTCCAACAGGTTTTCATCCAGAATGGTCCTGTATTTGGCTGCATCCATCTTCCCCTTAATTTTAACCATCTTCCCTGACCCTGCTGAAGAAAAGCAGGCCCAAACCATGATGCTGCCACCACCATGTTTGACAGTGGGGATGGTGTGTTGAGGGTGATGAGCTGTGTTGCTTTTACGCCAAACATATCGTTTTGCATTGTTTGCAAAAAGTTGGATTTTGGTTTCATCTGACCAGAGCACCTTCTTCCACATGTTTGGTGTGTCTCCCAGGTGGCTTGTGGCAAACTTTAGACGAGACTTTTTATAGATATCTTTGAGAAATGGCTTTCTTCTTGCCACTCTTCCATAAAGGCCAGATTTGTGCAGTGTACGACTGATTGTTGTCCTATGGACAGACTCTCCCACCTCAGCTGTAGTTCTCTGCAGTTCATCCAGAGTGATCATGGGCCTCTTGGATGCATCTCTGATCAGTCTTCTCCTTGTCTGAGCTGAAAGTTTTGAGGGACGGCCAGGTCTTGGTAGATTTGCAGTGGTCTGATACTCCTTTAATTTCAAAATGATTGCTTGCACAGTGCTCCTTGGGATGTTTAAAGCTTGGGAAATCTTTTTGTATCCAAATCCGGCTTTAAACTTCTCCACAACAGTATTACGGACCTGCCTGGTGTGTTCCTTGGTCTTCATGATGCTCTCTGCGCTTTCAACAGAACCCTGAGACTATCACAGAGCAGGTGCATTTATACAGAGACTTGATTGCACACAGGTGGATTCTATTTATCACCATCAGACATTTAGGACAACATTGGATCATTCAGAGATCCTCGCTGAACTTCTGGAGTGAGTTTGCTGCACTGAAAGTAAAGGGGTCGAATAATTTTGCACGCACCACTTTTCAGTTTTTTATTTGCTTAAAAAGTTTAAATTATCCAATAGATTTCGTTCCACTTCACAATTGTGTCCCACTTGTTGGTGATTCTTCACAAAAAATTAAAATTTTATATCTTTATGTTTGCAGCCTGAAATGTGGCAAAAGGTTGAAAAGTTCAAGGGGGCCGAATACTTTTGCAAGGCACTGTAACTTTCACAAAGACTAAATAATATACACTAATGTGGGTTATTTTTACCAAAGATATGTAGCAGTATAGATTTTGGTCAAAATTTATGAAGAAAAATTACTAATTAGCAAAATGCTACGATAGAAACAAAGAAAAAAGCATTTTTTTTTCACAAAAATTTAATTATTTAATTTATAGCACAAAAAATAAAAAACCCACTAGTGATTAAATACCACCAAAAGACAGCTCTATTTGTGTGAAAAAAAGGACGCAAGTTTTATATGGGTACAGTGTTGCATGACTGAGTAATTGTCATTTAAACTGTAAGAGCGCTGAAAGCTGAAACTTGGTCTGGGCAGGAAGGGGGTGGAAGTGCACTGTATTGAGGTGGTTAAACTGCGTAGAGGGTTCTTCATGGTAAGAACGGTAAGGGTGTGGAATTTCCATCCACAGGCGGTGGTCTCAGCAGGGAGCATCAATAGTTTAAAAAAACTATTAGATAAGCACCTGGACGACCACAACATACAGGGATATACTGTACAATGTAATACTGACAAAAAAACCCCCACACACATAGGTTGGACTTGTGTCTTTTTTTCAACCTTTCCTACTATGAAACTATGTGAGAGCCAGAGCTGGCGGAATGGAGTTCTGACAGGTTTCATCTGCAAAACTGGGCACAAAGGCCACATGACTAGATCTGGTGGGCCTGACTTGGCCCGTTGGGCCTTGAGCAATCAGATCACCGATTGGGGTCTATTTGTCTACTTTTCCTAATTACCTTTACATTGGTAGTCAGTGGAAAATGTTCCCCCAATTCTTGGTCAGTGTAGGTAGGATATCAACATACCACTGTTCTCCTCTCAAGGAACCACTTGCAATCTCAAGAGGAACCCTAGGGTTCTATGAAATCCTGGTTCGAAAAAGGCTGTTATAGCCAATACTAAAAGAAAAACTTGGGCAAGCGGTACGAAAAATAATGAATGATATAATAAGTTCACTTTTTTGCTTGTATCACATTTTCTAAATTCTGCTGGGTGGAGTCATGTAAAAATTGAACCAATTAATAGGGCTGTCTATTTCGAATGTCTGTTTAAATTACACAAATAAGGAGGAAAATGACTTTCCGATACAAGTAGTCAAGTGGTTTTTGTGGCCCTGGTGCTCCCACTGCACTCATAAAAAGTTGTAATCTTTTCACAGAAGTCTTGGCACAGAGATAAGTGTAGAAGGCAGGCGCTGAGGCCAGAGCAACCCATTAATAAATTGTAGGTCAAAGAGCAATCTTGTTGAATGTAATGTATGCTAATGAGTTGACCTTCCTAATGGAACGCTTTTCCAAACTCTGTCACTGCGCGCATCAATTATGCATCTGCAATTATCCTCCTGTTTTACACAGGAAACGGAAAAATTGGAGTCTTAATAGAAATATCAGATGAAGAGAGGACATAATAACACATTTTACGTACTCTGTATTGCGTGCTCTCCCTGCACTTTTGCAAAGTTATCAACCCTTTAAATACTCCAGTTTAATGAGGAGCTCCAGGTTTTACAGATTTCTAGATGGGGGTGAGGTAAGTGTTATTATGTGCATTATACTTTATGCCGGTCTGGTGTAAAGTACACTAGACCAGCGTTTCTCAACTCCAGTCCTCAAGGCGCCCCAACAGGTCATGTTTTCAGGATTTCCTCAGATGAAACGGCAGTGGTAATTACTAAGGCAGTGAAACCGATCAAATCACCTGTGCAAAATAATGGCAAGCCTGAAAACATGACCTGCTGGGGTGCCTTGAGGACTGGAGTTGAGAAACACTGCACTAGTCTCTGGCAGCTAGTTGGAAAGACCGTTGAAGACATGTATGGGTCCAACATCTAATTCCAGTTGTTTGCAGTGCACTGTGAGTAGATGCATGCCGGCTTCCAAATACCCTCGAGGTCAGAAGTAAGTGTTATGGACTTACAACTACTAGAATCTCTCCCTTGCCAGATCCATAAGTATAACTTAAAACAAAAAGGGGGAAAAAAACACTAGGTCGGAACTTTAAAGGCAATTTGGACCACACTATTCATATAAAAGCCAAATATATAAAACCAAGAGATATACATAGAAAAGTGCCAGCTAAAAACACTTATTTATATATATATATATATATATATATATATATATATATATATATGTAAACAGTATCTCACAAAAGTGAGTACACCCCTCACATTTTTTTACATATTTTACTATACCTTTTCATGTGACAACACTGAAGAAAATACATTCTGCTACAATGTAAAGTAGTGAGTGTACAGCTTGTATAACAGTGTCAATTTGCTGTCCCCTCAAAATAACTCAACACACAGCCATCAATGTCTAAACCACTGGCAACAAAAGTGAGTACACCCCTAAGTGAAAATGTCAAAATTCGGCCCAATTAGCCATTTTCCCTCCCCTATGTCATGTGACTCGTTAATGTTACAAGGTCTCAGGTGTGCATGGGGGGCAGGTGTGTTCAATTTGGTGTTATCGCTCTCACTCTCTCATACTGGACACTGGAAGTTCAACATGGCACCTCATGGCAAAGAACTCTCTGAGGATCTGAAAATTTTTTTTTTGCTCTACATAAAGATGGCCTAGGCTATAAGAGGATATAAGAGGATTGCTAAGACCCTAAAACTGAGCAGCAGCACGGTGGCCAAGACCATACAGTGGTTTAACAGGACAGGTTCCACTCAGAACAGGCCTTGCCATGGTCGACCAAAGAAGTTGAGTGCACGTGCTCAGCGTCATATCTAGAGGTCGTCTCTGGGAAATAGATGTATGAGTGCTGCCAGCATTGCAGAGGTTGTAGGGGTGGGGGGTCAGCCAGTCAGTGCTCAGACCATACGCTGCACACTGCATCAAATTGGTCTGCATGGCTGTCATCCAAGAAGGAAGCCTCTTCTAAAGATGATACACAGGAAAACCCGCAGTTTGCTGAAGACAAGCAGACTAAGGACATGAATTACTGGAACCATGTCATGTGGTCTGATGAGACCAAGATAAACGTATTTGGTTCAGATGGTGTCAAGCGTGTGTGACGGAAAACCGGGTGAGGAGTACAAAGACAAGTGTGTCTTGCCTACAGTCAAGCATGGTGGTGGGAGTGTCATGGTCTGGGCTGCATAAGTGCTTCTGGCACTGGGGAGCTATAGTTCATTGAGGGAACCATGAATGCCAACATGTACTGCAACATACTGAAGCAGAGCATGATCCACTCCCTTTGGAGACTGGACTGCAGGGCAGTATTCCAACATGATAACGACCTCAAAGACACCTCCAAGACGACCACTGCCTTGCTAAAGAAGCTGTGGGTAAAGGTGGTCTGGCCAAGCATGTCTCCAGACCTAAACCCTATTGAGCATCTATGGGGCATCCTCAAACGGAAGGTGGAGGAGCGCAGGGTCTCTAACATCCACCAGCTCCATGATGTCGTCATGGAGGAGTGGAAGAGGACTCCAGTGGCAACCTGTGAAGCTCTGGTGAACTCCATGCCCAGGAAGGTTAAGGCAGTGCCGGAAAATAATGGTCTCACTTGTCTGGATGTGAATATGCATGCATTATAATCTCCCTGGGAGGGCACTAGAGCATAGAGGAAAGCCAAGCAATTTCTAATTGCTCTTTCCGGCAGACTAGGTCCGATGGTATCAGTTCATTGGACAATCCGATCGTGTGTGGGCTAGTCCAATCATTTTTCGGGAAAAAAAGGGAGGAGTTCATGGACAAAGAATTGGTTGCTCCAGCATGACCAATTCTCGCACATGCCTTTGTTGCGGGAGATCCGTGAGAATAATCCTGATGATTTCAGGAATTATCTCCGGATGACAGACCCCAGTTTTCACCATCTGTTGGCTTTGCTGTCCCCTTATATTACGAAGCAGGACACCTGCACGCGGCAAGCTATCACTCCCGAAAGTGCACTTAAAGTGCAAAGTGGATTTGCCTTTAGTAATTAACCCCTATTGCCACTGTAACTACACCAACTTACTCCAAAAACTGGTATTGAGCATTGAAATAAAAAGCCACATATTGCTGAGTATAAAACATTTTACTTACATGTGCGTTATAAAAGGGTTTTTGAACAAACCAACATTGGTTTTGTAACATTTATGTTTGACAGTAGATATAGCCTTTTTTTGGCTAACCAGGTATGTTTAAAACCATAACATACACAACGCAGGAACTTACAAAGTTCAACTTTTAAAAAGTGAAGGCAATATGAAACATTAGTATGTCAAAAATGTGTTGAGCCAAATTTTGAAGATGCACACAAATAGGGAGTCAAAATGTGGATTTCCCTTCTGATCCCATGCCTAATGTCAACATGTGCTAGGTCCCTGGATGGGGGATCAATGGCTGTGTTTCGGGGGTGCAACCCATTCCTCTCATCTACTTTAGTTGCGAGGAAGGGGTTGCACCCACAAAACGCATACATTGATGTAGCGCCCACCCCATTTAGGTGTGCTTAATACAGTTTTTGTAAATAGTGATAGGCAAATTTAGCCAGGGCCTTGCACTTTTCTAGGCCTGGTTGTTTATTTGGGAGAGGGGAGTGCTAGAATAGAAGGGGGTGTGGCCACCTACACTCTGGCTCAAGGAAGTCCCCTCAGCCTTTCAGTGGAAATGTTCTGGAAGGAAGGCAGGATTTAGGACTGGAGTGGGAAGAGGAGAGAACCCAAGATGTAGAGAGTGTAGCACGAGCAGGCTTGAAGGCCTGGTGGTTCAGAGACCCCAGCGCTATGTAGTCTGGAGGAGAAACCGGGTGTCCCAGCTGGGGAGGGGGAGGTAGGAGTAAAGAGGATGGAGGAAACTGGGACTCGACCTTCTGTGGGAAACATGGACTGTTGATGGGAGTGAGCAAAGGGAGTGCAACCCAGTGGTGCTTATCCGTAAACTTGCTAGGTGTCCAAGGACCTAGTGCGAGACACTTTCCAGAACTGACAGGGGCTGATTGCAAGAGTCAAGGAATTAGGTGGAGAGGCCTGAGACTTTGGAATCTACGACCCACAGTATTATTCAGAGTGATGCTGGTCAGTTCACAAAAGGGAAGTACGCAGGATCAGAGTCAGGAACCAGAATCAATAGAGGCAACTCATATCCTCTACACAATTGTAACACATGCTCAAGTTCAAGAATAAAGCTGTACAGAATATAGACTGTCTGGCGTTTGTGAAACTTTGCATGGGAAGGAAGAACGGGGCCTGTTAACAAAAAGGTAATGAACAACTTTGTAGCTCCCAAGGGAGTAGTGCGCTACATTGATATCCCGTGATGGCAGATAGCACATGTTGACACACTGTGTGCATTTTCAAAATTTGGCTTTCAAATTACTTAAAAAATGTATCACAAATATAAAATACAATGACCAACTTTACAATTTTTGTTGTTTTTAGATTCTGCCTAAAACATCAATAATGGTCAATTTTTTTGGACATCATTGATGTTTTCCTTGACCTTCTCTAAATCACAATTGCACACCATGATCTCAGCGATGAGGATCTGTGCACTTGCACTGTTGAAATGAGTTTCTTCTTCCACAACATCCACATCACCTAAAAATAAAAAAAAACACACCATGTATTATAAATATGCAGGCATACATCTATTACCTGAAGCTGTGGTCTCAGACACTGACCTGTTGTGGTCACTATTTCGCCCACTTCATGAACCTCTCCCTCCACATCTTCTTCATGGTGTGTGGGGATTTCCCCTTCTTCATGAGTAGTGGGGTTCCTGGTGTCCTCAGACGTCCTGATTCTTTTCTCCCCTATGTGAATAAAAAAAAATGTATACTTAGCACACAGATATTTGAGGCTAGAAATAGGAATATGAAACAAATGTCGTACAATTGTCTGTTTTGGCAGAGTTCCAGGCTGAAAATATGTTTTTTTCCCTTTCTAAAGCTGGAATACTTACCTTTTTTGTTATTAAAGTTTCACACATGGAGAGACCCCTAGTATCCACCTGTGTGGGACACCCTAAAAAGGGTGTTCTGTGTCCCACACTAGTGCTCCTGCGTCCAGATGTGTAAAAAGCTGCTGAGTGTCCTCTCCTTACACTGAATCAAGTTTGCATTTCATTCTTGTTACAAACCCATCTAGACAACAATCTACTAAACTTCTTTTAATACAAATAGGCATGAACAAATGTAGTTAACCTGCATCTGACAAAAACATTGTATTATTGAGGGGACGAACAATGTTTACTACGGTCGATTACTGTGCCCATGAACTTGAAACTTGCCATTTTAAACTGTACAGCAGTAAAGAAAAGCACATGGAGCAGCACTAAAGTAATAATAAAAATAATAGGAACAAACGACAAATATTTTTTTGCAGCACTTTCTTGATCCTTCTGTACTAATCTTGCTCCCTCAATTTCAGGTCTAATCAGCGTTTCCTCAATTGCTCCTTGGATCTTCGTACCCCAAAATTCCTGTGCAGACTTCTCACAACTTTAGTCTTGATCTTGGCCTTTCTCACATTTGGGTTCATACTTCCCATCGTAGTCGGACCTCTTCAAGATGTCCTCCATCTCTACCATCTCAACAAAGGAACTGCCTTGCTTTGGGCTTTCCTTGTCCTCCTCGTTGCTGCTCTCTGCATGCACCTGCTCTGTCTCCGCCATGTGCTCTCCCACTACGCCGAAAGAGAAGTGGGGAATACACTAGAAAGAAGGACAGGGGCAGAGTTTCATGCACGCGCAGTGTATATAAAGCATAACACGTGTGCATCGTACGTACGATCTGTGAGTGGAGGACGGAGTAGCATAAGAGCTAATCATGCAAACGAAGGTACAATTTTAACTTGGGGCATCAGTGGTTAGTGGCTTACACTGCTTATAGATTGAGGCCTATATTGAGACAAGATTAGGAGAGTTTAGCCTGATATTAGGGTTTGTCTTGTGTTGTGTCTTGCAGAGAAAATATACATTTACTGACCCAGACTTCCTGCCAAACTTCATAGACATGTACAGGGAGCTGCCATGTCTCTGGCAAGTCAAACACAGAGAATACTCCAACAAGCTAAAGAGGAAGGCAGCGCTGGAGAAACTGTTGGAATTGGTGAAGCCTGTGTATCCCATGGCATACATCACCTATTTGAAGGCCAAAATTGGTGGCCTGAGGAGCACATATAATAGGGAGCGCAAAAAAGGTCCAGGATTCCATGAGATCAGGAGCAGCAGCAGATGACTGTGGTTTTTGTCAGACCAGAGTGAACCCAGGCCATCACTATCTACACTTCCTTCCACACTTCCTTCCACATCAGATGAGGCTTCAGAAGTCCAACCTGTGCCTTCCACCCAGGAAGAAGATGTGGGGGAGCCCAGCTTGAGCCAGGTCTAGCATTGTTCAACATATTTATTGTCAAAAATTTAATGATGTTAACTAGATGTTATTATTGATCACTAATTTCTGATTTAACAAAGTGGTTTATATATCAATAGACAATAGTAGCCAAAAATGATTGAGACAAGAATAAAAAATGCTGGAGTCAGAATGATAGTCTTTTCTATTTGTTAACTTTCAATTTGCAACAGTCATGAGCTCAAAATTGTGTGTGATTGATGACCAAAAAAAAAAAAAAATGTCCCATGGAAAGTGACAGCCAGGAGGTGGCCGTGGAAAGTGACAGCCAGGAGGTGTCCACACCCGGCAACCTAACCGAATCCCAGGTTCCTCCCCTCTGCCTTCCAACAAAAAGGACCAGAAAGGTGAAGAACCTGGAGGAGTCAGCGACTGTTTTGATTTGGCAGGCTACTGCGGTCCTCACAACAAGCCCCGGTGGCTCAGAGTCATATGGCTGTCTGACAGCCAGTAAATTGGAACAAATGGAGAAGGGCCAATGTTTCATCTGTGAAAATATATAATCTAAATATATAAACTGATGGTGTATAAAATGGGTTGGGTGGTAAAAAATGGGTGGTAAAAAATGGGGGGTAAAAAATGAATGTAGCTGCTATACACAAAGTGCTAAACACTTGACCATAGTGCCAAAATATATAAATACAGCTCTCACAAACAAATACGGTCCATATAAAACTAAAAAGGTGCTTCACAACTAATGTGCAAAATCACAGGGAATGCTTCACATCTGGTGTGAAAAAAGTGCAGAGAATTTATTTTTTTTGGCGTACCAAGAAACCCCCACATGTTGTCCCACTCAGCAAATCACAATGACACCCAGCTTTTCAGTCTGGGAGTCAATAAAGGCTTAGAACGATATCCAGAAAATGACACAGGATGGGAGGTTCACTAATGAGATGATAGACGATCCTTCAACGTAAATACTCAGCCATACAAAACAGGTACCCAGAAAGGAAGAAAAAAAGGGGGACCAACAGTGAAGTATGCTAAGAAAGCAAATGTATTGTGCTTAAAGGGTATACTTACAAAAGAAAGCTAAAAACAGGCATTGAAATTGTAAGAAGATGCAGAAAACAACATTAGGAGTGTTTCTACTAGACTGGAAGTGATGTCAGTGCTGGAAGTGAGTCACGTCAATGCATTTTGCCCTCCCACAGGGCGTCATCAAAGGACAATGAGCCTAAAGAAAAAATGTTTCATCTGTGAAGAGGTAATACTTCAGGCCCTAAACAAGGGGATGAGGGACCAACTCACAACTAAAAGCCAGGTGTGTGAGTTGGACCATATTACTCCTCCACCGCCTCCAACAACATAGCCACCCAACCCACTACAGCAGCCTGGAAGCAGGCGTGGAAGGAAGTGTTGCAAGTGATGGCCTGGGTTTGGTGTGGTCTGGCAAAAGATGCAGGCTGTTGAAAGACCACAGCCTTGGGACATATATGTCATCTTCTGCTGCTCCTGATCTCTCAGAGTCCTGGACCACATTGTGCTCCCTATTAAATGGACTCTTCATGTTACCGATTTGGCCTTCCTCCTTATTTTGTTAGGACCCCTAATAAATTTATATTTTTTTTGAAAAATACTTGGCTATGTGTTTTACTTCAAACAGGACAGTTTGTTTGTGAGTATTGGCCAAAATTGATAAAGAAATTAGATTTTTTTAAAACATTTGTAGCACTAACCCTTGAAGGAGCTGCTGGTTATTTCTGGGCTTACCGTTACCTTTCGTTCTCCTTGTGACACGTCTAGGAGATGTCCCGTGGTAGATGGCCCAGTAACTTGAGACTGACAATAGATCCAGTTGAATAGATTTAATTTGCAAACGTCAACCATTGAACAGTCTTTTAACTTGGGATCAGAGGGTTGGAAAGGAAAGTTCAGGTACTCTCAATGTCAAAGTCTATAACCGTTAAGAAACTTGCTTACTTTGACTGCATTCAGAGAATAGCCATTCGCAGCTGGATGAGCACTCAGGTTGGACAGTCCCTCTCTCACAAGGCCTAGCAGCCAACAAGGTGCTTACTCAGGAACAAAGTCTTTTATCACCGACGTTGTTGCAGAACACGTAGAAAACTAAGCTGTAGAACACTTGTAGGATACCTGGATCTTTCAGCCCACTTGGCGATATCCCCCAAGACCGGATTCTCTCAGTTACTTTAACCCTTCCCGGCTCTTGTTAAAGAGGAGGGCCGTTTAAAAAAAAAAAAAAAAAGTCAGCAGCTGCAAACACTGCAGCTGCTGACTTAATAAGCCCACTTACCTGTCCAGGGCGCCTGCGATGTCGGCCGCTCGAGGCCAACCCGTCCCTCGGCTCTCGGGTCCCGGCACCGCCATTCCTTGTAAGGGAAACAGGCAGTGGAGCCTTACGGCTTCACTGCCCGTTTCCTACTGCGCATGCGCGAGTCGCGCAGCGCTTTGTGAATGGGATGCGCTGTGTTCTGGAACACACAGTTCCCAGAACACAGCGTGACCCATTACCCAGAAGACAACGCGACGAGGAGAGAAGACCAGAAGATCTCCGTGGAGGAGGAAGAGGAAGATTAGGATTATGTGCCTAGCAACAGGAATTTCTGGTAAGTAAAAAAATAAAAAAATTTCATTTTTTTTTTTTTTAGATTTTTTTGTAATTTTTAATATTTTGTTTTTCAGGGTGGCCCTCCACTTTAAGAAAAACCAACCTCACGCGTGGTATTCTTCTAAAGAGTCCTCCCCTGGAATGCTTGAAGTACACTGGGTCTCTCCCGGACTGGAGACAGCATCCATCCACCTCAGAATCCTTCCTTAGTTCCTCTGCCTTGGGCTAGCCAGCCCCAAGGCATCAAAGTTGGGTGGAACCGCACCCCAGGCCATAGCCTTCCTGGGGGCTGGTCAGGAGGACCAGGCCAATACACTCAGCACAGCATACTGGACCGGAACACCGAACCACGTGACATCCATGTCTTAAATACCCTCTCCCAGAGGGCACAGCAGGAGAGCCACTCCCACTGACCTGACTCCGAGAGGGAAAAATCCAAGCGCCTAACCAGACCATAGTTCCACGCCTGCCACCAGAGACAGGGCCCCCCTGTGGCCAGGCTGAACATCTCACAGCCCAGTCAGACTGACACAGAAGCCAAATTTAGTCAAATAGGCCCCAACCAAACTGCGGTTTGGGTAAAGCTTTAATTTTGAAAACATAGCGCGTGCTCTTCAGGAGCCCGCCGCTACACATTTTATATGGATATGTTTTATAGCAGAAAGTAAAAAATATATATTATATATATATATATATATATATATATATATATATATATAAAATTATCAGTCTTTTTTTTTTGTTTATCACGCAAAAATGAAAAACTGCAGAGGTGATCAATTACCACCAAAAGAAAGCTCTATTTTTGGGGGGAGACAAAAATTTTATCTGGGTACAGCGTCGCACGACCGCGCAATTGTCAGTTAAAATAATGTAGTGCTGTATCGCAAACAATGGTCTGGTCATGAAGGGGGGTAAGTCTTCCGGAGGTCAAGTGGAAAGCGTACCCAACCCCAAGAAGGAAAATTGATAGCATTGCAGCTTACCGATCCTTAGAAGTAATAGCTGCTATCGTTTTCTTTTTTTTGCCTTTATTTTAACCTAGTATTCTGCCATTAACATACTGAGCAGCGTTGTCACCCTAGGATAGGGAGTGTGTTAGGACTACATAACACCTCCCTCTATCCTATATTTGGATTGGTGCCAGTGAACCTACCAGCATGTTTTTGGAATGTGGGAGGAAACTGGAGTACCCTGAGGAAACTCATACAGGAATAGAGAGATCCTGCAAACTACATGCTCCAGGAGGTGCTTTGTAGTCCCCACAGATATAGCAGGGAACAATACCGACAATAGTCCAGAGGCAGAAAGTACGGTAAGTTATTTGTCTATTTTCACTTGTGGAACAGATATAATTCAGTTGTAGAATAAAAGACCAAAAGGGAGCAAATAAGAGAAATGTATATTTAACCACTTGAGATCCGTGCTATAGTCAATTGACGGCTACAGCGCGGATCTCCTTTTCCGGGACTACGTCTATTGACGTCGTCCCGTGTACGAGCGGCCGCTCTGTGATCGGCGAGTCCATGAGACTCACCTGATCACCGATCCGTGCAAGGGGTCGATCCCGACCCCTTATCACGTGAACAGCTGTCAGCCAATGACAGCTGATCAGGTGATATAACGGAGCCGGTAATCGGCTAGTATTCCTCCTCGCGCTGACAGCGCGAGGAGAAAAAAAAAAGCCGATCACCGGCGGCCGTGATCGGGACATTAGTCCCGATCACGGCCAGCAATGCAAGCGCCCACCTGCCCCCTGCCAGTGCCCACCAGCCCCCTGCAGTGCCACCCTAATAAAAAGTAAGTGCCCCCCGTCAGTGCCACCCAGCAGTGCCCATAGTGCCACCCAGCAGTGCCCACAGTGCCACCCAGCAGTGCCACCCACAGTGCCACCCACAGTGCCCACAATCTGCCTCAAAGGTGCTGCATCCCAGTGCCGCCCATCAGTGCCCAGCAGTGCCGCCCATCAGTGCCCAGCAGTGCCGCCCATCAGTGCCCAGCAGTGCCACCTATCAGAGCCACCTATCAGTGCCACCTATCAGTGCCCATCAGTCCCATCTATCAGTGGTACCTATCAGTGTCCATCCGTGCCACCCATCCGTGCCATCTTATCTGTGCCCATCTTTGCCCATCAGTTACGCCTTATCTGTGCCCATCGGTGCCGCCTTATCTGTGCCTATTAGTGCCGCCTTAACTATGCCTATCAGTGCCCACCAATGCAGCCTATCAGTGCCCACCAATGCAGCCCATCAGTGCCCACCAATGCAGCCTATCAGTGCTGCCTAATCAGCGCACTTCAATGAAGGAGAAAAATGACCCGTTTGCAAAATTTTATAACAAACTATTAAACATGATTTTTTTTTTGCATCTTTTTTTGTTTGTTTAGCAAAAAATAAAAAACTCCCAGCTGTAATTAAATACCACCAAAAGAAAGCTCTATTTGTGGGAAAAAAATGATAAAAATTTCATTTGGGTACAGTGTTGTATGCCCGCGCAATTGTCATTCAAAGTGCATCAGCGCTGAAAGCTGAAAATTGGTCTGGGACTGAGGGGGGTTTAAGTGCCCAGTAAGCAAGTGGTTAACAAGACACGATGCCACTCAACCACTTCAATACAGGCCACTTAAACACCTTCCTGCCCAGACCAATTTTGAGCTTTCAGCGCTGTCGCACTTTGAATGACAATTGCGCGGTCATGCTACACTGTACCCAAATTAAATTTTTTATTTTTTTTCCACAAATAGAGCTTTATTTTGGTGGTATTTGATCACTTATACGGTTTTTATTTTTTGCTAAACAAAAAAAAATAATTATTTTGAAAAAAAATATGTTTTTTTTTGTTTCAGTTTCAAAACTTTGTAAATAAGTACGTTTTCTCCTTCACTGATGGGCACTGACAGTCACTGATAAGGCGGCACTGATGAGCTGGCACCAATGAAGTGGCACTGATGAGGTGGCATTGGACACTGATATGTGGCACTGATAGGCGGCACTGATGGACAGTGATAGGTGGCACTGATGGGTGACACGGATGGGCACTGATAGGTGGCACAAATTGGCACTAATAGCTGGCACGGATTGGCTGGATACTGTGATCAGCCGTGATTGGACACGGCTGATCACGTGGTAAAGAGTCTCCGTCGGAGACTCTTTACCGAGATCGTGGTTGCGGGGTGTCAGATTGACACCCTGCAACAACGATCGCCATGATGCATGCCCCCGGGTGCGCGCAGCGGCTCAAAATCCTGAGGACGTCCTATGACGTCCGGTCAGGATTTTGAAACCAATTTGCAGCCAACATTTGCCTATTGGCGGGCGGCAAGTGGTTAAAATTCGAAGAAAAGAGGTTTAACCTTAAACTATGTAGAGGGTTCTTTACTGTAAGAGCAGCAAGGATGTGGAATTCCCTTCCACAGGCGGTGGTCTCAGTGGGAAGCATCAATAGTTTCAAGAAACTATTAGATAAACACCTAAACAACCACAACATACAGGGATATAAAATGTAATACTGACAAATAATCACACACATAGGTTGGACTTGATGGACTTGTGTCTTTTTTCAACCTCACCTACTATGTAACTATGTATTATTTAATTTGCATACACTTTAACACTATTTTTATATTTCCCCCCTAAAATATGAATGACTGAACTACTTCTTTGTGATGTCATTTTCAGAAGATTTTGTGCGTCCTACATTGGCCATCCATAATAATACTTTGTAGCTGTTTCCCAGATTCAGAGACTGTAGACAGATCTTCATCTAACACAAGGTGGCGCTAGATTCTTAACAAATATGAAGGACATAAAGCAACAGAGCTACAGGGAATGGATGGGAAATAGAGAATTCTGTACTGATCACAATGTAAAGGTAACATTATTATTCCTGAACTGAAATATGTTAAGGGGCTTCAGAGAAAGAGAGAGGATTAAATGTAAAAATTATTATTAGTAATTATTTATGCCATTATTAAATTTAAAGCCCATCTCCAAGGAAAGGAAAAATGCTCCCCTGCAAAGGGTCTGCCCCGCACTGCAAGGATTAAATGCTTGTTTATGTCTAGAGCCGTGGTCTCTAAACTGTGGCCCTTTGCTTACCTTTATCGGGCCCTTGGGTCACTATTCCTGCCACTGACACCAACAACAGGGCACTATTCCTCCCACTGATACCAATGATGGGGCACTATTCCTCCCATGGACACCAATGATGGGACACTATTTTCTCCATGGCACCAATGATGGGGCACTATTCCTCCCACTGATACTAATGATGGGGCACTATTCCTCCCACTGATACCAATGATGGGGCACTATTCCTCAGACTGATAACAATGATGGGGCACTATTCCTCTCACTGATACCAATGATGGGGCACTATTCCATCCACTGATACCAATGATGGGGCACTATTCCTCTCACTGATACCAATGATGGGGCACTATTCATCCACTGATACCAATGATGGGGCACCATTCCTCCCACTGATACCAATGATGGGGCACTATTCATCCACTGATGGGACACTATTCCTCCCACTGACACCAATGATGGGACACTATTCCTCCCACTGACACCAATGATGGGGCACTATTTCTCTTATTCCGATTACTATTCACACATTTGTGATTCACTTAAATAGTTGCATTAAGATCCGTCTGCTGTAAACAGAATGCAATTCATACACCTCGGAGGAAGCAATAGCGCTTGGACAATGTTTGCCAAACTAGCGGCTGAACACACATATATTCCTAACAGATTTCTCCATCTGCGCTGACCAGCACTCTCTGCTGGCTATTGCGCCCCCCGGAGTCAATACTTTGTAGAACCACCTTTTTGCTACAATTACAGCTGCAAGTCTTTTTGGGGGTGTCTCTACCAGCTTTGCACATCTAGAGAGGGACATGTTTGCCCATTCTTCTTTGCAAAATATCTCAAGCTCTGTCAGATTGGATGGAGAGTGTCTGTGAACAGCAATTTTGAAGTCTTGCCACAGATTCTCATTTGGATTTAGGTCTGGACTTTGACTGGGCCATTCTAACACATGAATATGCTTTACTCTAAACCATGACCCGTGTAGCCTAAAGGTTCCTTTGTAACCCCAACTTAATTAGTCCCCCACCCCTTTTTACCTTCCCGTTACCTTTCAACCCATTAACAGATGAGACCACACTTTCTCTTTGGAGTAAAATGGCCACAACAGCCTTTATTAACAACTTATCAACACTCCAACAAAATATATATATATATATATCTATATATAAATAATCAATAAATATATATATACAACATTAACACAACAACCATAACCTGCCCATCCTGGTGATCTCTGATGGTGACCCATAATTCCACCAAACACCAAAAGTCACTGCGGTACCCATTTAACTTTACCAGGCCTCCACCTGTAGCCGGTCAGAGACAACCTCCCGCAGTGACACATACCAGTATTCCATCCACCGTTCTGGAATACACCGGAGGGGCCAATACTATTGATGAGCCCCCCACCCCATCAGATCACCTCTGATTTACCGTCAACCGTCAAAGACCACCAAGAACACCGCCACTTCAAAAGACCACAGCTTGCTGTCATGACGTCCATCAAACGACACCTGAAAGAAACAAACAGAGCGACAACACCATACCAAAGAATACTAAAACCTTAAATAAACATCTATAGGGAGGGAGGGTGGGAAAAGCTGCCTCCTCTTCCAGATTCTCTCCACGGACTGAATTTTTACTCCGCCCACACCCTTTATAAGGCTCCTCCCCTTCCTCCACAAAGTTAACTGATGTCCAGCCACCTGACTTCCTCTCTGCCTTGCACAAAATATTAACCCTCAATGTCCCTTAGTCACACTGTCATGCCCGGCCCTCCATTATCACTTGCAGTGTCATTCCGTGCCTTTCTTGACCCGTGTAGCCTAAAGGTTCCTTTGTAACCCCAACTTAATTAGTCCCCCACCCCTTTTTACCTTCCCGTTACCTTTCAACCCATTAACAGATGAGACCACACTTTCTTTTTGGAGTAAAATGGCCACAACAGCCTTTATTAACAACTTATCAACACTCCAACAAAATATATATATATCTATATATAAATAATCAATAAATATATATATACAACATTAACACAACAACCATAACCTGCCCATCCTGGTGATCTCTGACGGTGACCCATAATTCCACCAAACACCAAAAGTCACTGCGGTACCCATTTAACTTTACCAGGCCTCCACCTGTAGCCGGTCAGAGACAACCTCCCGCAGTGACACATACCAGTATTCCATCCACCGTTCTGGAATACACCGGAGGGGCCAATACTATTGATGAGCCCCCCACCCCATCAGATCACCTCTGATTTACCGTCAACCGTCAAAGACCACCAAGAACACCGCCACTTCAAAAGACCACAGCTTGCTGTCATGACGTCCATCAAACGACACCTGAAAGAAACAAACAGAGCGACAACACCATACCAAAGAATACTAAAACCTTAAATAAACATCTATAGGGAGGGAGGGTGGGAAAAGCTGCCTCCTCTTCCAGATTCTCTCCACGGACTGAATTTTTACTCCGCCCACACCCTTTATAAGGCTCCTCCCCTTCCTCCACAAAGTTAACTGATGTCCAGCCACCTGACTTCCTCTCTGCCTTGCACAAAATATTAACCCTCAATGTCCCTTAGTCACACTGTCATGCCCGGCCCTCCATTATCACTTGCAGTGTCATTCCGTGCCTTTCTTGACCCGTGTAGCCTAAAGGTTCCTTTGTAACCCCAACTTAATTAGTCCCCCACCCCTTTTTACCTTCCCGTTACCTTTCAACCCATTAACAGATGAGACCACACTTTCTTTTTGGAGTAAAATGGCCACAACAGCCTTTATTAACAACTTATCAACACTCCAACAAAATATATATATATCTATATATAAATAATCAATAAATATATATATACAACATTAACACAACAACCATAACCTGCCCATCCTGGTGATCTCTGACGGTGACCCATAATTCCACCAAACACCAAAAGTCACTGCGGTACCCATTTAACTTTACCAGGCCTCCACCTGTAGCCGGTCAGAGACAACCTCCCGCAGTGACACATACCAGTATTCCATCCACCGTTCTGGAATACACCGGAGGGGCCGATACTATTGATGAGCTCCCCACCCCATCAGATCACCTCTGATTTACCGTCAACCGTCAAAGACCACCAAGAACACCGCCACAGCCCAAAAGGGGGACCCCCTCACCCTTGAGGGCAACCCCACACCTGCAAGGCCTTCCTGATCCCCTCCTGCAAACCGAGGGACCAAAGGTCAATGCCCACATCTGAAAGGTGAACACCGTCCTTCCGTAAATAAAGGCCAACATTAACCTTCAACTCCCGGTGACGAACCACTATCCCCCCATTTTTTGTCACAAACCGCCCAACCACCTTATTGATCCTAATGCGGGTCTTCTCAATGCTCACCTCCGACCGGGCCCACCGCCACACCGTTCTGGCCACAATATCAGACCATACCAGAATTGTACCCGGAAACTGCGCCCGCAGTTATGTCCCTTACCTTGCGAAGCCCCAAATCATTGCCCCCGGCATGGATCACCAACACATCGGGGGGTCTGTCCCTCCCCGCAGACCTTTCCACTTCCCTCATTACTCGTTCCCACAGCATCCCCGGAAAACCCAGCCACTTCACACATGCCTCCCTCCTGGAAATACCCAGTTGCCGTCCATCCGGTCGTGCGTCACCTCTCCGGGCCCCCCAACAAACATAAGAATGCCCCAAAATCCAGACGAGGCGCTCAGAACCTCCACCTGGAACAAAACCAAAAACAAAACAACTATCATGACACATGGAACAAAATCTGTACACAACCATTAACCAACATCCCCCACTGCCCAATTGAACCCAGGAAGTAGGAAAAATCAATCCATTGCCAACTGCGGCCGTACATAAGACCGGAACCTCCGAGACTCCCACCTCCCAATCCTGCGAACCGCAGCTTCGTCCAACCCGTACCTGGCAGCCTCAGTGGCCGCCCCGATGCGGAAGGAGTGTGATGCATAGGCTTTGCCCTCCAAACCCACTTCCGACAAACACCGCCGGAATACCGACACAAATTGAAACTTGGACAGAAATGAACCGTCCGCATGACGCAAGAGGGGCCCATCTCCCCCTGGCCTAACCTATAGAAACTACCGGACTGCCGCGACAGGGCAGACACCAGAACCCAGCATCGCATACAGTGACACCACCGCCCCCTTCCCCAGTTGGTCCGTCTTGGACCTGCGCAACCGAAGCGTAACTCGATCCTCGTCCGCCCTCACATCCTGCGCCAACAAACCCCCCGCCGCCCTCTTGAAAGGGCTGACCAGCTCCCCAATCCTGAACGCCCCGTAAAACGCCAATGAGAATGCCGCTGTAAACAGCAACACTTCATATCGCGAACCACAAACATACCGCAACCGCTCACATATAGCCACCAAATTGGCAAACATGACCGGTCGCCTCGCGTCCTTAGTCCTATGCTGTTTCCGATAACCTTTCAACTCCTGCCTAACCCAAAAATCCTTCGTACCATCCACCCCCCCACTCAATTTGAAAAAGAAGGCCAAACCCGCCAGTTTCCGGTCAAGGACCGAGACCGACGCCCCCGATTCCATGTACCGAACCACCAGGTACAGCACCAGCAGTCGCCGATCGGCTCCCCGATCACGCGCCCCAACCTCCTGAACCAACTCAACCCACTCGGACCAAACCTTAGAGTAAGCCGCCCAAGTGGATGCACTCACGGACCGCCGGATCCATCCTGCGGCGTGTCCAAAGGCAGCTCCCACATCCAAGCCGGGCAAGGAACTCCCGTCTCCTCCGCGCCCGGTGCCAAACTCCGGAACTTGTCCCACTGAAAACGAGACAATGAATCCGCCAATGAGTTCTCCACCCCCGGAATGTGCACAGCATAAACAAAAATGTTCAACTGCAAACACCTGAAAACCAATTGACGCAACAGTTTAATAACTGGAGGCGAGGAAGCCGACATCCGATTAATGACCTGCACCACCCCCATATTGTCGCAGTTGATGCGCAATTTCAGATCCTTAAAGTCCTCCCCCCACAGCTCTAACGCCAGTACCACGGGAAAAAGCTCCAGCAACACCAAGTTCCCAAGAAACCCAGCCTCGCTCCAAGAGCGCGGCCAGGGCTCCGCACTCCACCGTCCACGAAAGTACGCCCCATAACCCGTTGAGCCGGCTGCATCCGTCACTAGGTCCACATCAAAGTTACTCACCGGGCCGGCCATCCACATGGCCCTGCCATTGTACGCCGCCAAGAAGGCATGCCACACCCGCAGGTCTTCCCTGTGAGCCCGTCGCAAACGAATAAAATGAGTTGGGACCGTCACCCCCACCGTAGCTGCCGACAGCCGTCAGCAAAACACCCTCCCCATGGGAATGATTCTGCAAGCGAAGTTCAACTTACCCAACAACGACTGCAATGTCCTCAACTGCACCTTGCGCCGTCCTTGAATCGCGCTGATCTCCCCCTGCAAATCCTCAAGCTTAGCCTGCGGCAACCTACACTCCATGGCCACCGAGTCTATCACTATCCCCAAAAAACTCAATTCTGAGGTCGGGCCTGCCGTTTTTTCGGCTGCCAGGGGCACTCCAAACCTGCCCGCGATGTGCTGCAACGTGGAAAGGAGAATCGCACACCCAGCGGAGGCAGGGGGCCCAATGCACAAAAAGTCATCCAAATAATGGATAACCGAATCAAGCCCAGACACATCCCGCACCACCCATTCCAAAAAGGTAGAACACCGCCACTTCAAAAGACCACAGCTTGCTGTCATGACGTCCATCAAACGACACCTGAAAGAAACAACAACCGAAAGCTGTCCGGATGTACCGGAAGCAGGCGAAAAGCCGACTCCACGTCTGTCTTTGCCATAAGCGCTCCCCGCCCATACCGGCGTACCCAGCGGACCGCCGCGTCAAAGGACGTGTAAGAAACCGTACACGCATCCGGGTCAATAAAGTCATTGACCGAACCCCCTTTTGGAAAGGACAAGTGGTGGATCAGCCGGAACTTCGAAGCTTCCTTCTTGGGAACAACTCCCAATGGGGAAACCACCAAGTCCCCCCAAGGCTTAGCCACAAAGGGGCCCCCCATCCGGCCCAACGCCACCTCCTTCCCCAACTTTTCGTCCACCACCCCCGGGTGCTCCAAAGCCGACTTCAAATTCCCCGCCTCCGGCGGAACCACCGCCAAAGAGCAAGGAATCCTGAACCCGTCCCGAAAACCCAATGCCAACAGATTCGCCGCCGCCCTATCCGGATACTTACTTAGAAAAGGAAGCATCCTTTCCACCTTCACCGGCGTCATCCCTCTTGTGCGCAACGTCTCCAGCCCGTTTTCCCCGCTTGAAACACTTGGACAGCATGTGGGCCCCCCCACACCCGGAGCACTCGTGTTTAAACTTGCACCCACTCCCAAACTTGCAGGCACCCTCATTGTACTGCCAGCAGACCCCCCATTTCTTTCCGGCCGGCAGTCCTGAGGACGACGCACTCCCGGCCCCCCCCTGAAGAAACTGGGGCGGGGCCCGCGCCGAAGACATCAGCCTCATCCAGAGGCTGATGTCCTTGTGATCCCAACGCAATTCCGCCCGGACCGCCTTCCGCTGGCGGAATTGCTCGTCATACCGCAGCCATGCAACTCCCCCATACACCCTATGCGCTTCCCCGATGGCTTCCATATAGCAGAAGAGGGCCGAGCATTGCTCAGGGTGAGTCTCGCCAATAACGCTAGCCAAGATGGCGAACGCCTGGAGCCAGTTCAGAAAAGTCTGCGGAATCAACCGATACCGCCGCTTCTCCTCATCATCTTTCTTAGAACTATCTGGCTTCACCCTGTCCAGGTTAAACTTCTCCAAGGGGAGCAGCGAGAAGATTTCGACATACTCACCTTTCGCTATCATCGCGCGAACCTCCGGTTTCAAGTGCGCTCCAAGCGGCCCCTCAAAGCACACGTAAACCTCGCACCGGGCTGCATCCGCGATCCTGACCACGTCGGTCCGCACGGCCGCCTCCTTGGCGACCGTCTCCCCCACCTGTTGTGTGGGCGAGCCCACTCCCGCCTGAACCACGACAGGGGCCAGGGAGGGCGCCCCCCCCACCGCCTGCCGATCACCCTTCTCAGGGGTCCCCACCCCCGGCGCCGACCACGGCGCCGCTGGCCCCGCTGAGGGCCGACCCCCATCAAATTTAGCCACCAACACCCGCAGACCCTCCAAAAGCTCGTGAACCTGAGCCGCGGCTCCGTCCCCGGCAGGGGCAGTCCCCGTCGACGACTCTACCGCAGCCACCGACTCCGCCCCCGCGGCCGGAACCACCGCCACCCCTGTGCCTACCTGCACCACCCCCAGCAAATCCTGCAAAGCATGAGACACATTCAAAGGAACACTGGACTTACCAGGCTGACCAGGGGCACGCCCCCCAGCCGGTCTGCTGCTCTCCCGCGCAGGCGCAGTCTGCTCCTCCTCCTCCGAAAGTTCGCCCTCCGACCGATCCGAACGATCTTCCGCTAATGGTGCACGAAGCCCCCCGAGCGACGGGACTCCCGAGGCCGTCTCCTCCGCTTCCAATGGTGCATGAAGCCCCCCGAGCGACGGGACTCCCGAGGCCGTCTCCTCCGCTTCCGATGGGGCCCGCCCCCGGCAGACAGAACTCCGCGACTCAGACCGGCGTGACAGACCAGACCTGAGTGCATCTCGTGACGGTCCCGCCTCCGCTGCTGCAGGCGACCGACCATCCGGTAAGCTCCGCCCCCGTGCCGGGCGAGCGGAACTCGCGATCCTGCTGGCGGTCCCCCGGGATCCATGGCCCCCTCCCGCCAATCCACCGGACGACCCTCCTGCGTTGCTGGGGCCCGCCAAGTCCTCCCCCGTCCCCCAGTCTCTACCCCCCGCGGGGAAGCGGCGCCAAGTCGGCCCGTGGCCCCGCCCCCCGCGATGAGCTGGCGGCGTCCCAACCGCCCAGAGCCCACCGCCTCGCATAGCACCTGTTTTGCAGGGGGGACCGCTCCATCATCCCCAGGGCTCCGAACCCCACGATGCGGCCGCGAGGCAGGCCCGGGCGAGTAACGCGCCGGAGGCCGAGACCTTCGCGCGCGGTGTGTCCGCTCACCCTGCCGCCGATCACTCCCCGACTCCACTGCCAGCGAAGCCACCTGGTCCCGCAGCCACTCCGGACCCATCACCGCCGCCGCCCGCTTCAAGCCCGCCAAGATTTCGGCCACGTCCGCCATTGCGAGAGGAGCAGTGGTAAAAGCTGCCTCCTCTTCCAGATTCTCTCCACGGACTGAATTTTTACTCCGCCCACACCCTTTATAAGGCTCCTCCCCTTCCTCCACAAAGTTAACTGATGTCCAGCCACCTGACTTCCTCTCTGCCTTGCACAAAATATTAACCCTCAATGTCCCTTAGTCACACTGTCATGCCCGGCCCTCCATTATCACTTGCAGTGTCATTCCGTGCCTTTCTTTCTATTGTAGCTCTGGTTGTATGTTTTGGGTCGTTGTCCTGCTGGAAGGTGAACCTCGGCCCCAGTCTCAAGTCTTTTGCAGGCACTAATGCCTCGTACACATGGTCAGATTTTCCAACGGGGAAATGTTCGATGTGAGCTTGTTGTCGGAAATTCCGACCGTGTGTAGGCTCCATCGGACATTTTCCATCGGAATTTCCGACACACAAAATTTGAGATCTGGATCTCAAATTTTCCAACAACAAAATCCGTTGTTGTAAATTCCGAGCGTGTGTACACAATTCCGACGCACAAAGTGCCACGCATGCTCAGAATCAAGCAGAAGAGCCGCACTGGCTATTGAACTTCATTTTTCTCAGCTCATCGAACGTGTTGTACGTCACCGCGTTCTTGACGTTTGGAATTTCCGGCAAGATTTGTGTGACCATGTGTATGCAAGACAAGCTTGAGCCAACATCCGTCGGAAAAAAAACATGGATTTTGTTGTCAGAAAATCCTATCGTGTGTACACGGGATAACAAGTTTTCTTCTAAGATTGTCCTGTATTTGGCTCCATCCATCTTCCCATCAACTCTGACCAGCTTCCCCCCGCTGAAGAAAAGAATCCCCACAACATTATGCTGCCACCACCATGTTTCACGGTGGGGATGGTGTGTTCAGGGTGATGTGCAGTTTTAGTTTTCCGCCACACATAGCGTTTTGCTTTTAGGCCAAAAAGTTAAATTTTGGTCTCATCTGACCAGAGCACCTTCTTCTACATATCTGCTGTGTCCTCCACATGGCTTCTTACAAACTGCAAACGGGACTTCTTATGGCTTTTTTTATTTCTACTTGTCACTCTTCCATAAAGGGCAGATTAGTGGAATAGACGACTAATAGTTGTCCTGTGGACAGATTCTCCCCCCTGAGCTGTGGATCTCTGCAGCTCCTCCAGAGTTATCATGGGCCTCTTGGCTGCTTCTCTGATGAATGCTCCCCTTGCCCGGCCGGTTAGTTTAGGTGGACAGCCATGTCTTGGTAGGTTTGTAGTTGTGCCATACTCTTTCCATTTTTGGAGGATGGATTGAACAGAGCTCTGTGAGATGTTCAAAGCTTGTAATATTTGTTTATATCCTAAGCCTGCTTTAAACTTCTCTGCAACTTTATCCCTGACCTGTCTGGTGTGTTCCTTGGCCTTCATGATGTTGTTTGTTCACTAAGGTTCTCTAACATACCTCTGAGGGCTTCACAGAACAGCAGTATTTATACAGAGATTAAATGACACACAGATGGACTCTATTTACTAATTAGGTGACTTCCGAAGGCAATTGGTTCCTCTAGATTTTAGTTAGGGGTATCAGAGTAAAGGGGGCTGAATACAAATGCACACCACACTTTTGATATATTTATTTGTAAAAAAGTTCTGGAAAACAATTTATCATTTTCCTTCCACTTCACAATTATGTGCCACTTTGTGTTGGTCCATCACATAAAATCCCAGTAAATACATTTAAGTTTTTGGTTGTAACATGAAAACGTGGGGAAAATTTCAAGACATGTGAATACTTTTACAAGGCACTGTATGAATAGCTGTAGGTCCCATTAGATTTCTCAGCTGGTAGAATCTATGGACACCTTTATGTCACTAACGATGAAAGATGTTTTGCACGTAAAACCAGATCTTTTTATTTCTTTTGGTTTGAACTTTTCATGTTGTTTATTAACATGCTTTGATATTCTTAAAGTGGAACTAAAGTCTGTTGCCAGTCAGTTTGACAGCCCTGGACCACTCCCACCCAGAAGCTCCCACCCTCTCTAGCACTCTGCAAGTGCTCCAATATTTTTCACACAAGTTTTTAGTGTTGTTTTATACCTATATACTGAATAAATTACTAAGCTGTTTAAAGGATTGGCTTGACGTTTCTCTCTCCTCCTTTTGCTAAAGTCTGTTGCACCTACCTCCCCTCAAGCGATGTGATGTCCCACAAGCCCTTACATTGCTATTGAATGCAAAAGACAGGAGTATTGCACATAATGCAGTGGTCAGGAGTATCGAACAGAATGCAGGGGTCAGGGGTAAGTAGCCCACAAAATGCAGAGGCCAGGAGTAACACACAGATTTCAGGATTCAGATGTAAGTAACAGAGGGGGAGCTGAGGTCAGGAGCAAGTAAAGCAGAGAGAACAGAGGTCAAATCAAGTAAAGCATGGTAAAGCACAGAATGCAAGGGTCAGGAGTAGGGATGAGCTTTGAGTTTCAGTCGAACTTGCCTGTTCGTCTGTTCATCGAACAGCGAACAATTTGGGGTGTTCGCAGCAAATTCGAAAAGCCACGAAACACCCTGTACAGCTCTATGGGAGAAATCTAAAGTGCTAATTTTAAAGGCTTATATGCAAGTTATTGTCATAAAAAGTGTTTGGGGACCTGGGTCCTGCCCCTGGGGACATGTATCAATGCAAAACAAAGTTTTAAGAATGGACAGTTTTTCGGGAGCAGTGATTTTAATAATGCTTAAAGTGAAACAATAAAAAGTGTAATATTCCTTTAAATTTCATACCTGGGGGGTGTCTATAGTATGCCTGTGAAGGGGCGCATGTTTCCCATGCTTAGAACTGTCCCTACACAAAGTGTCATTTCTGCAGGAAAAAAAGTCATTTAAAATCACTTGCGGCTATAATGAATTGTCGGCTCCCTATAATACAGAGAACAGTCATTGAACGTCATTGATAAAAAAAAAAATAAATAAAAAAAAAGTGTGGGGTTCCCCCAAATTCAATTACCAGACCCTTCAGGTATGGTATGGATATTAAGGGGAACCCCGCATCAAATTAAAAAAAAAAAATTAAGTGGGGTTCCCACCATAAACCCTTCAGGTCTGGTATGGATTTTAAGGGGAACTTCATGGCAAATTTAAAAAAAAAAAAATAGTGTGGAGTTCCCCCTAAGAATCCATACCAGACCCTTTAGCCGAGCATGCAACCTGGCAGGCCACAGGAAAAGAGGGGGGGCGAGAGAGCGACCCCCCCCTCCTGAACCGTACCAGGCCACATGCCTTCAACATTGGGGGGATGCTGGTTTCCGTTACATCAGAGGGGGGCAGGGTCACCCGTACGTCACTGGGAGTGTGGTCAGGTGATGGGAGGCCCCGCCCTCCTCAGATAAAAAGTGTCAGGCTGCCGGGATTCCCGCAGTGTCTCCGGTGACAGAGGATGGATGCGCCGCACTGGAGGGAGAGATCACCCATCACTGGATCAGATCAGCCATCGCTGGACCGCGGAGAGATGATCATCCGTCGCTGGATAGCAAGAGTGGATTACCACCGCTGGAACCTTTTTTTATTTTCAAAAGGGGGGCGGGATCTGGGGGTCCCCTTGTTAAAGGGGGCTTCCAGATTCTGATAAGCCCCCCGCCTGCAGGCCTCCACAACCCTGGTCCTCATCAACATGGGGAAAAGGTGTTTTGGGGGGGACCGCGGTCCAGCGATGGCTGATCTGATCCAGTGATGGGTGATCTCTCCCTCCAGTGCGGCGCATCCATCCTCTGTCACCGGAGACACTGCGGGAATCCCGGCAGCCTGACACTTTTTATCTGAGGAGGGCGGGGCCTCCCATCACCTGACCACACTCCCAGTGACGTACGGGTGACCCTGCCCCCCTCTGATGTAACGGAAACCAGCATCCTCCCAATGTTGAGGGCATGTGGCCTGGTACGGTTCAGGAGGGGGGGGCGCTCTCTCGTCCCCCCACTTTTCCTGCGGCCTGCCAGGTTGCGTGCTCGGATAAAGGGTCTGGTATGGATTTTTGCGGGGAACTTCACCCCATTTTTTTTTATTGACGCGGGATTCCCCTTAATATCCATACCAGACCTGAAGGGCCTGGTAATTGAATTTAGGGGAACCCCACGCTTTTTTTTTTTTCCTATCAATGACTTTCAATTACCGACAATTCATTCAGTGATTTTAAATTACTTTTTTTTTCCTGCAGAAATGACACTTTGTGCAGGGACAGTTCTAAGCACGGGAAACATGCGCCCTTTCACAGCATACTATGGACACCCCCCAGGTACGAAATTTAAAGGAATATTACACTTTTATTTCACTTTAATCACTGCTGCTGAGAAAACTGACATTTTTAAAACTTTTTTTTGCATTGATCCATGTCCCCTGGGGCAGGACCCGGGTCCCCAAACACTTTTTAGGACAATAATTTGCATATTAGCCTTTAAAATTAGCACTTTAGATTTTGAACGTTCGAGTCCCATAGACTTTAATAGGGTTCTAAAGTTCACACGAAATTTAGGTCCGTTCGCAGGTTCTGGTGTGAACCGAACAGGGGGGTGTTCGGCTCATCCTTAGTTAGGAGTAAGCAATGCACAAAATGAAGAGGTCAGGAGTAAGCAATGCACAAAGTGTTCCCTTGCAGTGGGTCTGCCCCTGCAAAGCTCAGTAGTAAGTAACAAGGAGAGTGCAGAGGTCAGGAGTAAGAAACACATAAAGTTCAGGAGCAAGTAACACAGAGTGCAGACTTCAGGAGTAAGTAACACAGAGAGTTCAGAGGTTAGGAGTAAGTAACACAAAAATTACAGGGTCAGGCACAGGGGTAGTGGGTAGCACTCTCGCCTGGCAGTAAAAAGGGTCGCTGGTTTGAATCCCAACCACAACACTACCTGCCTGGAGTTTACATGTTCTCTCTATGCCTGCATGGGTTTCCTCTGGGTACTTTGGTTTCCTCCCACACTCCAAAGATATGCTGGTAGGTTAATTGGCTTCTGTTCAAAATGTATATGACCCTAGTATATGAATGGGGACCTTGGATTTAGGGTAGGGACTGATGTGAGTTTGCGACAGGGCTAGGGACAATTGAAGACGCACTCACACTCACGCAGGATGGACTGGTGTCTATTCAACCTTACTAGCTATGTAACCTCAAGAGTAAGTAACACAGATAGTGCAGAGGTCAGGAGTAAGTAACAAACAGATTGGGGTCAGATGGAAGTAATGCATAGAGGTCAGGAGTAAGTAATGCAAAAAAAAAATAGAGGTCAGCTCAGGAGGCATTAATATTAATGCCTAAAGTGTCAGGGAGGATTCTATATCTGGCACCACGCACCCCCCCCCCTATTTGGCATGACCACTTGGGAAGTGTGTGACCATACCGGGCAATACCCCTCCTAGGAATAGTGTGATAAAAGTAGGTATCACTCCCCCCCCCCCAGAAGAATGTGCCCATGGCAGGTACCCCCCTTCCTGGGAACAGTGACAATAGCAGTTATCGTCACACTGAGAAAAGTGTGCCCATGCCAGGTATCCCCCTTCCTGGGAATAGTGTGATAAAAGTAGGTATCACCCCCCCCCCCCCCCAAGATGAATGTGCCCATAGCAGGTATCCCCCTTCTGGGAAGAGTGTGACCATAGCAGGTGTCACCACCTAGGAAGAGTGTGATAAGAGCAGGTATCACCCCCTCCCTCCTAAGAAGATTGTGCCCATGTCATGACCCCCCCCCTTCCTGTGAAGAGTGTGATAATAGCAGGTATCCCCCCTCCTGGAAAAGGGTGTGCCCATGCCAGGAACTTCTCTCCTGCCCCTCTCCTGGACAGAGCCTGATCTTACTGCTGAGTAATAGAGAGATGGCAAGCTGGGTGAACCCGTCAGTGTAGAGATGTGGAGGTAGAAGGTGGGATCACCTACCTGAGGAGATGGAGGATTCAGACAGGCTGGAGTTGCAGGACGCTGCCATGCCAGTGGGAGTGATGTGAGGAGAGCGGTGTACAGAGTCCCTAAGCGGCACCGTGCCTGAAAGCCCCCTAATGTGTGGCACCTGGCCCATTGGTACACCACTGGCAAAGCACATTGATTGCAGTCATGCACACTGCTGTATGCACACTACAAATCCCGTAGTCCATAGTCCATCTCAAGAGTGAGCAAAAGAGGGTGGCTACATTAATACATAAGTGGGAACATCACATGGAGAAGGAATGTAGCCGCCCTCTAAGAGGAAGTCAGATCACAGCAGCAAAAAAAGGAATTTGGAGATTTGGAGGAGGCTGAGAGCAATAGAAGAGAGTTTTTTGGAGTGCAATCGGAACTGAAAGCAGTTACATAGTAGGTGAGGTTGAAAAAAAAAAAACACAAGTCCATCAAGTCCAACCTATGTGTGTGATTACCTACGGTTCTGAAGGCAGAAGGTTTTTTACCATAATGCATTTTCTGCATTCTCTGCATTAAGATAACAAACAACAAAACTCTGCCGCCCCTAAATACTTACCCGAGCCCGATCTTGATCCAATGCTGTACCTGAGAGCAGCAGCTCTCTCCTCTCTCCTCATTGGCCATTAAGGCAACAGAGAGCGCCATCACAGCCATTAAGGAGGGAGCAGGGGGTGGGGCCGAGCCACACTATGTGTGTCAATAGACACACAGAGCGTGGCTTGGGATAAAGCCCACAAGAGTGACCCCATAGCAACCAGGTTGCTATGGGACACTTGGAGGGGGGAGGAGCCAGGAATACCAGCGGGGGACCTGAGAAGAGGAGCATCAGGGCTGCTCTGTGCAACGTTTGCACATAGCAGGTAAGTATGACATGTTTGCTATTGAAAAAAATAAATCTATAGAATAATTTTAAAGTGGGTCTAAAGACCTAAGGTTTTTTACCTTAATGCATTTTCTGCAATAAAGTAAAAAACTTTTATACCACAGTACCACCCCTTTCCTTCCCCCAGCCCCCCTTATACTTACATGAGCCGGATCTCGATCCAGCACTGTGCCCAAGAGCAGCGGCTCTCTCTCCTTCCTCACTGGACATGGAAGCAGCAATGGGAGCCATTGGCTCCTGCTGCTGTCAATCAAATCCTGTGATGACATAGCTCCCAACTGTCCCTGATTTCGAGGGACTGTCCCTGATTTGGAACAAAGCCTCTCTGTCCTGCTTTCCTCCTCATTTGTCCCTCATTTTGGTCTGATCTATCTTTCAAAAAGTGTTTTCTAGTGCTAAACTTTTCATCCGATTTCTAAATTGTAAATTCCAAAAGCCAATATAAAGGAATAGTGGTGGGGAAAAAAAAGCACTTGTCGGTTTAACTAATTTTTTTGTATAATTTTCCTGTAAGGGGCGTGACAAAGAATGTCTATATACTTTTGCTAGTAGGTGTTCCTTGTTCCCATCTCAAAAAGTTGGGAGGTATGTGATGAGGGAATGGGGCCGAGCCCCACTGTGTATGTCTATAGACACAGGCAGCACAGCTCGGAATCGAGCCTGCACTAGTGCCCCCATAGGAAGTGTGCGGAGCAGAGGTCGTGAGTGGTAGTCCTCCATGTTTCTCTCCTCGTTGGGTGCCAAGTAAGGGTCACACAAGAGGCCTGCCCCGGAGTGGGTTCCTCTGGGCTACGCTAGGCACTTTGGTTAGTAGACATGTGCAATTCATTTTGTTCCGAATTAGTTTAACCACTTACAGACCGGACCATTTTGCTGGTCAAAGACCAGACCACTTTTTGCGATTCGGCACTGCGTCGCTTTAACTGACAATTGTGCGGTCGTGCGACGTGGCTCCCAAACAAAATTGACGTCCTTTTTTTCCCACAAATAGAGCTTTCTTTTGGTGGTATTTGATCACCTCTGCGGTTTTAATTTTTTGCGCTATAAACAAAAATAGAGCGACAATTTTGAAAAAAACGCATTATTTTTTACTTTATGTTATAATAAATATCCCCCAAAAATATATATAAAAAAACTTTTTTTTCCCTCAGTTTAGGCCAATACGTATTCTTCTACATATTTTTGGTAAAAAATAGCGTAATAAGCGATTATTGATTGGTTTGTGCAAAAGTTATAGCGTTTACAAAATAAGGGATAGTTTTATGCCATTTTTTTTAAATATTTTTTTTTTACTAGTAATGGCGGCGATCAGCGATTTTTATTGTGACTGCGACATTATGGCGGACACATCAGACATTTTTGACACATTTTTGGGACCATTGTCATTTATACCGCAATCACTGCTATATAAATGCAGTGATTCCTGTGTAAATGGCACTGGCAGTGAAGGGGTTAACCAGTGGGTGGCAGTGTAGGGGTTAAGTGTTCCTAGGAGTGTGTTACTAACTGTTGGGGGCTGGGCTTTCATTTAGTGAACACTGATCTCTGCTCCAAACACATGGAGCAGAGATCAGCGTCATTAGTTGCTAGGCAGAATGGAGAAATGCTGTTTACAACGGCATTTCTTCATTCGGCCGCTCCGTGAGACGATCGCCGGTATGCCCGCGGCGATCGAGTCCATGGGTCCCGCGACCGGACTCACAGGTATCCCGACCAGCGCGGAAGCGCGCAGCCGCCGGCGCGCTCCCGATGGCAGGGCGGCAAATTTAAAAGGGACGTACAGGTACGCCCATTTGCCTGCCCGTGCCATTCTGCCGACGTACATCGACGTGCGCTGGTCGGCAACTGGTTAAAGTGGGAGTTCCGCCATTTTATTTTTTTAATGTCAGCAGCTACAAATACTGCAGCTGCTGACTTTTAAGATATGGGCACCTGTCCAGCGTGCCCGCGATGTCGGCACCCGAAGCCGATCTGATGTTCGGCTCTCGGGTGCTGCCGCCGCCATCTTCGGTATGGGAATCAGGAAGTGCGGCTTCACTTCCCGGTTCCCTACTGTGCTTGCGCGAGTCACGCTGCGCCATACGGACGGCCCCTGCTGTCTTGGGGATCCGTGTGTTCCCCAGCAGACAGCGGGGATGACAGGAAGTGGCGTAGCTAGCTGCAGAATCTGCGGCTATCTATGCCCGGAAGTGGGTGCAGACAACTGTATTATACAGGTATCTGCACCCCCCTCCCCCTGAGGGGAGCCAATCAGCGTTAGTGCCGGGGCCCGCTGAGGAGTCTGGGAGGGGGTACCAATTGTGGCCAATTGAGGGGGGGGAGGGTTGCGATGAGCGGAAGTTACATTTTAGGGTGAAGCTCCGCTTTAACTAATTCCAACAAATTAGTTAAGTTGGAAATATCCGAATTAACGAAAACCCGTTTAACAAAAAATCGTAAATTTGTCAATTTGAAAATCCGAAAACCCAAAAATGTGAAAATCTGAAATAATAACTAACTAATAATAACTTAACTATTACTAACTATTAAATTATAGGTATTGGAATTTCCTTTCAAATTTGGCTGTTAGTGAACGCTGCGAATACGAATTTATGCAAAGTTACGAATTATCCGAAATCATGAATGCCGTATCTAAACGAATGTAATGTAAAAAGTTAATAATAATAAATAACAATAATAATAACTTTTTGAATTTTCGAATTTCCAAATTTCGGAACGTGCGAAATTTCCGAATTGTGATAATAAAGAAACACCCAAAAAATGAAAACCAAAAAAAACAAAACGAATGAAACGAAAAACTAAAACAAACACATTTTTCGGCAGTGCGCATGTCTGTTGGTTAGGGTCTCTTCCTTACATAGGGGGTACCTTTGAATGAATGAATGAATGAAATACTTATATAGCGCACAATGCGAACTGAATCGCCTCTAGGCGCTGTGGCGAGCTTTGATCATCTGCTAAAAGAGGAAGGTCTTGAGTTTTTTCCTAAAAACCTTTACTTGAACAGATAACTGAACTCTTGTAAAAACTCTCTCTCGTACAGTAATTAAACACCACCACGGTGTCTGGTGCATGTAGGAGGGACACGCAGAGCGTATCACCTCTACCTAACTCCCAGTAATGGAATGGAGTCCCACCACCACCTAGTGCTCACTGCATGCTTGCACTTCATTAACCCCCCTAGCGGTAATCCTGAGTCTGGCTCGGGTTGGGATTTTACTAACACAAGTGGTAACCCCGAGCCAGGCTCGGGATCGCATCGCTGGATACAGGGAGGACACAGGGAGAGTTACTTACCTTGTCCCCTGGATCCAGCGATGTCCTCCGCGCTGTGTGATCGAGCCGCCCTCCGCTCAATTCACACAGTGCCCGAATGCCGCCGAGCTCCGTTCCCTGTGAGGTTACGGCGCACGGGAGCGGAGATCGGCGCCAAATTCAAAAAAGTAAAAAGACACAAAACACACACGGCACTGTAATCTTACAGATTACAGTACTGTATAAAAAAATGACACACCCCCTTTGTCCCTAGTGGTCTGTGCAGTGCCCTGCATGCACTTTTATATTATAAATACTGTTTTTTCTGCCTGGAATTTGGAGATTGTCCATAGCAACCAAAACATGTCCCTTTTTCAGTGTTTTAAGATTTGATTACATTATTGAATAATTTTTATTATTATTTATTATATTATAAACTTTATCATACCCGGGATGTCTGCTAGACTCTGGTTTGAACAGATTTAAGAGTTATTCCTAAGAATTACAGGACTACAATATAAAACGCCAAATTTCCATGCAAAAAATAATTGTACCGCTTTCAGCACCTAAAACAAGAACTAATCATACCGCCAGGGAGGTTAACTCTTCCGTACCTGTGTACAGGTTGTGGACGTTGCTATGGGAGACGGACCTGCTCATGGAGAGAGTGCCAACTCCTCCTGCTAGAAGCCATCCCACCTGTCACATGTACACGCTTACGACAAGCTGCTACAGAAACCTTGGTTACCCTTGGTAACCACTTGTGTATTAACTCTTATGAACCTGTCTTCATACCCCAATGTGTATAGGTGATCCGAGCTGCAGACTATGAGGGTTATTTACTAAATGAAAATCCACTTTGCACTTAAAGTGCACTTGGAAGTAAAGTTGCTGTAGATCCGAGGGGAACATGCAAGGAAAATAAAAAACAGCATTTTATCTTGCCCATGATTGGATGATAAAATCAGCAGAGCTTCCCCTCATTTCAGATCTACCCCTAAAGCCTCATACACAATATCAGATTTTTGTCTTCGGATTTACCAAACCCATGTAGTAGAAGGGCCTGCCTGATTACATACAAATTGAAACTCCTAAGGTCTGACCTCATATTACATGATTTTGGTAAATCTGGAGGGAAAAATCAGCAGAAAATCTGATAGTGTGTATGGGGTTTTAGATTTAGAGGGACTACACTTCCAAGTGCACTTGCAATGCAAAGTGGATTTGCCTTTTGTAAATAACCCCCATTGTGTTTTTTTCCCAAATTGTCGCTCTTTTTTTGTTTATAGCACAAAAAATAAAAACCGCAGAGGTGATTAAATGCCACCAAAAGAAAGCTCTATTTGTGGGCAAAAAAAGGACTTCAATTTTGTTTGGGTGCCACGTTGCACGATCACGCAATTGTCAGTTAAATCGACGCAGTGCCATATCGCAAAAAAAAAGCTCTGGTCAGTGTAGCGGCCATAACCCTTTGTAGGGCGGCCTTGACTTATTGGGCTTACCGGTTACCTCCGCTTGGCTGGTTCTTCCACATCTAGGGGTTCCCAGGGTTGGTACCCAACAACTTAGATGCTGACACCAATAAAGTCCTTTTGAAAGGTTTTATTTTGCAGGGGTAACATCCAACAAACACAGTCTCGTATAGGAACAGAGGGCAAGGGTGAAGAACTCAGGCACCTTGAACTGCAGACATAACAAAGTCTCTAGTACCACCCAGAGAGTAGCCACTCGCAGCTGGGCGCTTCAAGGCTGAACAGATCTCTAGACAGAGATCATGGCAATCAGCACGTTGATTCAGAACTTGTAAAATTCTCTGAACGTGGACAAGTTATAACTGAAAGTGAACGGGAACCTTTTTCCTCAGTACCTGGAACATTCTCTGTTTCCTTGGTAGTACTGGAAAAACTTATATATATATATATATATATATATATATATATATATATATATATATATATATATATATATATACACACACACACACACACAAACACATACATACATTTTAACCCCTTCCCGCCGAGCGTACGCAGATGTGCGTACTCGGCTTCCAGGGGGTTATACCGGGATGATGCCCGCACCTGCAGGCATCATCCCAGTACCGTTTTTTCCAGCGGGCGATTGGCTTTCCAGCCATAACAACCGAAGAGGCTAAAAGCCGCTCGGCTGTTATGCCGGAGGAGCGGGAGGGGATGTCCCCCCCTCCCACCGCTGTTACTGGTTCAATCGGGAGAACCGATGCACTGTCTGATGCCTCCGGCTGCTGGGGAGGAACTGGAACAAAGCTGTAATCGGCTTCGTCCAGCCTCCTAATAGTAAACACGGAAGCAACGTCATGACGTCACTTCCCATTTACTCGGCTGCCAATGGCGACGGTTTAAAAAAAATATACAGTAGTCAGAATCGCCATTTTCGGTGATCTGAATACATTGAAGTGTAAAGGAGGGGTGGGGGGTCTTTTAGACCCCCGATCCCTCCATAAAGAGTACCTGTCACCACCTATTACTGTCACAAGGGATGTTTACATTCCTTGTGACAGCAATAAAAGTGATCACATTTTTATTTATTTTTTTAAAAACAATTTATTCATTTTAAAATAAATAAAATAAAAAATTTTTTTTTTTTAAAGCGGCCGCCTTCCCCGCGAGCTCGCGAAGCAAAGAAAACGCATACGGAAGTCGCGCCCGCATATGTAAACGGTGTTCAAATCACACATGTGAGGTATCGCCACGATCGTCAGAGCGAGAGCAATAATTCTAGCACTAGACCTCCTCTGTAACGCTAACCTGGTAACCGTAAAAATAAAATTAAAGCGTCGCCTATTGAGATTTTTAGGTACCATACTTTGTCTTCATTGCATGAGTGCATGTAATTATAAAGTGTGACATGTTTGGTATCTATTTACTCGGCGTAACATTATCTTTCACATTATGCAAAAAAATTGGGCTAATTTTACTGTTTCGTTTTTTTTAAATTCATGAAAGTGTCCCTTTTCCCAAAAAGTTGCGTTTAAAACACCGCTGCGCAAATACCGTGTGACATAAAATATTGCAACAATTGCCGTTTTATTCTCTAGAGTCTCTGCTAAAAAATATATATATATATATATATATATATATATATATATATATATATATAATGTTTGGGGGTTCCAAGTAATTTTCTAGCAAAAAATATGGATTTTAACTTGTAAACACCAAATGCCAAAAATAGGCTTAGTCATGAAAGGGATATATATATATATATATATATATATATATATATATATATATATATATATATATATATATATATATATATATATATATATATATATATATATACATATATATATATATACATACACATATACATACACATACATACACATATAATTTTTTTTTTTCACATTATATTTTTTTACATTGCACCTCGGTGATGCCTAACATTGTCAGGTCTGGTTTTTACTATTGGACATATATTATATTAGTGTTATGTTATATAGCGATATTATGTATTATTATTATAATGTCATATTGTTCGAACTGAGGCTGATTCTGACTGAGACTGACTTATTTTGTCCCTGCGCCAGGTGCTCATCTAATCAGCACTCTTTGCTGTGATGTCATTTGCTGTGTCCTAAATATTATTTGAATAAAGCATCGTTTTAGCATTGGGGTGCGGCCGTCCAGAGTTCTGTCATTATCCACATTATCTGCATGCTGTGGCTCGCACCCGGATCCCTTCACCTGGAGCAATTATCTCTGAGTTCCCAGGACCTGCCTTTGGCCCCTTTTACACTGGGGCGGTTTTCAGGCGCTACAGGGTTAAAAATAGCGCCTGTGTAGCGCCTGAAAAAAGCGGCCCCTTTCACTCCAGTGTGAAAGCCCGAGGGGCTTTCACACTGGAGCGGTGCGCTAGCAGGACGGTGAAAAAAGTCCTGCTAGCAGCATCTTTGAAGCTGTGAAAGGAGCGGCGCATTCACCGTTCCTAAACTGCTCCTACCCATTGAAAACAATGGGACAGTAGGGCTATACCTTTGCGGGTGGTTTTAACCCTTTTTCGGCCGCTAGCAGGGGTTAAAACCACCCCGCTAGCAGCCGCAGACCACCGCTAAAACGATGGTAAAGTGCCGCCAAAAATAGCGGCACTTTACCGCCGACGCCCGCTCCGCCCCAGGGGCCTTTGAGCGGTGGTGTATATATATCTCGTGTGTGTGTGTGTGTGTGTGTATATATATATATATATATATATGTCACTGGGAATCATGGGAAGCAATATTATATATATATATATATATATATATATATATATATATATATATATATATATATATAGATGCATGTGTGTGTGTGTGTATATCTATCTATCTATCTATCTATCTCTATCTCTCTATATCTATATATCTATATATCTATATATAGATATATAGATATATATAATATTGCTTCCCATGATTCCCGGTGTCACCCCTGTCTGGAGGTTAATCTCTAATAGGATGGCGGATAACGTTCATAAATAAAGGGTAATAAAAATACAACCCTGTATGCAAGCATTACCATAACATTTGCGCTAATGAGAAACATTAACTTCCTAAAAGCGCTTCATAAAAGCTTCCCTCAATAACTGTACCGTTTAACCGCGCCAGAAGAATAACCTTTGCCTCCGCTTCACGTGAACTAATACGGCACAGATGAAAAGTTTTAAAAAGCAACATTGTCTATAAAGACGTTAATCATGTGCATAATGTAGGGAAAGGTGTGATGTATGCAGGCCACCCCTCAAGTCTCAGGGGGCCAGCATGCAGATTTTGCGTCCGCGCCTTTTCCGCCGCCTAGCATGTCAGCCAATTAGGACGTCTTGCGAAGAAAAACAGAACAAACGTTCGCCCGCTCGGCAGACTTTCTTCAAACTCAGACAAAAGCAGGATAGACGTGGGCTGCAATAAAACACAGTTATAGCCTTCCTTCGAAGCCCCACAGTGACAGGCGCGCGCGCAAACACAGGACTTTCCAATTATAGAAACGCACCCTGCAAAATAGGACTCAATGAGACATGTCACATTTGTCTATTCCAGATCATTTTTGATGATCTTTATTCCTCAACTCACTCACAAACAAAATAATAACCCTATAAAGATAGAGGATATACGAGGAAGACGTTCCCGCAGACACAACAGGCCCGGTGGTGGTATTACCGAGCGGCAGATAGATGGGCAATATTCAACGGAACACTTAGACTTGACAAATAAAGTGCCTGGGTCCCATTACACCTCCTGGCAGTTCCCTCCATCTCCCGGAGTTGTTTGTGGTACGGCGGAGAATAACGAGCTTTAAGGCAAAGGACGACGTAAATCTAAGCAACGCCGACGAGTTTTGGCGGGCTTCGTCATAAATAAAACATTGTCTGCAAAAATAAGAAACTTGAGAGATGGTGGCCGGAAAAATGTCCCTTCTTCAATCTGTGATGCTGAGAGGTCATTCCTGTGCCGGGATCTTATTTATACCATGGACGGACTATTCACCATTAAAGAGATATTAACCATTTTAACCACTTGCTTACTGGGCACTTAAACCTCCCGCCTGCCAAGACCAATTTGTAGCTTTCAGCGCTGTTACACTTTGATTGACAATTGCACGGTCATGCAACACTGTACCCAAATTACATTTTTAGCATTTTTTTCACACAAATGGAGCTTTCTTTTGGTGGCATTTAATCACCACTGGGGGGTATTTTTTGCTAAACAAACAAATACAGACATTAAAAAAAAAAAAAAAACATGTTCCTTAGTTTGTTATAAAATTTAGCGAGTGGGTCATTTTTCTCCTTCATTGATATACGCTGATGAGGCTGCACTGATGTGCACAGATAAGGCGACACTGATGGGCACAGATAAGGCGACACTGATGGGCACAGATAAGGCGACACTGATGGGCACTGATGAGTGGCACTGATGGGCACTGATAGATATACTAGATTGTTGCCTGGATCACCCTTAATTATGTAATAATAGTAGTAGTGTGTAGAAAAGTATAACTAGTGAGCAACTGTATCTTCATTCAAATGAACCTCAAAGGATGCAATTCTAATTGCCCTATAAGCTTACAGAAGAACAAAGAGAATAAAGTTCTCTTAAGAGGGCAAATCAAGAACACAGTGATACAGTAAATGATCAACTAGCTTTATTAATATACAAAAACAATTTGAATGTTTTTCTTTTTGTATATTAATAAAGCTAATGGACACTGGTAGGTGGCACTGATGGGCAGCACTGGTGATGAGACACTGATTGGGGACATTTATAGCACGGTGGGCAATGATGAGTGCCATTGTGAGCACTGATAGGTGACACTCTGGGCACTGATGGGTGGTACTGTGGGCACTGATGGGTGGTACTGTGGGCACTGATGGGTGGCGCTGCTGGGCACTGGTAGGCAGCACTGTTGTAGGCAGCACTGGTGATGGGACACTGATTGGGGGCATTTATAGGTGGCACTGGGGGCACAGATAGGTGGCACTGTGGGCACTGATAGGTGCCACTGTGGGCACTGGTAGGTGGTGCTGGTGGGCACAGGTAGGCAGCACTATTGTGCACTGGTAGGTGGCCCTGGCAGGTAGCACAGGTGGGCACAAAAGCCTCTGCAGAGGCTCTCCATGATCGGGACCGATGTCCCTCTCACAGCCGCCGGTGATCCGTTTTTGTTTTTTCTGGTAGCATGAAGAGAAAAAACGTCCGATTACCGGATCTGTTTACATCACATGATCAGCTGTCATTGGCTGACAGCTGATCACGTAATAAGGGGTCCCTTACTCCGATCTGTGATCAGCCAAGTCTCATAGACTCGCTAATCACAAAGCGTGCCGCACGCGCCCTGCAGGGGGAGCGCAGGCCACTCGCACACGGGAGGACGTCCATGGGCACCCTCCTTCTGGAAAAGTAGGTCGCGATGTAGCCGTCATTTGGCTACAGCGCGGATGGGAAGAGGTTAAGACCAGGCCTTTTCTGGAACTTTTTGTTTACAAGTTTAAATTAGTATTTTTTTTTTTTTGCTAGAAAATTACTTAAAACCCCCAAAACATTATATATTTTATTTTACAGAGACCCTAGAGAATAAAATGGTAATTGTTGCAATATTTTATGTCGCACTATATTTGAGCAGCTGTCTTTTAACCACTTGCTTACTGGGCACTTAAACCCCCCTCCTGCCCAGACCAATTTTCAGCGCTGATGCACTTTGAATGACAATTGCGCGGCCATACAACACTGTACCCAAATGAAATTTTTATCATTTTTTTCCCACAAATAGAGCTTTCTTTTGGTGGTATTTAATTACAGCTGGGAGTTTTATTTTTTGCTAAACAAACAAAAAAAGATGCAAAAAAAAAAAAATCATGTTTATTAGTTTGTTATAAAATTTAGCAAACGGGTCATTTTTCTCCTTCATTGAAATGCGCTGATGAGGCGGCGCTGGTGGGCACTGATAGGCGGCACTGGTGGGCACTGATAGACGGCACTGATAGGCACAGATAAGGTGGCACTTATAGGCACAAATAAGGCAGTACTGATGGGCACAGATAAGGCGGCACTGATGGGCAAAGATGGGCACAGATGGGCACATTCGACAAAATACGGTACTTGGAATGTGAATAGGAAATTGGGACTTTATGTGAGGCAAATGGCAATTGAACAAAATAATACATATATAGTGGCTTAATGAGTTTAATTAACATTTAATGTTATTCATATTGAGTGTGATTGTACACCCTCTCTGTGTTAATAAAACTCATTAAGTCACTATGTATGTATTATTTTGTTCAATTGTCATAAATAACCAAATTTCGCAATACGAGCTATTATTATTTTTTTTTAATCCTGACTCAGTTTGTGAGCGTTGTCTCGCAAAACAAGCAGGATTTAAGCCTCTGGGGTGTGCAGTACCACATTTGGCCAGAGGTGCGGGGCGCCGGTGACACTCGGAGCCGTTCAGAGACGCTCGGAAACACTCCATTCCTGAGTGTCTCCAAGCCTCTCCAAGTGCATCCAAGAGGCTCCGAGTGCTCTCCAAGTGCTTCCAAATGTCTCCGGCTCCCCCTTGCCTCTGGTTACATGCGGTACTGCATACACTAGCAGCGCTACTGGAATGGATTATCCAAGTTTCCCTTATTTCCTATGGGGAAACTCGCTTTGATATACGAGTGCTTTGGATTAAAAGCATTCTTCTACAATGAATTATGCTCGTAATCCAAGGTATTACTGTACTGTGAATCTGCACTTGCTAAATATGCTGCAGAAATCTCCCTCCACTGAGTCTGGCTGCATCCATTTTAACTGTGGGCAGTTGAAGCTGCTGCCTGTTCACTTCCTGGATTTACACAGAGGCACACCTCCAGCTCTGCAGCTCTCGTTGGCCCTCTTATGACTCATCCCCCCTCTCTTCCTAGAAAACTCTCACCAGAGTGAGAGAGAGAGCTGTGCATGATGTCATAAGCCTAGGTTAATGACCAGACAAGAAACAGGAAGTGGGCTGTATAAGGGATTTACTGGCAGAAAAAAATGTTTACTATTCAAAGTTAAAACAACAACAAGGGGCAGAAGATTTAATAGATGGAAAGATGAAAAAAATACTGAAGTTTCGCTTTAAAAATCACCATAGGCCATGCTTTTCATATTTAAATTTTTTTTAGCGTTACAGAGGAGGTCTAGTGCTAGAATTATTGCTCTCGCTCTAATGATTGTAGCAATAGCTCATATGTTTCTTTTGAACACTGTTTACATATGCGGATGCGACTTACGTATGCGTTTACTTCTGCGCGCAAGCACGGAGGGATGGGCCACTTTAAAAAAATAAAATAAAAATACATATATATATATATATATATATATATATATATATATATATATATCTTATTTATTTATTTATTTATTTTTTTAAACTATCCCTTTCATTTTTTTATCACTTTTATTCCTATTATAAGGAATGTAAACATTCCTTCTACTAAAAATAAGCACGACAGGCCCTTTTTATTAAGACATCAGATCTCTCGTTTACCTTTAAAAGCAAAAAAAATAAAAATTTAATTTTGCCTTTAACAAAAATAATCAGCCCCTTAAGGCCGCGAGGCGGAAGTGATGTCAGACGTCACTCTGGTCATCCAAGGGCATAGAGTCTAGTGGGGACTATCTTGCCTTGCTATCCCTCCAGCAGATCCCGTTTACCAGAGAGATTTACTATCACTCCGGTAAACAGGAAAACAACTGGGAAGCGGCGGGAGGAGGGGCACCTCTTCCGCCACCTCTAAAAGGGATCTTGCGGCGAATGCACCGCTGAGACCACTTTTATTTTGTAGACAATCACCCACAGAACAAGAGGATAGCGGGTTATGGTAGCTAGCTGCTGCGATAATAATAGCGGTATTTAGCATCAAAGTGAAGACATAAATATACTGTGGGCGGTCAAAACAAAAATATTGCAGCCTACCGATTCTTAGATGTGGTGACTGCATTCGTTTTCTGTTTTAGGCTTTTTTTCCTTTGTATTCAGCTGGCGATCCAGCCAGTAAGTTTGCGTTTTCTCAACTTCTTTAGGGCTCTTTCACACTGCTCTGTTGCAAAAAATGCGGTAAAAAGCATATGCATTATTGCCTCATTTCTGGTGCTGTACCTGTGAAAAAAAGGACAGTAGACTCAAAAAGCGCATCATAAATGCAACCCGAGGGTGTGTTTTTGATGCATTTTCCTTTCATTTCAATGGGAGAGGTGTGTTTTTTTTTTTTTTTTTACAGCACCAAACATGTGCCAAAAATGCAGCAAGCAAGACATTAACCACTTTATGACCGCCCACCGCACATATACAGTGACAGGGTGACCGCTCTGCGTCAGGTCACGTACCTAGTACGCAATCCGACACTTCAGGGCCGCCAGTGACCTGCTCCCGCTGTGATTAGGCCAGGACAGGAATTATATGTCACATTTGTGGAGGGGGGGGGGCTTAGCGCTTGCCAAACGTGATTCTTTCAAGTGCACAGGAGTGCTCTGCAAACGTCTGCAAATGCATGCAATGCATGTGGTTGCAGTGGGCTAGTTCAGGGTACAAGAGATCAACACAGATGATGAGGAGATGATACAAAACCTGCTTACTGCATGTCAAATGCTTTTTGAAGAGCGAACCACATTCAGATTGCTCTTCAGAGAGCATTGCACATGTGAATATGTCTTTAAGGTGACACTATGACTGATGTGGCGGTGATCAGGGACACTGGGACTAGTGTGCCGGTGATCAAAAACACTGTGACTGGTGTGGCGGTGATCAGGGACACTGGGACTGGTGTGGAAGTGATCAGGGACACTGGGACTGGGGTGGAAGTGATCAGGGACACTGTGACTGGTGTGGCGGTGATCAGGGACACTGGGACTGGTGTGGCGGTGATCAGGGACACTGGGACTGGTGTGGAAGTGATCAGGGACACTGTGACTGGTGTGGCGGTGATCAGGGACACTGTGACTGGTGTGGCGGTGATCAGGGACACTGTGACTGGTGTGGCGGTGATCAGGGACACTGTGACTGGTGTGGCGGTGATTAGGGACACTGTGACTGGTGTGGCGGTGATCAGGGACACTGTGAATGATGTGGCGGTGAACAGGGACACTGGGACTGGTGTGGCGGTGATCAGGGACACTGTGACTGGTGTGGCGGTGATCAGGGACACTGTGACTGGTGTGGCGGTGATCAGGGACACGGTGACTGGTGTGGCGGTGATCAGGGACACTGTGACTGGTGTGGCGGTGATTAGGGACACTGTGACTGGTGTGGCGGTGATCAGGGACACTGTGAATGATGTGGCGGTGAACAGGGACACTGGGACTGGTGTGGCGGTGATCAGGGACACTGGGACTGGTGTGGCGGTGATCAGGGACACTGGGACTGGTGTGGAAGTGATCAGGGACACTGGGACTGGTGTGGAAGTGATCAGGGACACTGGGACTGGTGTGGAGGTGATCAGGGACACTGGGACTGGTGTGGAAGTTATAAGGGACACTGGGACTGGTGTGGAAGTGATAAGGGACACTGGGACTGGTGTGGAAGTGATAAGAGACACTAGGACTGGTGTGGAAGTGATCAGGGACACTGGGACTGGTGTGGAAGTGATAAGGGACACTGGGACTGGTGTGGAAGTGATAAGGGACACTGGGACTGGTGTGGAGGTGATCAGGGACACTGGGACTGGTGTGGAAGTGATCAGGGACACTGGGACTGGTGTGGAAGTGATCAGGGACACTGGGACTGGGGTGGAAGTGATCAGGGACACTGGGACTGGTGTGGCGGTGATCAGGGACACTGGGACTGGTGTGGCGGTGATCAGGGACACTGGGACTGGTGTGGAAGTGATCAGGGACACTGTGACTGGTGTGGCGGTGATCAGGGACACTGTGACTGGTGTGGCGGTGATCAGGGACACTGTGACTGGTGTGGCGGTGATCAGGGACACTGTGACTGGTGTGGCGGTGATTAGGGACACTGTGACTGGTGTGGCGGTGATCAGGGACACTGTGAATGATGTGGCGGTGAACAGGGACACTGGGACTGGTGTGGCGGTGATCAGGGACACTGGGACTGGTGTGGCGGTGATCAGGGACACTGGGACTGGTGTGGAAGTGATCAGGGACACTGGGACTGGTATGGAAGTGATAAGGAACACTGGGACTGGTGTGGAGGTGATCTGGGACTGGGGTGGAGGGGATCAGGGACACTGGGACTGGTGTGGAAGTGATCAGGGACACTGGGACTGGTGTGGAAGTGATCAGGGACACTGGGACTGGTGTGGAAGTGATCAGGGACACTGGGACTGGTGTGGAGGTGATCAGGGACACTGGGACTGGTGTGGAAGTTATAAGGGACACTGGGACTGGTGTGGAAGTGATAAGGGACACTGGGACTGGTGTGGAAGTGATAAGAGACACTGGGACTGGTGTGGAAGTGATCAGGGACACTGGGACTGGTGTGGAAGTGATAAGGGACACTGGGACTGGTGTGGAAGTGATAAGGGACACTGGGACTGGTGTGGAGGTGATCAGGGACACTGGGACTGGTGTGGAAGTGATAAGGGACACTGGGACTGGTGTGGAAGTGATAAGGGACACTGGGACTGGTGTGGAAGTGATAAGGGACACTGGGGCTGGTGTGGAGGTGATCAGGGACACTGGGACTGGTGTGGAAGTGATCAGGGACACTGTGACTGGTGTGGAAGTGATTAGGGACACTGGGACTGGTGTGGAGGTGATCAGGGACACTGGGACTGGTGTGGAAGTGATCAGGGACACTGGGACTGGTGTGGAAGTGATCAGGGACACTGTGACTGGTGTGGAAGTGATTAGGGACACTGGGACTGGTGTGGAAGTGATCAGGGACACTGGGACTGGTGTGGAAGGGATCAGGGACACTGGGACTGGTGTGGTGGTGATCAGGGACACTGGGACTGGTGTGGAAGTGATCAGGGACACTGGGACTGGTGTGGAGGTGATCTGGGACTGGGGTGGAGGGGATCAGGGACACTGGGACTGGTGTGGAAGTGATCAGGGACACTGGGACTGGTGTGGAAGTGATCAGGGACACTGGGACTGGTGTGGAAGTGATAAGGGACACTGGGACTGGTGTGGAAGTGATCAGGGACACTGGGACTGGTGTGGAAGTGATAAGGGACACTGGGAATGGTGTGGAAGTGATTAGGGACACTGGGACTGGTGTGGAGGTGATCAGGGACACTGGGACTGGCGTGGAAGTGATCAGGGACACTGGGACTGGTGTGGAAGTGATCAGGGACACTGTGACTGGTGTGGAAGTGATTAGGGACACTGGGACTGGTGTGGAGGTGATCAGGGACACTGGGACTGGTGTGGAAGTGATCAGGGACACTGGGACTGGTGTGGAAGTGATCAGGGACACTGGGACTGGTGTGGAAGTGATAAGGAACACTGGGACTGGTGTGGAGGTGATCTGGGACTGGGGTGGAGGGGATCAGGGACACTGGGACTGGTGTGGAAGTGATCAGGGACACTGGGACTGGTGTGGAAGTGATCAGGGACACTGGGACTGGTGTGGAAGTGATCAGGGACACTGGGACTGGTGTGGAGGTGATCAGGGACACTGGGACTGGTGTGGAAGTTATAAGGGACACTGGGACTGGTGTGGAAGTGATAAGGGACACTGGGACTGGTGTGGAAGTGATAAGAGACACTGGGACTGGTGTGGAAGTGATCAGGGACACTGGGACTGGTGTGGAAGTGATAAGGGACACTGGGACTGGTGTGGAAGTGATAAGGGACACTGGGACTGGTGTGGAGGTGATCAGGGACACTGGGACTGGTGTGGAAGTGATAAGGGACACTGGGACTGGTGTGGAAGTGATAAGGGACACTGGGACTGGTGTGGAAGTGATAAGGGACACTGGGACTGGTGTGGAAGTGATAAGGGACACTGGGACTGGTGTGGAAGTGATAAGGGACACTGGGACTGGTGTGGAAGTGATAAGGGACACTGGGACTGGTGTGGAGGTGATCAGGGACACTGGGACTGGTGTGGAAGTGATCAGGGACACTGGGACTGGTGTGGAAGTGATCAGGGACACTGAGACTGGTGTGGAAGTGATCAGGGACACTGTGACTGGTGTGGAAGTGATTAGGGACACTGGGACTGGTGTGGAGGTGATCAGGGACACTGGGACTGGTGTGGAAGTGATCAGGGACACTGGGACTGGTGTGGAAGTGATCAGGGACACTGTGACTGGTGTGGAAGTGATTAGGGACACTGGGACTGGTGTGGAAGTGATCAGGGACACTGGGACTGGTGTGGAAGTGATCAGGGACACTGGGACTGGTGTGGAAGGGATCAGGGACACTGGGACTGGTGTGATGGTGATCAGGGACACTGGGACTGGTGTGGAAGTGATCAGGGACACTGGGACTGGTGTGGAGGTGATCTGGGACTGGGGTGGAGGGGATCAGGGACACTGGGACTGGTGTGGAAGTGATCAGGGACACTGGGACTGGTGTGGAAGTGATCAGGGACACTGGGACTGGTGTGGAAGTGATAAGGGACACTGGGACTGGTGTGGAAGTGATCAGGGACACTGGGACTGGTGTGGAAGTGATCAGGGACACTGGGACTGGGGTGGAAGTGATCAGGGACACTGGGACTGGTGTGGCGGTGATCAGGGACACTGGGACTGGTGTGGCGGTGATCAGGGACACTGGGACTGGTGTGGAAGTGATCAGGGACACTGTGACTGGTGTGGCGGTGATCAGGGACACTGTGACTGGTGTGGCGGTGATCAGGGACACTGTGACTGGTGTGGCGGTGATCAGGGACACTGTGACTGGTGTGGCGGTGATTAGGGACACTGTGACTGGTGTGGCGGTGATCAGGGACACTGTGAATGATGTGGCGGTGAACAGGGACACTGGGACTGGTGTGGCGGTGATCAGGGACACTGGGACTGGTGTGGCGGTGATCAGGGACACTGGGACTTGTGTGGAAGTGATCAGGGACACTGGGACTGGTATGGAAGTGATAAGGAACACTGGGACTGGTGTGGAGGTGATCTGGGACTGGGGTGGAGGGGATCAGGGACACTGGGACTGGTGTGGAAGTGATCAGGGACACTGGGACTGGTGTGGAAGTGATCAGGGACACTGGGACTGGTGTGGAAGTGATCAGGGACACTGGGACTGGTGTGGAGGTGATCAGGGACACTGGGACTGGTGTGGAAGTTATAAGGGACACTGGGACTGGTGTGGAAGTGATAAGGGACACTGGGACTGGTGTGGAAGTGATAAGAGACACTGGGACTGGTGTGGAAGTGATCAGGGACACTGGGACTGGTGTGGAAGTGATAAGGGACACTGGGACTGGTGTGGAAGTGATAAGGGACACTGGGACTGGTGTGGAGGTGATCAGGGACACTGGGACTGGTGTGGAAGTGATAAGGGACACTGGGACTGGTGTGGAAGTGATAAGGGACACTGGGACTGGTGTGGAAGTGATAAGGGACACTGGGGCTGGTGTGGAGGTGATCAGGGACACTGGGACTGGTGTGGAAGTGATCAGGGACACTGTGACTGGTGTGGAAGTGATTAGGGACACTGGGACTGGTGTGGAGGTGATCAGGGACACTGGGACTGGTGTGGAAGTGATCAGGGACACTGGGACTGGTGTGGAAGTGATCAGGGACACTGTGACTGGTGTGGAAGTGATTAGGGACACTGGGACTGGTGTGGAAGTGATCAGGGACACTGGGACTGGTGTGGAAGGGATCAGGGACACTGGGACTGGTGTGGTGGTGATCAGGGACACTGGGACTGGTGTGGAAGTGATCAGGGACACTGGGACTGGTGTGGAGGTGATCTGGGACTGGGGTGGAGGGGATCAGGGACACTGGGACTGGTGTTGAAGTGATCAGGGACACTGGGACTGGTGTGGAAGTGATCAGGGACACTGGGACTGGTGTGGAAGTGATAAGGGACACTGGGACTGGTGTGGAAGTGATCAGGGACACTGGGACTGGTGTGGAAGTGATAAGGGACACTGGGAATGGTGTGGAAGTGATTAGGGACACTGGGACTGGTGTGGAGGTGATCAGGGACACTGGGACTGGCGTGGAAGTGATCAGGGACACTGGGACTGGTGTGGAAGTGATCAGGGACACTGTGACTGGTGTGGAAGTGATTAGGGACACTGGGACTGGTGTGGAAGTGATCAGGGACACTGGGACTGGTGTGGAAGTGATCAGGGACACTGGGACTGGTGTGGAGGTGATCTGGGACTGGGGTGGAGGGGATCAGGGACACTGGGACTGGTGTGGAAGTGATCAGGGACACTGGGACTGGTGTGGAAGTGATCAGGGACACTGGGACTGGTGTGGAAGTGATAAGGGACACTGGGACTGGTGTGGAAGTGATCAGGGACACTGGGACTGGTGTGGAAGTGATCAGGGACACTGGGACTGGGGTGGAAGTGATCAGGGACACTGGGACTGGTGTGCCGGTGATCAGGGACACTGGGACTGGTGTGGAAGTGATCAGGGACACTGTGACTGGTGTGGAAGTGATCAGGGACACTGTGACTGGTGTGGCGGTGATCAGGGACACTGTGACTGTTGTGGCGGTGATCAGGGACACTGTGACTGGTGTGGCGGTGATTAGGGACACTGTGACTGGTGTGGCGGTGATCAGGGACACTGTGAATGATGTGGCGGTGAACAGGGACACTGGGACTGGTGTGGCGGTGATCAGGGACACTGGGACTGGTGTGGCGGTGATCAGGGACACTGGGACTGGTGTGGAAGTGATCAGGGACACTGGGACTGGTATGGAAGTGATAAGGAACACTGGGACTGGTGTGGAGGTGATCTGGGACTGGGGTGGAGGGGATCAGGGACACTGGGACTGGTGTGGAAGTGATCAGGGACACTGGGACTGGTGTGGAAGTGATCAGGGACACTGGGACTGGTGTGGAAGTGATCAGGGACACTGGGACTGGTGTGGAGGTGATCAGGGACACTGGGACTGGTGTGGAAGTTATAAGGGACACTGGGACTGGTGTGGAAGTGATAAGGGACACTGGGACTGGTGTGGAAGTGATAAGAGACACTGGGACTGGTGTGGAAGTGATCAGGGACACTGGGACTGGTGTGGAAGTGATAAGGGACACTGGGACTGGTGTGGAAGTGATAAGGGACACTGGGACTGGTGTGGAGGTGATCAGGGACACTGGGACTGGTGTGGAAGTGATAAGGGACACTGGGACTGGTGTGGAAGTGATAAGGGACACTGGGACTGGTGTGGAAGTGATAAGGGACACTGGGGCTGGTGTGGAGGTGATCAGGGACACTGGGACTGGTGTGGAAGTGATCAGGGACACTGTGACTGGTGTGGAAGTGATTAGGGACACTGGGACTGGTGTGGAGGTGATCAGGGACACTGGGACTGGTGTGGAAGTGATCAGGGACACTGGGACTGGTGTGGAAGTGATCAGGGACACTGTGACTGGTGTGGAAGTGATTAGGGACACTGGGACTGGTGTGGAAGTGATCAGGGACACTGGGACTGGTGTGGAAGGGATCAGGGACACTGGGACTGGTGTGGAAGTGATCAGGGACACTGGGACTGGTGTGGAGGTGATCTGGGACTGGGGTGGAGGGGATCAGGGACACTGGGACTGGTGTTGAAGTGATCAGGGACACTGGGACTGGTGTGGAAGTGATCAGGGACACTGGGACTGGTGTGGAAGTGATAAGGGACACTGGGACTGGTGTGGAAGTGATCAGGGACACTGGGACTGGTGTGGAAGTGATAAGGGACACTGGGAATGGTGTGGAAGTGATTAGGGACACTGGGACTGGTGTGGAGGTGATCAGGGACACTGGGACTGGCGTGGAAGTGATCAGGGACACTGGGACTGGTGTGGAAGTGATCAGGGACACTGTGACTGGTGTGGAAGTGATTAGGGACACTGGGACTGGTGTGGAGGTGATCAGGGACACTGGGACTGGTGTGGAAGTGATCAGGGACACTGGGACTGGTGTGGAAGTGATCAGGGACACTGGGACTGGTGTGGAAGTGATAAGGAACACTGGGACTGGTGTGGAGGTGATCTGGGACTGGGGTGGAGGGGATCAGGGACACTGGGACTGGTGTGGAAGTGATGAGGGACACTGGGACTGGTGTGGAAGTGATCAGGGACACTGGGACTGGTGTGGAAGTGATCAGGGACACTGGGACTGGTGTGGAGGTGATCAGGGACACTGGGACTGGTGTGGAAGTTATAAGGGACACTGGGACTGGTGTGGAAGTGATAAGGGACACTGGGACTGGTGTGGAAGTGATAAGAGACACTGGGACTGGTGTGGAAGTGATCAGGGACACTGGGACTGGTGTGGAAGTGATAAGGGACACTGGGACTGGTGTGGAAGTGATCAGGGACACTGGGACTGGTGTGGAAGTGATAAGGAACACTGGGACTGGTGTGGAGGTGATCTGGGACTGGGGTGGAGGGGATCAGGGACACTGGGACTGGTGTGGAAGTGATGAGGGACACTGGGACTGGTGTGGAAGTGATCAGGGACACTGGGACTGGTGTGGAAGTGATCAGGGACACTGGGACTGGTGTGGAGGTGATCAGGGACACTGGGACTGGTGTGGAAGTTATAAGGGACACTGGGACTGGTGTGGAAGTGATAAGGGACACTGGGACTGGTGTGGAAGTGATAAGAGACACTGGGACTGGTGTGGAAGTGATCAGGGACACTGGGACTGGTGTGGAAGTGATAAGGGACACTGGGACTGGTGTGGAAGTGATAAGGGACACTGGGACTGGTGTGGAGGTGATCAGGGACACTGGGACTGGTGTGGAAGTGATAAGGGACACTGGGACTGGTGTGGAAGTGATAAGGGACACTGGGACTGGTGTGGAAGTGATAAGGGACACTGGGACTGGTGTGGAAGTGATAAGGGACACTGGGACTGGTGTGGAAGTTATAAGGGACACTGGGACTGGTGTGGAAGTGATAAGGGACACTGGGACTGGTGTGGAGGTGATCAGGGACACTGGGACTGGTGTGGAAGTGATCAGGGACACTGGGACTGGTGTGGAAGTGATCAGGGACACTGGGACTGGTGTGGAAGTGATCAGGGACACTGTGACTGGTGTGGAAGTGATTAGGGACACTGGGACTGGTGTGGAGGTGATCAGGGACACTGGGACTGGTGTGGAAGTGATCAGGGACACTGGGACTGGTGTGGAAGTGATCAGGGACACTGGGACTGGTGTGGAAGTGATCAGGGACACTGTGACTGGTGTGGAAGTGATTAGGGACACTGGGACTGGTGTGGAAGTGATCAGGGACACTGGGACTGGTGTGGAAGTGATCAGGGACACTGGGACTGGTGTGGAAGGGATCAGGGACACTGGGACTGGTGTGATGGTGATCAGGGACACTGGGACTGGTGTGGAAGTGATCAGGGACACTGGGACTGGTGTGGAGGTGATCTGGGACTGGGGTGGAGGGGATCAGGGACACTGGGACTGGTGTGGAAGTGATCAGGGACACTGGGACTGGTGTGGAAGTGATCAGGGACACTGGGACTGGCGTGGAAGTGATAAGGGACACTGGGACTGGTGTGGAAGTGATCAGGGACACTGGGACTGGTGTGGAAGTGATTAGGGACACTGGGACTGGTGTGGAAGTGATCAGGGACACTGGGACTGGTGTGGCGGTGATCTGGGACACTGGGACTGGTGTGGCGGTGATCTGGGACACTGGGACTGGTGTGGCGGTGATCTGGGACACTGGGACTGGTGTGGTGGTGATCAGGGACACTGGGACTGGTGTGGTGGTGATCTGGGACACTGGGACTGGTGTGGTGGTGATCAGGGACACTGGGACTGGTGTGGCGGTGATCTGGGACACTGGGACTGGTGTGGTGGTGATCAGGGACACTGGGACTGGTGTGGTGGTGATCAGGGACACTGGGATTGGTAATTACCGTAGGGGAATAGCCTCTTTGTTTAATGTCTGTCTGAGAAGGATCAGTACTATGTTTGTCACTCTATGGCCGCGTACACACGGGCGGACTGTTCGCCCAACTTAGTTTGTCAGACAATCCGACAAACAGTCCGCTCAAAATTTGCATGAGCGGACTTGACCACACACGATGAACGAACAGTCCGCTGAAAGCGTGCGCGATGACGTGAACGCCACGTACGACGGGACGAGAAATTCGACGTCCTATACACTGCAATGCAACCTTCACCGTGTAAATCCTTTCTGAGCATGCGCGAGACTTAGTTTGTCGAACAAGCCTACACACGAGCGGACTGTCCGCTGAAACCAAGTTTCAGCGGACTGTCTTACAGGAATTCCGAAAAACTTTGTTCGTCAGACTGTCCGCTGAAACTGTCCGCTGAAGCCCACACACGAGCGGACTGTCCGCTGAAACACTGTTCAGCGGACAAAGTTGGGCGAACAGTCCGCCCGTGTGTACGCGGCCTTAGTTCCGTTCTCCTACTACCTGCTTTTATGCCACTGCACATACTTTACATGCAGGCTCTGACTACCTTTACGGTGCATGTGCGGCACATTGCGGCGCTGTTCATTGGCTCTGCATGGGTTTTCTGGACACTTCACAGGGTGTTGTCTCTCCTTTTTTGGCCCCCTTCCATCCTTTTCACCACTGACTCTAATCATATTAATTGGCCGGTTTTGGCGCTACAATCTCCCCCTTATTAATCGCTGGGTGTCGATGTTTGTAGCAATGGACGCTGTGGTGTTGTTCAGGGGAAGCTCTGCTCGCTGAGGTTTTGCGATTTGTCCTTGATAATGGTGATTTTCACCAGTGCTGATGAGATCTTTGATTTAAGCCTATCTGCATCTATATGTAGATTCTATGGACTGTCTGGCTGAAGCAGTTGGTATTGGATGCGGAGAGGATTTGTGGCCATACAATGCATGGTAACCTATGTGGATGTCTCAACACTGACCTGTTAGTAGGTTTTCAGTTCGCTGCGGTTCCTAATTAGAACCGTTTCCCAATCTGTAATTATATGCTGGTTGATTAATATGATTTATTGGAAAATACATTATGATCTCCATCCCTGGATTCCATTTTTTAGATTATCTTTCTGAGGATTCTTAAAGTTCCAGAGGTCAATACCATCGCTGACTTTCACCTTAAAGCGGGAGTCCGCCGGGACTCCGCGTTTTTTTTTTTTTTTTTTTTTTAAAAGCCAGCAGCTACAAATACTGCAGCTGCTGACTTTTAAAATAGTGACACTTACCTGTCCAGCGCGCTAGCGATGTCGGCACCCGAAGCCGATCTGTAGATCGTCTGTAAGGTGCTGCCGCCACCATCTTGGGTATGGGAATCAGGAAATGGAGCCTTTCGGCTTCATTTCCCGGTTCCCTACTGCGCATGCGCAAATCGCACTGCGCAATAAGGACGGTCCCCGCGGCCTCTGAGATCTGTGTGTTTCCCAGCAGGCAGCGGGGCACTTGCGGAAAGGGGCGGGCACTTGCGGAAAGGGGCGTAATCTACACCCCTTTCCGCAGAGAGCTATCCCGGAAGTGGGTGCAGAATACCTGTACTGTACAGGTATCTGTACCCCCCTCCCCCCTGAAAGGTGCCAATTGTGGCGCCAGAGGGGGGGAGGGTTCCGATTTAGGGTGGACCTCCGCGTTAATACCATCAAGGTATTTAGGGTCCTGTTTTATTTTATCTAATGTGACTATTATTCCACGTACACACGTAGCAGACTATCCGCTGGACTTTCCGAACAAGCCACTTGCCCACACATGGCACTTTTTCAGTGGACTAATATGGCGTACTAAGTCCGCTGGACTATCCGCCGTATTTTTGAAATTAACGAGGAGGCGTCGCTGGCCCCGTCACCTGGTATGGACTTAAAGGGGAATCCCTACACCGAAAAATCGGCGTGGGGGTCCCCCCCAGTTCCATATCAGACCCTTATCCGAGCACGCTACCCGGCCGGCCAGGAAAGGGGGTGGGGACGAGCAAGCGCCCCCCCCCCCTCCTGAGCCGTACCAGGCCGCATGCCCTCCACCCCAAAGCATGCGGCCCCTCCACCCCAAAGCACCTTGTCCCCATGTTGATGAGGACAAGGGCTTCTTCCCGACAACCCTGGCCGTTGGTTGTCGGGGTCTGCGGGCGGGGAGCTTAGCGGAAAGAACAGAAGGCCAGAAGACAGCAGCGACAGAAGAACCGAAGAGGAGGACAAGACCCCCGAAGTTGGAAGAAGAGGGCGGCGGCGAAGAAGAAAGCCGGGCTCCTCCGCTAGTGAAAGAGCTAGCAAAAGAGCAGAAGATATCGGAGGAGTCCGGCGAGAAGACCCCCGAAGACGGAAGAAGACCTCTGGAGCTGTGCAATAAACTATTTTAACCCTTGTGTGTTGTGTATTTTTTTACTTTTTTTCACAGGTGAATGGGTAGGGGTACATTGTACCCCATACTCATTCACATAGGTTGGGGGGCCGGTATCCGGGGGCCCCCTTATTAAAGGGGGTTCCTGGATTCCGATAAGCCCCCTGCCCGCAGACCCCGACAACCAACGGCCAGGGTTGTCGGGAAGACGCCCTTGTCCTCATCAACATGGGGACAAGGTGCTTTGGGGTGGGGGGGCCGCGCAGCCTGGCATGGCCCAGGAGGTGGGGGGCGCTCGCTCGTCCCCACCCCCTTTCCTGGCTGGCCGGGTAGCGTGCTCAGATAAGGGTCTGATATGGAACTGGGAGGGACCCCCACGCCGATTTTCCGGCGTAGGGGTTCCCCTTTAAGTCCATACCAAGTGACGGTGCCAGCGACGCCTCCTTCGCTGGCCCCGGCTACCTGGAGACGCGCTCAAAATGAGCAGACTTTTCTCCGGGCGGGAAAAGTCCATTCATTTCAAAAGTGCGAGGGACTGTCTGGATTGTCCGCCGAAATGCAATTCCGGCGAACAGATTGGAGTGCAAAAATACTTTCTTAGTCCGCCGGACTGTTGGGTAAAAAAAGTCAGCCGGAGCCCACACACAATGGGATTGTCCGCCTGACTTTTCCACCGGATTGTTTGATCGTGTGTACGAGGCATAAGGATAAGGGTGCTGTAATATCGACCATGCCATGTATCTCAGACTCTCTAGGAGCGATCCTGAGAAACTAGCCAGACTAGAAGATATGGTGAACTGGTGGTCAATTCGTTCTCCGGTGTATTCTGGGTTTTTTGCCCAGTAAGTATGACACCGTTACGATTATGGCTGGAAGTTAGCACTTTGTGTATTATTTTGAAGGCATAATTTCCTCTTGTCCTTTTTAGAATGGGGCTATTTGGTCTACTCTATCTGTCTATTGGCTGATTAACCTAGGGAGGATACTGCTGATCGAACGGCTTCCGGATAACACCTGGCACGCCACATATATGAGGGCTCTCTTTGATTTGTGAGTGGCCCTCTTAGTACATTCTAGTGGTGATGCGTCCATAAGGGCGCACGGGCGCCGCCCCCTCTCTCCAGCCACCCCTCTATCACCAATAGATAGATTCATGCATTGCATGAATCTATCTATGGCCACCGCTGCCACCCCCTATTCAGGCGCCCGGCCCCTTTTCGGGAGCGGGGAGCCTGAATTACAGTGGCAGGGGTTGGTTTTGAAGCACCTGGTTAGAGCCATAGGTTCTAATAAGCATCAAAAAAGGTGACCTGCGAGCAAAAAAGGTGCTGGGTGCTCACAGGTCACTCAGCCGTGTTAGAAAAGTGAATGAATATTCGCTTTCCTAGCACTAAGCCACCTCTACGCCAATCGGGTGCTCAGATCTGTTTTACCCATCCGTCACCTGATGGGCACTGTGATCGGACGAATCATAGCAGAGGATGGGAAGAGAGGACAGGAGAAGACATTGAAGAGCTGTCCCACTGCCACAGAGAGAAGATAACTACAGATGGCGGGCGGGGGGCACACTGGCAGCATTTGATGTGGCTGCGTTTGCTAGGGCATAGTGAGGCTGCATTTGATTGGGCACAGTGAGGCTGCATTTGATTGGGCAGAGTGAGGCTGCATTTGATTGGGCAGAGTGAGGCTGCATATGACGGGCACAGTGGCTGCATATGATGGGCATAGTGGCTGCATATGATGGGCACAGCGGCTGTATTTGATGGGCATAGTGGATGTATATGAGGAGCACAATGGCTGCATTAGATGGGCACAGTGGCTGCATTTGATGGGGCACAGTGTCTGCATTTGATGGGGCACAGTGTCTGCATTTGATGGGGCACAGTGTCTGCATTTGATGGGGCACAGTGGCTGCATTTGATGGGGCACAGTGGCAGGATTTGATATGGCACAGTGGCTGCGTTTGATGGGCACAGTGGCTGCATTAGATGGGGCACAGTGGCTGCATTAGATGGGGCACAGTGGCTGCATTTGATGGGCACAGTGGCTGCATTTGATGGGCACAGTGGCTGCATTTGATGGGCACAGTGGCTGCATTTGATGGGCACAGTGGCAGGATTTGATATGGCACAGTGGCTGCGTTTGATGAGCACAGTTACTGCAATTAATGGGCACAGTGAGGCTGCAATTGATGGGGTTTTTTTCAGAATTTTTCCGTTTGTTTGCGTCCTCCAAAAAATGTTGAGCACCGGCTGCCACTGGTACATTATATATATATATATATATATATATATAGAGAGAGAGAGAGAGGTCTATATTATTTAAATGTTATGCTGCATCTTTCATCCAATTAGAATATGATATTTCCATCCTTTCTTTTCATACAGGATCCCTATTTACAGTCCAGGAAATAAGGTCCTGAGGAAGCATATGGCGAAACGTTGACCTCTTTGACTTAGTATTAACAGGGATCTAATATGACATACATTATGTGGTTGTATCAGAGAGCTTCAATTTTCTTGCTTTTATCTTGTACAAATATTTTTCTGTACAGTGGCCCCCATCATTTGTAAATGAAAGAAGTTTGAAATGTCAGTTTGATCCCTGACATGAGCAGACTACTAAACTGGACAGGTGCCTTGCTCCCCCAATAGTGGACACTCTTGCTGCTGTGAGTGGACTCTCTAACACTGTCACCACTTGTAGGCCGGTGGGCTCTCTGGCTGGTCCCCCCACCCAGGTGGGTATGTGTGGTGTGGACGTAAATACAGCGATTCCTGGAATCATCTTCGGGGAGGAAGCTTGTTTGGGGCTTTTAGAATAAAAGACTCTGGTTTATGTGGAAAGGACTCCTCTGGTAAAGGGTGAATACTATTGGTTAGAGTACATGATTATATAACAGTGATATAGCTCAATGTTAAATAACTGTCATCTTGATATGCCTGCAGAAATGCGTAGATAAGAGAAAAAAATCTCCCCTGAAGAAGGCCATAAATCGTCCAAGGCTGAAATGCATTGGGGTATCAAGCATGCCAGATGGTTATTGAAATTACAAAATGGATATTGATTTGAATACTTTTTTACTCTTTTAGAATGAATGTATGCATTATATTTGTATTCTGTAACTTGTATCTTTACCATAGTAGGATCTATTGTCTGCTGTACACCAGAGCTCACATTTTAATTCCTGCATGTATTTTATATGGTATGACTAGTTTTTTGACCAATAAAACAAAGTAAATTTTTATGAATGTTTTGCATCCTCATTACTGCTTAAAAACCCCCACGGGGGACTTCTCTTTTTTCCATGCTGACCAGATGGGACTAGAGGCCAACAACATGCTAAGCACATACCAGCTAAATGGAAAACTCTCATAGACATGCTAAGCACACAAAAACAACCTCTGGCATAGTGGAACATGATGTGTTCTGCATAGCTCCCAACTGTCCCTGATTTGGAGGGACTGTCCCTGATTTGGAGGGACTGTCCCTGATTTGGAGGGACTGTCCCTGATTTGGAGCAATGTCCCTCTGTCCCTCATTCCTCCTCATGTGTCCCTCATTTTGGTCTGATCTATATAGATGTATAAAAAATGCACTTTTTACCTATGGAAAGGGGTTTCCCAGTGCTAAATATTTCATCTGATTTCTAAATTGCTGCATTTGTAAATTCAAAAAGCCAATGTAAAGGAAAAGTAGTGGTAAAAAAAGCACTTTTGGGTTGAACCTATTTTTTGTACAATTCTCCTTTAAGGGGGCGTGGCAAGGGGTGTGTCCTATGCCTGTATACATTTGCTGATAGGTGTCCCTCATTCCAATCTCTAAAAGTTGGGAGGTGTGTGTTCTGACATACTGAGGTTTTGTACCATTGTTATAGATGACCCCTTTATTATTCTGCTATACTGACACATGATCACATCTCCCTCTCTTGACACGGTCAGGTGTTCCTACATGTTCATACAGGGGTTTATATGTTTAAAAAAAAAAAATCAATTGGAAGAATGTGACAAGCAGCCGTGACAAATTCTGACCACATTTTCTTTAAAGAGAAACTGCAGTCCACTCACATAATTTGTAATAAAAACATTTTTGCCATTCTGAAGCTTCTCATTGGCCCTCTTATGACTCACCCCCCCTCCTCCCTTCCTGGCAAACTCACATGAGAGTGAGAGAGAGAGAGAGAGCTGTGCATGATGTCATAAGCCTAGGCTAATGACCAGACAAGAAACAAGAAATGGGCTGTATAAGAGATTTACTGGCAAATGTATTTACGGGAAAAAAAAAATGTTTTACTATCCAAAGTTAAAACAACAACAAGGGCGGAAGATTTAAAAATGGAAAGTTGAAAAAATTACTGAAGGTGCGCTTTAACCACTTAAGGACCGCCTCCTGCACATATACGTCGGCAGAATGGCACGGCTGGGCACAGGCATGTACCGGTATGTTGCTCTTTAAGTGGCCAGCCATGGGTCGGGAGCGCGCCGCTGGCGGCGCGCTCCCGACCCGGTCCTGAGCTCCGTGACCGTGGCTGCGGGACCAGCGGACCCAATTGCCGCTGGTGTCCCGCGATCGGGTCACAGAGCTGAAGAATGAGGAGAGGTCTGTGTAAACAAACCTCTCCCCGTGCTTTTTACTGAGCCTGTCACTGATCGTCTGTTCCCTGTTATAGGGAAAGACGATCAGTGATGTCACATGCAAGGCCATGCCCCTACAATAAAAAAAACACAGAACGTCATACATAACACCTCCCCGCCCCCTAGTGGTCAACTCCTTCACTGCCAGTGTCATTTACACAGGAATCAGTGCATTTAAATAGCACTGATTGCTGTATAAATGACAATGGTACCAAAAATGTGTCAAAAATGTCCAATGTGTCTGTCATAATGTCGCAGTCATGATAAAAAAAAATAAAAAATCGCTGATTGCCGCTATTACTAGTAAAAAAAAAAATAATTTATAAAAATGCTATAAAACGATCCCCTATTTAGTAAACGCTATAACTTTTGCGCAAACCAATCAATAATCGCTAATTGCGGGTTTTTTTTAACAAAAATATGTAGAAAAATATGTATCGGCCTAAACAGAGCAAAAAAAATGTTTTTTTATATATTTTTGGGGGATATTTATTATAGCAAAAAGTAAAAAATATTGAATTTTTTTCACAATTGTCAGTCTATTTCTATTTATAGCGCAAAAAATAAATACCGCAGAGGTGATCAAATACCACCAAAAGAAAGCTCTATTTATGGGGAAAAAAGATGCCAATTTTGTTTGGGAGCCAAGTCGCACGACCGTGCAATTGTCAGTTAAAACGACACAGTGCCAAATCGCAAAAATGGGCCTGGTCCTTTGGCTGCAAATTGGTCTGGGGCTTAAGTGGTTAATATGTGTTTTCCTATTATCCTCAGCTCCATCTAGTGGCCATAATGCAATATTTTTTTTCTGATCAAAGTATTTCAGAAAATAATACAGCATTATGGCCACTAGGTGGAGGGATTAATGATTACATTTTTTTGCTGATTCCTGCTAGTGTTCTTTAGAATTGTTACAATGTATCTCTTGTTACAAAGACATACGCACTTCCTATGCTCCTCATTGCCACTTAGTGACCGTAATAAAAGAATATTCATTCAGAAGAGAAAATAGCCAAAACCACTTACTGAAAGTACGGATAAATAGCTACGCATATTTTAAAAAAAAAGTAGATCCCTTACACTTTCTTTGATTTTAGCATACATAAAAGTGGAATTAAACGCCCCTTCTGAACTTGTACCTACAGGTGAGCTTATAACAAGGTTTACCTGTAAGTACAGTGAATATCTCCTAAACTTGCACTGTTTAGGAAATATTCACAAAACATGCATTCAGTGACATCATCGGCGCATGCGCTTCGAAGGGACGGCATAGCGTGCTGGACCTTCAGAGATTTATGCCAGAGCCGAGGGCTCCCGTGCTAGGGTTGCCACCTCATCCCTTTAACCAATTCGGATAACTTCAGCCCTGAGCCTATTTTTCAAACTTGTTGTTTACAAGTTAAAGCGGAGCTCCACCCGAATTACTACTCCTATGCCTATAGGATTGTCTTGTTGTCTAATTGCTGGATATCCCCCTTACCTTGCTGCTGTCATCTTGTGTCTTTTTCTTTTTTTAAATTTCCTGGTCCTGGAGATTCCGGAAAGGGGCGGTGCGACTGCGGATATGGGCGGGGCTTCAACGGCAGGTCTGCGCTTCCTGTTGGCCGCACTGGCTCCTGGGATAGTTTTTTCAATTTCCCAGGAGTCTGTGCGGCGCCCAGGCTCGAGTTCTTGTTGTCAGCGCTCAAGTTTTTTGATCTGCGCATGCGCGAGACCGGCGATTGAAGGGGCGGTGCATGCTGGGACATCAGCAGCACAGTGTCCCGGAAGACCATGCCTGTGGGCTTCACATGCCCATAGGCAAGATGGAAAACATCAGGAGACGTTTTTATAAAGTCTACACTATACGGAAAAATGGCAGAAGGAACCTTAGAAAACATAAAAAGTAAGTAAAACAATTATAAAACGTACTCCTTGCCATTTTACAAAAAAAAACACAAAAAAAAAACGGCGGTGGAACCCCGCTTTAAAATATATTTTTTCCGCTAGAAAATTACTTAGAGCCCCCAAATATTCTCTCTCTCTGTATATATATATACATTTTTATATCTCTATATATATATATATATATATATATATATATATATATATATATATATATATATATATATATATATATATATATCTATATATATATATATATATCTATATCTCTATCTCTATCTCTATCTATCTATATCTATATATATATCTATATCTATATATATATATATATATATATATATATATATATATATATATATACAGAGAGAGATATAGATATATATAAAAATTTCTAACACCCTGTGATTCTCAACCAGGGTTCCTCCAGAGGTTGTTAGGGGTTCCTTCAGCATTTCTGCCTCTCAGATAAGTTCCCACCCACACCATTGATCTTTTAGCTATCTGTAAGGAGGTAATGCCCCGTACACACGAGAGGGATTAAGTCTGACAGACCTCCAAAGGAGTTCCGCCGGAGTTCCGCCGGAGTTCCGACGGAGTTCTGGCGGACTTTTCGACCGAACGGACTTGACCACACACCATCACACCAAACTCCGACGGAGTCGAACGTGATGACGTACGACTGGATTCGACGTAGGAAGTTCCTAGACAGTAGCCAATAGCTGCCCTAGCGTCGGTTTTAGTCCGTCGGAGTAGCACACACACGAGCGGATTTTTCAAAGGGGACCGGGTCCGGCGGAGTTCCGTCGGGAAAATTTAAAGCATGCTTCATTTCTAAAGTCCGTCAGACTTTAGCTTCGCTAAAGTCCGTTGCAGCCCACACACGATCGGATAGTCCGCCGGACTCAGTCCGTCGGAGTTTGGATGTCGAAAAGTCCGCTCGTGTGTACGGGGCATTATTCTTCCCAATGACCACAAGTGTAAGGACCATTCTTCCCACTGACCATCACACTAATGTATCATGAGTTGTAGATTTCTAATTTTTAGCAGGGGTTCCCCGAGACCGGAGAACTATTTCAAGGGTTCCTGTGTGTTGAAAAGGTTGAGAAAGGTTGTTCTAAGGAATAAAATAGCGGTCATTGCAATACTTTCTGTCACACCGTATTTGCGCAACGTTCTTACAAGCACACTTTCTTTGGGGAACAAAATACATTTTTTCAATTAAAAAAATAGGACAACAGTAAAGTTAGCCACATTTATTTTTAAATTGTGAAAGATAATGTTACGCTGAGTAAATTGATACCCAACATGTCACACTTCAAAGTTGCGCCCGCTCGTGGAATGGCGACAAACTTTTACACTTAAAAATCTCCATAGGCGACGTTTAAAAAATTCTACAGGTTGCATGTTTTTAGCTACAGAGGAGGTCTAGTGCTAGAATTATTGCTCTTGCTCTAACGATTGCGGTGATACCTCACATGTGTGGTTTGAACACCGTTTTCATGTGTACGCGTTCGCTTCTGCATGTAAGCTCGGCAGGACGGGGCGCGTTGTAAAATTTTTTTTTTTATATTTTTTACCATTATTTTAATTTTTAATTTTTTACAATGTACTTTAAAAAAAAAAATGTTTTCACTTTTCTTCCTATTACAAGGAATGTAAATATCCCTTGTAATAGAAAAAAAAAGCATGACCGGACCTCTTAAATATGAGCTCTGGGGTCAAAAAGCTCTCAGATCTCATATTTGCACAAAAATGCAATAAAAAAAATATGAAAAAGTAGTTTGAAAAAAAAATATGTTGCCTTAAGAGCTATGGCAGAAGTGATGTTTTGACTTCGCTTCCGCCCCGCATTGGTATGGAGTCAGATGGGGGCCATCTTTCCCTCACTCAGCTCCATATCACACACGGAAGAGGACGCAATCGCCTCCGCCGCTACCGACGGCTACAGTAAGCAGCGGAGGGAACCGGGGCACGGCGGGAGGAGAGTGGCCCTGTCCTGCGGGCAAGAAAAAGTGATCTTGTGGCAAATCCGCAGCTGAAACCAGTTTTATCTTGAAGCGGTCCGCCCGCTGAAGAAGAGGATACCGGGGTTATGGTAGCTATCTGCTGCCATAACAAGGATTTTCCTCTTCAAAGTACTGACTTATAATGACGGCAGCGGTCCGTAAGTGATTAAACCCAAACACACATGAATTACACAGGTTCTGGGGCTGATTAAGGTGGCTTATCTGAAATTGAATTAGCCTCAGAACATCTGTAATTTATGTGTTCTTGTTTAAAGGGATGAGGTGGCAACCCTATGACCTGTGCGCATACATGGGAGTGACAACATCGTGTCCTCAGCCATTCATACAGCTAGAGCCTGCAAACCCAGAAGGAAGACCGGGTGAAGATGCCGGTGCCGGGGAGCCGTGATAGTGCTGCACCGGAGGGCTCCGTGTACATGCACTTTTTAATGTTTTTTCAGACTTCTGTGATGCTTTTTTGAAGCTTTAAAGAAGTTTGCCAAATGACCTGAGTCCTCCTCTGCTTAGTAGTAACCTTCAGCTCTGCTGATCCCCGCTCAGTAGTAACCCCCAGTTCTTCTGATCCCCTGCTCAAAAGAAGAAACCCCCAGTTCTGCTGATTCCCTGCTCGTTAATAACCTCCAGCTCTGCTGATTCCCCGCTCAGTAGTAACCCCAGTTCTACTGATTCCCTGTTCATTAATAACCCCCAGCTCTGCTGATCCTCTGCTCAATAGTAACCCCCAGCTCTGCTGATTCCCTGCTCAGTAGTAACCCCTGGCTCTGCTGATCCTCTGCTCAATAGTAACCCTCACCTCTGCTGTTTCCCCGCTCAGTAGTAACCCCCAGCTCTGCTGATCCTCTACCCTCTATGGTCCGTGCTCACCTTCCACTATATTGCTCCCATTCTGCATACCACGTGTAACATCTGCTAGTTTCTGCTAGTCCACAACTCTGCTGACCCTCTGCCTCTCAGTCCTCTCTCTTTGGTCCCCATTCACATTCCGCCATAGCATTCACATGTTGTGCACCATGTGTGCCATCAACTAGTTTCTCTACTCTGGTCCGGACCCGGAACATCTTCCTGCTGCTCAGCACTGCACACCGTCTGCACCAGACACTCCCAGAAGTCATACACATGAACCGGAAAGGGGCACTTGTTGGTTTTCCAGTGCATCCTGGGATATCTCATACCTGCAATACCTCCATAACGCAGCAAAGCTAACAGCTAAATAAGGCACTTTGATTTGCATTGAGAGTGTTATAAAAAAAAATCCCTAAATAAATTTGCTTTTTTGAAGCTTGGCAAATGCCCTGTGCGTGTGTTGATTTTCTATTTGTTTTTTTTTGTTTTTTTTCAAAGAAATTTTATTGAAAAGAAGGTGCATGACAAAGAAAATACCGTAAGATGAATAAAGGCATTTTTGAAAAAGCTGTATGAATCACGGGAAAGCAGTCACATCGACATTTAAATGCGTTGAAAGCATAAACATATTACTCCTTGCAGGAAATGGAAGCCAAACCATTCTCCCTCACAAGAAGGAGAAGGGGATGACCTCAACTGGATGGATCTGCGGATAGTATGGTATGGCACCATGGTATCCTTCAGGGGAGCCAAGGTCCTACATGGAATATACATAAAGAAATAACAGACTACTAGAGGGGAAGAGGGGGGGGGGAACTTGCCGAGTCTGGTATAGCAGTCCGCACCTGGGGGGGTGGGAGCCCAACCGGTGATGGGGGTGTGGTGTTGAAGAATAGAAGATACACTGTGTTGTAGACTGTGTATTAAAGTTTCACAATACAGTAAAATTCGCTGGTAGCAGGGGGTCCTTGCGAGTGAAAGAATGGTCTTTGAGGAGGGTCCGTTCCTGAAGAGTGAGTTTGGAGGCGATGTATAGGTCCCATCTACCATGGAAACGTTGTGTGGCTTTAGGTTGGTGTAGGTTTGTGTTAAGTTTGTCCCGGAGAAGAAGATGCCTGAGGTCTCTGTTGACTTGAGAAACTGAAGGAGTGGCAGTGGCAGTCCAGTTTGCTAGAATGGCTCTCCTGGCAAGCAACAGGCAAATCAGGGCCCATTCCTTGCCTGGGGGTGAGGAAGCAGCTGACCATGGGAGTAACTTGGGATCCCAGTACCTGAAGATGAGGAGTAGCGGATCCTTGGGAAGTTTCAGAAGTGTAACTTCAAAGATAAAGGCCAATATTCGATCCCAGAACGAAGAGATGGCCAAACAGCACCAGTAGCGGTGGGCAAGGTCTTGATTGTTGGCAAAGAGGGCACTGTGAAGCCCGAGAAGTATGAGGTGTCCCCGATGGGAGGAACGGTATATGCGCTCTGTGCAAAATTTTTAGTTGGGTTTCCCTCCAAGATTCGTTCGGGATTAGGTGGTATACTGAGTTAAGGCCATGCAGAATCTTTTCGACTATGTCATCGTCCGAAAAGTCTTTCGCCCAGTTAGATACCGAGGATGAATGTAGAGAAGGCGTTGTTTTAAGAAGTAGAGGTTTGTAGATTTCAGAGATTTTGTAGGAGTCTTTGCGTAGAAGTGTGTCAATGAGAGAAGATTTGAACCTCAGGTGCTCTGCCCTGCAAGATTTCTGGAGAAAGCTGAGGCACTGGCCGTAGTGAAAAGCAGCGGAATCCGGCAAGGAGTATTTTTGGGCTAAGGTCTGGAAAGATAATGCACGACCAGAGTCCAAGTCACACATGGATGAGAAGTTAATAAGGCCTTTCTGTCGCCATGATGCGTAAGGATGGTGGTCCAGACCTGGGGTAAAGTTTGGATGACCCTGAATCGGGAGGTGTCTTGACATGAATGGAGATAGCTTGAGACCTTTTCTGACTTCTCTCCAGGCGATAGCTGTATCTCTCAGGAGAAGATTGTGTTGAAAAGATGGGTCGAGAGTTTTCCACTGACAGTGGAGAAGGGCAGACAGGGAATAGGGACGTGTCATTTCGGACTCCAGTTGGTAATTTGAGCAACGGGATTTCTGGGTTATCCAGTCGATGCCTACCCTTAACAGACAGGCTAGGTTGTACGTTCTAAGGTTAGGGAGACTGATACCCCCTTCGGTTCTGGGAAGGTGGAGTTTGGTAAATGCTATGCGTGTTCTCTTGCCTCGCCATATGAAATTGGAGATTGCGGCGTTTAGGAGTTTGACGTCCTTGTGCCGGAGAAGTAGTGGTATCGTCTGAAGAGGATATAATAAGCGTGCGAAACTGACCATTTTGAATAGATGGCACCTTCCCAGAAGCGTTAGAGGCAGATCCATCCAGTTTTCACATTCATGTTTAATTTTGGCAAAAAGGGGAGGGTAATTCAGGTGGTATAGAGAAGAGGGTAGTCTCCCTATCTTAATGCCCAGGTATGTAATATGCGTTTTCGCTATTGTAAAAATGGAGTGTTGTGCCCATAGTGGATGTGGGTGGGAGCCTAAGGGGAGTATTTCGGGAGTATTTCGCTTTTAGAATAATTTATGCGCAAGCCCGAGCATTGTCGGAATTGGTCAAAAACATCTTTGATCGTGGGCATGTCAGCGGACGGGTCGGCAGAGAAAATAAGAACATCGTCAGCAAAGAGAGACGTTCTTAGTTCATGTGACCTTATTTTGATCCCATGTAAGGGGGCTACAGTCGATAAGTACCTAGAAAGTGGCTCAATAGCAATGTTAAAAAGGAGAGGGGATAGAGGGCAGCCCTGTCTGGTACCTTTATACAAGCGAAATTCGTCTGATAAGAGGCCTGCGGCAACAAGCCTAGCTGTTGGGGATGTATACATAGAGCTGATTAAGTGAAGAAATGGGCCAGAGAAGCCCATCTCGCCCTTCCTGATATTGATGGTCGCTGTTCTACCCTTAACAAAACCTGATTGGGCGGAATGTATCAGGAAGGGGATGATATTGGCCAGGCGGTTGGCTACTATTTTAGAAAGGATCTTGACATCAAGATTTAGGAGCGAAATGGGTCTATACGACCCAGGTTCTTGCGGGTCTTTCCCTTTTTTTTCTAGCAGTTTAATAATCGCTTGGTTGCCAGAGGGTAAATAAGCACCGCCAGACCATATGTTCTGGTAGACTATGGCAAGAGTCGGAGTTAGCAGGGGATCAAGAGATTTATAAAATTCGCCTGTCAGGCCATCGGGGCCGGGGGCTTTGGAGGAGGCTAGGGACCGAATTGTGGAAGAAATTTCAGAAGGGGAGATGGGGGCATTTAGCTCATTGAGTTGGTCGGAGGATATGCAGGTTAAGTCAACTTTATCGAGGAAGTCTCGCGCTGTGCGTTGGTCAATAGGGTCTGCAGAGTAGAGGGTAGAGTAGTAGCGCAGCATTGCCGCGCTTATGCCTTTCTGGGAGGTTGTAACACGACCGTCCGAGTCGCGAATGGATGGAATGACCGTCGGGCGGTAAGGGCCTTTGCAAAGTCTGGCAAGAAGTTTGCCAGCTTTGTTGCCAAATTTATGAAGAGTAGCGTCGAGGTATGTTTTTTTGGTGATTTCCAGGGTTTCAGCCCATGCATTAAAAGACTGTTTGGCTGAGTGCCAAGCCGTCCGATTTTCGGGAGAGTCATTAGCGTAGAGTGCTTGTTGGGCCTGATGCAGTCTGGAGCTGGAAGTTTTGTAGTTGTGAAGGGCGTGTTTTTTGAACGAGGATGCATAAGAAATAATGCGTCCTCGGAGAAATGCTTTGCCAGCATCCCAAAACAAGTTGGGGCTATCAGTGTGTATCGCATTCGTATGTGTATAAATTGCCCACTCCTTCTCCATGTATGCTTTAAAGTCTGAATTGTGCTAAAAGGTAGGATGGAAAGCGCCATATTTTGGGGTGCACGTCTGGGGTTTCTAGGGTCGCCGAAATGGGTGTGTGGTCTGATATAGCTATGTCATGTATGTCCGCTCCTGGAAGCAGGGGTATCAGGTCGTCAGTGCAGAAGATGTAGTCGATTCTAGTAAAGACATTATGCGGGTGAGAGTAAAAGGAAAACTCACGGTCAGTCGGGTGGTGCAGTCGCCAGATGTCATGGAGGTGGAGGGAACTTATCGTCGATGCCAGGCTCGTGGGGTTATTGGAGGCTGGGGGTGCGGCTGAGCGCGGATACAAGGACCTATCGTCAACCGGGTGAAAAACAGAGTTGAAATCGCCCCCTACAATTTGTGGAAGGTGAGGAGAACGCAGGAGCCAGTTAGTTAACGTGCTAAAAAATTCTTTTGTAGGATTGTTCGGGGCGTAAACATTAGATATAATAAGCTCTTTGGACCCTATGCGGACCCGAAGAGAGAGGAGCCTGCCCTGTTGATCTGCATCTGTAGATAAGATCTTACAGGGGAGAGTCTTGTTGATGAGGATAAGTACTCCCGCCTTACGGCCAACGGCTTCAGAGCCAGCTACATCACCCACCCATAGCTTCTTCATCCGGACAAAGTCGGCTGAGGAGAGATGGGTTTCCTGAAGCAACGCTATATCTGTTTTAAGCCTTTTAAGGTGCCTCAGTACCTTCAATCTTTTTGAGGGGGAACGGAGCCCTTTCACATTCCATGATACTATCTGTAGCATAATGGAGCGTCAAAGGGGACATAACAAGCTCGTAGTAGAGTCTTTAGTCTGGTCAGCCTGTATAGCTGCAAAAAAGAGGACGATAGGTTGTGGAGGGCTGATATGCCCTGCTGAGCGACAACAGCGAGTGGGTACTGCTTAGGAGTAGGCATACCGAGGAGGAAGAGGGGGTGGAGTATGAAGGGGGAGAAGGGTGTAGATACCAGGTTTGAGCACAGAGGGAGGGAACATAAACAATCATCAACTTCACTTTTTTCCGCATGGGGGTCACTGTGTAGATCAACTCCCATAACCAAGCCCCATGATACATGCAGGTATTACTGCCCTACAGAAGGGGAATGAGGGGTGAGCCATCAATCCAGGACGGATCATGGATGCGCATGGTGATCTGCACACATGAAACCCCAGGGGAAAAGGAGTTATAAATTCGAGGTCAACAATTCAAGCAGTAATAAATGAGAGCAGTTATACAAAAGAGAAAAGGAACATAAAAATAAAACAATTGAACCAAGAGAACATGAAAAATATTCATCCAAGCCTAGGAACAGTATAGCTCGTGTAGAGCAATAAACAATCGAGCGGGGTGGCTCAATGAGCCCTTACTTTACCCCAATACTACCTGAGAAGTGTGAACGGCCCAGGAGGGGAACGGTTCAAAACGGGTCACTTCATCCAGGCATGAGAAGGGTTGGCGTGGAGCCTGAAGGCTGGGAGAGAGGCGAGAGAGACCTGTAGGGTATCGGAGCCCTTCACCGTGAGGTTTGGGAAAGCTGAGCCGGGCCCGCAGCCCTGAAGCGTTTGGGAGAGTCCTTCCGTTGGCTTCTTTGGTCCAGGGCTCGGTTTACTGGAGCTGCCTTGGGTGTGGGGCTGAGATGTGGGCCCGAGCGTAACGATTTTAGGAAGCGTGTCGCCTCATCGGGGTCATGAAACGAGAGTTGTTCGCCATTAGGTGCTTTGATCCGCAAAATTGCCGGGAACGCCAGGGTGAATTTCATTTGTCGTTGGTGGAGTTCCGTGCAGATATGTTGGAAAGCTTTTCGTTTCTTGGAGACATCCACCGAGTAGTCGGCAAAGATCAAGATTTTGGTCCCGTCAAGCTGAAGAGATCTGGATTGTCGATACTGCTGCAAAATGGAAGTCTTATCAGAGTAATTGAGATATTTAGCTATGATCGGGCGTGGGGATTTGCGTTCGGCGTTGTAAGCTCCCACACGGTGTGCTCGTTCCACTGTGAAGGGCCCCCCGAGGCCCAGAGCTTCAGGGATGCGTCGCGAACAGAGGTCCGACAAGGTAGATTGGGGCAGCGATTCAGGAATGCCAACAAAATGCAGGTTGCTTCTCCTGGACCTATTTTCGAGGTCATCAAGCTTTTCCAGGATATATTCATTGGTTCTATCCTGGGCTTGTTCCAGGGACTGCATCTGATAGAGTTCTTCCTCCAGGTTGGAGATGCGATTTTCAGCCTCATTTAACCTAGAAGTGTATTCCCCTAGTTGTGCTTGAAATTTTTGCATGCCTGTACTGATGGCTTTTTCCACTGAGGCAGCTATCATAGGGGAGAGGAGAGCAGCCACAGCCTGTGCCAGTAGTTCAGTATTACAGTTCTGTAATGGGGGAGGTTGCATGGGGTGCTGCATGGGAAGAGGTGTAGTGTGGCCAGCCAGACATGGATGAGCAGGAGACTGTGGGGATGGTGTGTCCCTTGATGCTGTCTGGCCTGCTGTGTGATCGCCTACCTCCATACGTTGCGCTGTCTCCCCTGGTGGGGCCGCGTAGGCCGGAGCTGAGTAGGCCGAAGCTGGGGCCTCGATTTGCGGCGAGGCCTGCCGCGCAGTGGCGGCCGCATACGATCGCGGCCCGGATTTTTCAACAAACCGGTCCATCGCGGAGCCGGTGTGGCTGGGAAGGCTGCCTGTCGGTTTTCGGGCGAAATCGCCGCTGTAAACGCTGATTTTGGAGGCCGGTGTGCGGGAGCTGTGACAAGAGACAGCTACTCCATGCGGCGCCGGAACCGGAAGTGTTCTATTTGTTTTAAAGGGGCTCAGTAGTACCCCCGGCTCACAGTACGCCCAGCCCAGTAATACCCCTCCCCAGCAGATCCCCAGCTCATTAGTACCCTTGTTCAAAAGATCCCCAGGTCATTAGTGCCCTCATTCAGCATATACCTCGCTCAGTAGTACCCACAGCTCTGCTGATGCCCGACTCAGCAGCACCCCCAACTCTGCTGATCCCTCGCTCAGTGCCAACACCCATGGCATTCAGAGTGTTATTAAAAAAATCCCTAATTGTGACAATTGCACGATGCAAACAGCCGGTTATGCTCCATGGAAGCAAACCTTCCAATGTAACTATAACACATTAAATTGCAGTCCCTAAAAACACCAGTTCACACATGTTCCCTGAGCTGGCAGTTTTTTTTTTTTTTTTTTGTAAACAGGCTAAATAAAAGGAAATAAATCTGCCGGTTGGAAATCTTTAATGAAAACCAGCCTCTTTGCCCTTTGTGTTTTATCTCTACGGCACGCTAAGGGAAAGTTAGCTGTAACCTCTGCTCAGTCTAAGCAGCAAATCCAAGAATGAAAATATTGTTCCTGTCTGCAGAACATGGTAATCAGATCCCATTTATTCCAACAACCCGGATCACAATTCCAGCCTTCCTGGCCTCGCTAAATCTAAAATGGCATCCTATCTTTTTTAGAGACTTCTTTTCGTTTAAATCTGCATTTTATTGCTTCCAATTTGTCCGAAAGGAAGGCTTCCCCCAGACACAACACACATCTCTTTTTTATTTACTTGTTTTTCCTTTGTGGACTTTTAATAGCCTATGGTGTCCCTCCAAACACTTCCAAAAAATCTCATGAGATGAAAGCATTCCTTAAATTACTCAGCAGTGTCTTCACCCTTCGTTCTCCTTACAAACATATAGCATGCGTTTATATCAGAGCCAGTGACTTAAAGGCATCAACATGTGCAGCATTAACATACAAAGCACACACAAGCACAAGAGAAATACAGAAAAAAATAAAAGACGAGCTGTGCGTAGGAGGGAATGGAAATATCATGATGAAATCTCCACTCTACAGGTATATCCCCCAGTTAAGACCCCATATCAACAGGTACAATTGACACTCCCCGTATTCAAATATGCTCCTATGCTAACCACCTGCCCCCTGGACCCTATTCCCTCTCAAATACTACAGTCGCCCTCTGACTCTTTCCTACACTCTCTAACCCCCATCTTCAATCTCTCCCTCACCTCTGGCATCTTCCCCCATGCTCTAAAACATGCACTGGTCACCCCCATACTTAAAAAGCCGTCCTTGGATCCTACCAATCTTAACAACCTAGGCCCTATCTCCTTGCACCCCTTTTCCTCTTAACTCCTTGAACGCCTGGTTTACAACCAACTGAGTGATCACCTCATTAAGAATAACCTTTCGCCCTCAAAACTCCACAGAAACTACTCTTTTAAAACTCACAAATGACCTACTAACTGCAAAAACCAACGGACACTATTCTGAACTCCTACTTCTGGACCTTTCAGCTGGCTTTGACACGGTTGACCACCCCTCTCCTCCTCAAAAAACTTTACTCCCTTGGTCTCCGTGACTGTGCTCTTCAGTGGCTCTCATCCTACCTATCCCTAGAGGCGATTCAGTTCGCATTGTGCGCTATACAAGTATTTCATTCATTCATTCATCCCAACGCACCTTCAGTGTCACTTACAATTCTACTTCCTCCACTCCTCTTCCCTTCTCCGTCGGGGTCCTCCAAGGTTCTGTTCTTGGACCTCTTTTATTTTCAATCTACACCTCTTCCCTGGGTCAAGCCTCTCACGGCTTTCAATATCATTTCTACGCTGACGACACCCAAATCTTTCTCTCCACCCCTCAACTCACTCCATCAGTCTCCTCACGCATCACTAACTTACTAACAGACATATCAGTCTGTATGTCACACCACTTCCTCAAACTCAACTTGTCCAAAACCGAGCTCATAATATTTCCTCCCCTACGTGCCTCTTCCCCTGACTTATCTGTTAAGAGCAATGGCACAACCTTCCACACATCCCTACATGTCAGCGTGCTAGGTGTTATCCTGGACTCTGAACTCTCCTTTCGGCCCCACATCCAATCACTTTCCAAAGCTTGTCGCCTCAACCTCCGCAACATCTCCTAACTATGTCCCTTTCTAACCAATGAAACCACAAAGCCCTGATTCACTCCCTGGTTATCTCTCGCCTCGACTACGGCAACTCCCTCCTCATTGGCTTACCTTTAAATAGACTATCCCCCCTTCAGTCCATCATGAAGGCAGCTGCCAGACTCATCCACCTTACAAACCGCTCAGTGTCTGCTACCCCTCTCTGCCAACCCCTCCATTGGCTGCCACTCACTCAATTTAACAAATTAAATTCAAAATACTAACAATAAGTTGCAAAGCCATCCTCCTCAACTCTGCCCCCAGCAACATCACTAGCCTAGTCTCAAAATACCAACCTAATCGCCCTCTTCATTCCTCCCAAGACCTCCTGCTCTCTAGCTCCCTCATCACCACCTCCCATATCCGCCTCCAGGACTTCTCCCGAGCCTCGCCCATCCTCAAATTCGATCTGTCAGATTGTCTCAAAATGTATACACTTTTAGGTGATCCCTGAAAACTTTCCTCTTCAGAGAAGCCTATCCTGCCCCACCTAACAACTGCACTATTTGCTCCATGAGCTCATCCCCCACAGCCATTAACCTTTTGTATAACCTGACCCTTCCTCCTAGATTGTAAGCTCTAACGAGCAGGGCTCTCTGATTCTCCCCTGTATTGAATTATATTGTAATTGTAATTTCTTGCCCTAACATTGTAAATCGCTGCGTAAACTGTCGGCGCTATATAAACCCTATATAATAATAATAATAATATTTTAATTTCATAGACAATTCAGCATCCTTAATCTGTCCCAAGAAGCCACCAGGGATTCCTGAGTGCACTGCAGTATACAAACAGGTGGTAACAATTTTAACCACTTAAGCCCCGGACCAATTGTCAGCCTAAGGACCAGAGGTCTTTTTACAATTTCGCACTGCACTGCTTTAACTGGTAATTGCGCGGTCATGCAATGTTGTACCCAAACAAAATTTGCGTCATTTTCTTCCCACAAATAGAGCTTTGTTTTGATGGTATTTGATTGCCTCTGCGATTTTTATTTTTTACGATATAAAAGGAAAAAGACTGAAAATTAAAAAAAAAAAAGATATTTTCTACTTTTTGTTATAAGAAAAATGGAATAAACTAAATTTTAGTCATACATTTAGGCCAAAATGTATTCAGCCACATGTCTTTAGTAAAAAAAATGTCAATAAGCGTATATTTATTGGTTTGCGCAAAAGTTATAGCGTCTACAACGTCTATAGAGTAAATTTTCTGGAATTTACACAGCTTTTCATTTATGACTGCCTATCTCATTTCTTGAGGTGCTAAAATGGCAGGGCAGTACAACCCCCCCCCCCAAATGACCCCATTTTGGAAAGTAGACACCCCAAGAAAATTGCTGAGGGGCATGTTGAGCCCATTGAATATTTTTTTTTTCCCAAGTGATTGAATAATGACACAAAAAAAAAAGTTTACAAAAAGTTGTCACTAAATGATATATTGCTCAGACATGCCATAGTTATATGTGGAATTGCACCCCAAAATAAATTCTGCTGCTTCTCCTGAGTATGGGGATACCACATATGTGGGACTTTTTGGGAGTCTAGCTGCATACGGCACCCCGAAAACCAATCACTGCCTTCAGGATTTCTAAGGGTGCAAGTTTTTGATTTCACTCCTCACTACCTATCACAGTTTCGAAGGCCATAAAATGCCAAAATAGCACAACCCCCCCCCCCAAATGACCCCATTTTGGAAAGTAGACACCCCAAGCTATTTATTGAGAGGCATGTTGAGCCCATTAAATATTTTATATTTTGCCACAAGTTACGGGAATATTACAAACTTTTTTTTTTGCACAAAGTTGTCACTAAATGATATATTGCTCACACATGCTATGGGCATAAGTGAAATTACACCCCAAAATGCATTCTGCTGCTTCTCCTGAGTATGGGGATACCACATGTGGGGGACTTTTTGGGAGCCTAGCCATGTACGGGACCCTGAAAACCAAGCACCGTCTTCAGGATTTAAATATAAAACGCTACCAAAAAAACTGTTAGCGATCGCAGGGATCAGGCCTGACTCTGCGATCGCTGCAGTTATGTGTTTAGTGTTTTGTAAGTGACAGTGATCGATCGATACTGCACTTGGGTGGGCTGGGCGGAGGGGCAAAACACAGGTGCTAGCAGGTATCTGGGCTGATCCCGCTAACAATGCGTTTTTTTGGAACCCTAAACTGCTGGGGACGCTAGTATAGATCTGATCAGATCAGATATTGATCTGTTCAGATACTATACCACTACGGGAGGTGTATGCTTTGCGCGTGGGTGTTAGCGGTACTGGCACTAACCTAGCGCTGCCTGGGGTGACGCAGACCCTATCTGACCCTAAAACCTAGTTGATATCACCCGCCGGGTGATCAGGGGGTTAAACCTTTATTGGGTAATAAATGGTGGGTGCCCTGATGCTATAAAAAGCAAACTAACCAGAGTCACCCGTAACACTTATACGGTGATCACTGGTGAAAGGGTTAACTAGGGGCAATCAGGGGGTTAAAATCTTTATTAGGTAGTATATGGGGGTCCCTGACGCTATATAAAAACCTGACAGGGAACCTAAATAACTAACTGGCTAACCAGCGTCACCAGTGACACTAATGCAGCGATCAGAAAAACGATCGCTTAGTGACACTGGCAAAAGGGGGTGAAAGGGTTACCTGGGGGCAATCAGGGGGTTAAAACCTTTGTTAGGTAGTATATGGGGGTCCCGGACGCTATATAAAAACCTGACGGGGAACCTAAATAACGAAAAAACTAACTGGCTATCCAGCATCACCAGTGACACTTATACGGTGATCGCTGGTGAAAGGGTTAACTCTAGGGGCAATCAGGGGGTTAAAACCTTTATTGGGTAGTATATGGGGGTACCTAATGCTATAAAAACCTGGCGGTGAACCTAAAAAATAACTAGCTACCTAGCGGCACCAGTGACATTAATGCAGCGATCAGAAAAATGATCGCTTAGTGACAGTGGCAAAAGGGGGTGAAAGGGTTAACTAGGGGCAATCAGGGTGTTAAAACCTTTATTAGGTAGTATATGGGGGTCCCGGACGGTATATAAAAACCTGACGGGGAACCTAAATAACTAACTGGCTATCCAGCGTCACCAGTCACACTTATGCGGTGAGCGCTGGTTAATGCAGCGATCAGAAAAACGATCGCTTAGTGACACTGGCAAAAGGGGGTGAAAGGGTTAACTCTAGGGGCAATCAGGGGGTTAACCCTTTATTGGGGGGGTGATAGGGGGCTACCCTGGACCTAACACTAGCTGCCCTGACACTTTTTCTGTCACAACTGACACTAAATGCAGTGATCAGTAAATAAATGATCACTGCAATCAGTGACACTGTGACTGGGAGGGGGGGCGATCGGGGGGGGGGTGATTTGTGTGCCTATGTGTACCTACATGTCAGTGTAGTGATTGGTGCACTTACTATGTGTTCTCCTCGCAGCCCGGTCAAAAAGACCCCCCCGAGGAGAGTGACATCACTTCCTAAACACAGGCAGGGGAAGCTTCTCATTCGCCAGGAGCGATCGAGAGGGGATGGCCAGAAGCCAACGGCCATCCCCTCATCCCAGATCGCTCCTGAAGCGAAACGGACCGCCGCAGCCAGTGGGAGGGGGTCCGATCGGACCCCCCACCCGTGGAAGGCGAGCACGTACTTGTGCCTGTCCGTGCCATTGTGCTGACGTATTATTACATGCGGCGGTCCTTAAGTGGTTAAAGAACTGCAGTCCTCTCATATAATTTGTAATAAAAACATCTTTGCCATTCTGAAGCTTCCCTCCAACCACTTTACATATTATTTTATATATACTGTGGAACCTCTGATTGCGAGTAACGTGGTTTACGAGCGTTTCGAAACAGGAGCTATTTTTCTTTAAAAATCCTGACTCGCTTTGCGAGTGTTGTCTTGCAGCACAAGCAGGATTCAAGCCGCTGGGGTGGGCAGCACCGCATTTGGCCAGAGGTGCAGGGGAACCGGTGACACTCGGAGACACTCCGTTCCCAACTGGCTCCAATCGTCTCCGAATCTCTCCGAGTGTCTGAGTGTTACCGAGTGACCCCACACCTCTGGCCACATGCAGTACTGCATAGACAAGTAGTGGCTGTGGAACGGATAGTCTGAGTTACAATTGTTTCCTATGGGGAAACTCGTTTTGATATACGAGTGTTTTGGATTATAAGGATTCTTCTGGAACAAATTATGCTCGTAATCCAAGGTATTACTCTACTGTGATTCTGTACTTTGCAAATATGCTGCAGAAATCTCTCTCCACTGAGTCTGGCTGCAACCATTTTAACTGTGGGCAGCTGAAGCTGCTGCCTGATCACTTCATGGATTTACACAGACACACAAAGGCACACCTCCAGCCTTGCAGCTCTCATTGGCCCTCTTATGACTCTTCCCCCCTCCCTTCCTAAAAAAAACTCTCATGAGAGTGATAGAGAGAGCTGTGCATGATGGCATAAGGCGTAGGCTTTTTACCAGACAATAAACAAGTGGGCTGTATGAGGTATTTACTTTTAGAAATAAAAATGTTTTACTATCCAAAGTTAAAACAACAACAAGGGCAGGAGATTTAATAGATGGAAAGATGAAAAAATGACAGAAGTTCCGCTTTAATGTGTCCCAAGCACCCACCAGGGATTGCTGAGCGCACTGCAGTTTACAGGCGTTAACAATTTTAAATAGCATTATTTAGACCCCTTCACACCACACCGCCCATAGCGTGGGCGGTAAAACGCAGCTATTTTTAGCAGCGTTTTACCGCCAGATTTGCGGCGCATTTCGGGTGCTAGCTGGGCGCTTTTACCCCCCGCTAGCGGCCGAGAAAAGGTTAAAACCGCTGGCAATACGCCGCAATATCTGCGTTTTGCCGACGGTATTACAGCGCTGCCCCATTGATTTCAATGGGGAGCAGCGGTGGAGGAGCGGTAAACACACCGCTCCTTCACCGCTCCAAAGAAGCTGCTGGCAGGACTTTTCCCTGACGTCCTGCCAGCGCACCGCTGTAGTGTGAAAGCCCTCGGCGCTTTCACACGACATACAATGGTGCAGCTTTTTTAGGGCGGATTGCAGGCGCTATTTCTAACGCTATAGCGCCTACAAAATGCCCTGGTGTGAAAGGGGTCTTAAGGTGATCTCTGGTCATGGCATACACTTTAATTTTATAACATCAGCATTTTAATAAAAATACCATCAATAGTTTTTTGAATATTCCAATATAATCGAAAAATTTCCTTTCATGTTGTGAGTGCTGCCTGTCTGCTGGCCGTCTCTTTCCACAAATTCCTGGTTCCTTTGCAGCTTCTCCTCCATTTCAAAGGACTACATGTCCCATGGTACTTTGCAGGCTGCAAGCAGTGACTCCTGTACTGACTCTGCCTCCTGAAACTCCTCCTCTCAGCACGTCTGTAGGTCAGAAGCGCAGGCTCTGTGATATGTGTGACACAGCCGTGCCTACTCACAGGGCATGGTGACTACGTGTCACAGAATTCAAGGAAATAAACGTGTGGGATCTTCACAAAGTGAGTTTACAAACTTCATGATTCAGATAAATAGGAGTAGGCTAGAAATAATTCACATACAATTTGGAAATCAATATATGATTGGAGATTTTGACCAGAGATACACTTTAACTACGGTACTTAAAGCGGGGTTCCGGGCATTGTTCTCACTCCCCCCGTGTTTGTGATCAGTTTGTGACACCTATTTTTGCAGCAAAGTAAATACCTTCTATGTATGCTTAATACTCCATTCCAGTGTATCTCACCGTGGTCAGGTACCTCATGTCCGGCCCGCCTATTGGCTCCTTGGATATGAGTGTCATCAATCCCAGGAGTCAATAGGCATCTGCTGCTTATAGCAACGTTTTGTACTATATGTGCATGCGTAAGATCGAGAGGTGCATGCTGGGTAGGAGGGAGGAACGAGCGATCTTCAGATGTCCACACTAAAGATTGGAGCGCGCTCGCTGGGGACTGCAAAGTGAGTATAAAAGATCATTTATAATAGCTAGATTCCATTATGAAAAGCATCGGATGCGAAAAGCGGGGGTTGGTTTTATTTGAAAAAAAAAAAACAAATAAATCAAGCTGGATCTTCACTTTAAAGTAGAACTAAAGGCAAAAACATTTTTTATTATATCCATATCTATCTATCTAATATTTTTTTTATAAAGTAACCACCAACCAGGTCTTTTCTGGCACTTTTTGCTTACAAGTTTAAATAAGTATTTTTTGCTAGAAAATTACTTAGAACCCTCAAACATTTTATATATAAGCAAATGCCGTGTGTACAACAATTTCAATGATCACTATTTTATTCTCTGGGGTCTCTGCTAAAAAGATATATATAGTTTTTCCCGGAAAGTAAGACATCCCCCTAAAATAAGACCTACTTCCAGTTTTGCCTCCCTGATAATAAGGCCACCCCAGAATATAAGGCCCCCGAAGCTACCGTAAAGCGCCTGACTCCTTTGGACCATAGCGGCGGGTGCCGCCGCGCAGCACACTGATTGGCCGCAGCGCAGCCGGAGCTGTTCAGGCAGTGCGAGGTCTCTTTAAATCAGAGAGCCCGCGCTGCCGCCAGGATAAGCTGCCACCTTCTGCCGCTCGCTCTGTCCTGACAGAGTCTGGCTGACTCACAATTAGACAGTGAGCGAGTCACGCGGGGCAGGAGTCGGGCAACTTGTGGGGAATCTGGCCGGCACAGGCTCACAGGGGTAATGGGGGGGATGTCTGATAAAGGGGTGAGGGGAAGTCTGGTAAAGGTAGTAACAAGAAATTCTTGATACTGTAGGATTCACAGTTTGTCTGGTTATGTTGGTTTGTGATGACAACTACTACCGTACCGTATAAAAGTAATACATTTCCTTTTTTTGTTCAACAATAAATGTGTATCGTATTCTTCTTCATGGAAAAATAAGACATCCCCTGAAAATAAGACCTAGTGCATCTTTGGGAGCAAAAATGAATATAAGACACCGTCTTATTTCAGGGAAACAGGGTATATATAGAGTTTTCTTTTGTTGGTATTTAATCATCACTGTGGTTTTAAAAATTATAAAACAAACAATAAGACACTACACATGTTCATATAAAAAAACCTGACACAAAGAAAACACTAAACTTAAATGTGCACTTTAACCACTTAAGCCCCGGACCAATTTTTAGCCTAAGGACCAGAGGTCTTTTTACAATTTCGCACTGCACTGCTTTAACTGGTAATTGCGCGGTCATGTTATGTTGTACCCAAATGAAATTTGCATCCTTTTCTTCCCACAAATATAGCTTTCTTTTGATGGTATTTGATTGCCACTGCAAATTTTATTTTTTACGATATAAAAGGAAAAAGACTGAAAATTTTGAAAAAAAATATATTTTCTACTTTTTGTTATAAGAAAAATCAAATAAACTAAATTTTAGTCATACATTTAGGCCAAAATGTATTCAGCCACATGTCTTTAGTAAAACAAATGTCAATAAGCGTATATTTATTGGTTTGCGCAAAAGTTATAGCGTCTACAAACTAGAGTACATTTTCTGGAATTTACACAGCTTTTAATTTATGACTGCCTATCTCATTTCTTGAGGTGCTAAAATGGCAGGGCAGTACAAACAACCCCCCCCCCAAATGACCCCATTTTGGAAAGTAGACACCCCAAGGAAATTGCTGAGGGGCATGTTGAGCCCATTGAATATTTTTTTTTGTCCCAAGTGATTGAATAATGACACAAAAAAAAATAGGTTTACAAAAAGTTGTCACTAAATGATATATTGCTCAGACATGCCATAGTTATATGTGGAATTGCACCCCAACATATATTCTGCTGCTTCTCCTGAGTACGGGGATACCACATATGTGGGACTTTTTGAGAGCCTAGCCGCGTACGGCACCCTGAAATCCAATCACTGCCTTCAGGATTTCTAAGCCCTTGTACACACGGTCGGAGATTCCGTCGGAATGTGTCCGATCGGAGCGTTTTGTCGGATATTCTGACTGTGTGTGGTCTGCATCGGATTGTTTCCGTCGGAATATCCGTTGGATCAACTTTTCCAAATTGCCGGAAATATTTTCCGACAAAATGCTTCGATCGGACATACTCCGATCATGGGTAGCCTACTCCGACGGACAAGGTGCCACGCATGCTCACAATCAAATTCTGACACGGAAGCGCTCGCTCAGGTAAAACTACTGCTCGTAATCGATATAGCACATTCGTCACGCTGCAATGTTAAAAATTCTTTAATGAAGCGCATTCTCTTGTTCTTTACAATGCTGCAAGAAGATATCTTTAGATATCTTTAGATGCTCATAGTCACACACACTTCTCCCGAACGTATTTCCTGACTCTTTTTTTACTCATTTCGGCAATACAATTTTTGAATTTGTCACATCTACACAATTTTATATTTTGTTTTTTCTTTTTTGGCTGCATTTTTTTTTCCATAAACATCTCCTTTTTTGACAGTTTGCTCATCTTTCCATTTTTTGGGGTGTGTGTTTGTGTGTAAACTTACCACAACAACATTATTATATTTTTTATATTTTCTTTTTTAATCTACAGGAGGTTGTTTAGTGTTGGTACCCCTTGTTATTCATTTCACTTTGTATTTTTGAAATGTACCTGCCTGCTCACAAATAAACTGTCCTTTTGAAAGTAAAACACATACGCAAGTATTTCTTCAAACAAAAAAAACCTTTATTTAGGTCTCAATAAAATAAAAAGAGGAAGGCAGCGCTGGAGAAACTTGTTACTTTGGTGCAGCCTTTGGCCCCCAGGGCAGACATGAACAAATTAGAATAAGAAAAATTGGTGGCCTGAGGAGTACATATCTCAGGGAGAGAAGTCTGGTCCAGAAGTCCTAGAGATCAGGAAAATCAGATGCCATCTATGTCCCCAGGATGTGGTTCTTCAAGAGGCTGAATCTTCTGGCAGACCAGACTGAACCCAGGCCATCACTCTCTCGTCTTCCTTAGGCACTTCCCGCCAGGCATCCTTCCAGGCTGTGGCTGGGCTCCTGTAGTTGTGGCAGGAGGAGGAGAAGGAGGGTGTTGGTCGACCTCCTGGCTGCCACTTGCCACAGCCTCCCCCCGACTGAGGTCTTCCTGTGTATGAAAATGGGACATAGTTTTAGTTTTTTGCTCATCAATCACACCATTTTTAGCTCATGACTTTTACAAATTGAATGTTACCAAATAGAACAGACTATCATTCTGAGCCCAGCATTTTTCATTCTCGACCCAATCATTTTTGGTCACTACTGTCTATTGATATGTAAACCACTTTGTTAAATCACAACTTACTGATCAATAATAACATCTAGTTAACATCATTAAGTGTAACACAAGAAATATGTTCAACAATGCAATACCTGTCTCAAGCTGGGCCCCACCACATGTTGCTGCCTGGAAGGCCCAGTTTGGACGTTGGAAGCCTCAGCTGGGGGTGAAGGAAGCCTTGAAGGAAGACTGGAGAGTGGTGGCCTGGGTACCCCCTGGTCTACCAGAAAATGCAGCCTCTGGAAGTAAACCATCCTGGGGTAATAAACGGCATCTGGATCTCCTGATCTCAGGGAATCCAGGTGCTTCTTTCTCTCTCTGAGATATGTTCTCTTCATTACACCAATTTTCCTAGTCACATAGGCCATGTCTGCCATGGGGACCATGATCCGCACCAAAGAAAGAAGTTTCTCCAGCGTTGCGTTCCTCTTTCTTCTGTTGTAATAGAACTGGTTTTGATCTGCCACAGGCAGGGCATCTCCCAGTACAGTTCTAAGAATAGACCCATAATATTGGGGTTTTGGAATGGATCCATCTTCTCTGCAAGACACAACACAAGACAAACCCTAAAATACTAATAATGCCATGAAAAATCCTCCTAATCTTGTCCCAACATAGGCCTAGATAGAAGCAGTCTAGTCTAGTGATGTACCAAGTTTAAAATGTTACCTTCGTTTGCACGATCGTCGCGTCAGCTCCTCACTCTGTTCCCAGATCGTACGGACGACACACATGTGTTGCGTTTTATATACAGTGCGCATGCGTGCAACTCCGTCCGCCCCTGACGTTCTTTCTAGACTATTCCCCGCCCCTTCGCTTTCGGTGCAGTGGGGAGAGCACATGGTGGAGAGAACGCAGGTGCGCAATCACAGTTCCACTAACGAGGAGGAGGGTGAGGAAAGCCCGGAGCCTGAAACGTCCCGATCCAGGAAGAGAAGATCTAAGGCCTCAAATATGTCTTTTGGAGAGATGTTGGAGATGGTGGACATTTTGAACAGGACCGACTATGATGGGAAGTATGGACCTTACCCAAACCCAAATATCAGAAAGGCCAAGATCATGACTAAAGTTGTGAAGAGTCTTCATAAGAATTTTGGGGTATGCCGATCCAAGGATCAACTGAGAAAACGCTGGTCAGACCTGAAACTGAGGGAGCACGATCAGTACAGAAGGATCAAGCGTGTTCTTCAAAAAAGTAAGTAGTTGTGTGTTCATATCATTATTCTTGCTTGCATACTGCTCCATGTGCTTTGATTTCATGTTGTGCATTTTAAAATGGCCACTTTCAAGTTCATGGTTTCATTCGTTCGTAAGAAACATCGTTCTGCAGGTAAGTATTCCAGCTTAACAAAGTGTCCACAATAATGTTCTCACCGTTGAACTCGGCCAAAAAACACAATTGTACAACACTTCCAAGCAATGTTTCATATTCCTAATTCTGCCCTCTGTGTGCTAATTATTCTTTTTTTACATTATCATAGGGGAGAGAAGACTCTGCAAGTATGAGGACACCAGGGACCACACCCCTCCCAAAGAAGGCAAAATTCCAAAACCAGAAGCAGAGGAGCAGGAGGAGGAGGAGGAAGGAGAGATCGTTGAAGTTGGACAAATTGTCACCACAACAGGTGAGTGTCGGAGAACACAGCTTCCGGTAAGCTCATCAATGTATGTCTGCATATTTATAATACATGGTGTGTGTTTTTGATTTGTTTTGTAGGTGATGTGGAAGAAGAATCCCATTTTACCAGTGAAAGTACCCAGATCCTGATTGGGGAGATAATGGGGTGCAATCGGTATTTGGAAAATATACAGCAAAACATCAATGATGTTAAAAATAAAATGAAGAACATCAATGATGTTTTGGGGAGAGTGTGAAACAGCCCAAACTAGCTAGGGTTTTATTTTTTGTATTTTAAACCACAATTTTTGTATTTTTAGAAAATCCAAATTTGGAAGATGCACAGAGTGTGTAAACATGCGCTATCTCCCATCATGGGGGATCAATGTACGTGTTTTGTGGAAAGTGGCTGAGATGAAGGGGTTGCAGCCCCAAAACATGTACATTGATCCCCATGTTGGGAGATAGCACATGTTGACGCACTGTGTGCATCTTCCACATTTGGATTTTCCAGGGGTGACACCCCATGTGATGAAGGCAATATCAGCCCAGTTTGTACATACTCATGTCTGATATTGTCTTCACTTTTCAAAGTTGAACTTTGTAAGTTCCTGTGTTCTGTATGTTACGCTTTGATACATGCCTGTTTACACAAAAACACCAAGTGTAAAAAAAATTACCTGAAAGACTGTTTTTGATACAAACAATTTGTTGATTTGTTGTAAAACCCTTTTCTAAACGCACATGTGAATGTGCTTGGATTAAAAAGTTACATTATCGACAATGTGTGGCTTCCTTTTTCATTGCGCCAAAGATGTATTTGGAGTAAAAATTTTGTTTGCAGTGAGAATGTGTGTTATTTACTAAAGGTAACTCCACTTTGCACTCCAAGTGCAGTTTCAGGTGTACTTTTGCAGTGCCCTTGTAGTGCATAGTGGATGTGCCTTTAGTAAAAAACACCCACAGTGATGTGTTAATTTGGACAATCATGCCATTTTCCTGCCATGGTGCTGAAAATTAGCACGATTTTGGTCAGTAATGCACTACATACATTAGTTATCAAAAACAAGGTGTGTGTGTAGCAGACCCACAACATAATAAGCTTATCTGAAGAAGAGACTGTCCCCTCATCTCGCTCTGAACTTGGGTTTGCACTGTTGGTGAAAAAGGCACAACAAGAAAATACATAAATTTACATAGGAGACACCTAAAAGCAAGCCAAGCAGTAAATGAAGGAGTTTCAAAGAAAAATGTATTCTGAAAATGCCACTCAGACATTGTCTGGCATATCAATGGCCCCCCTACCCACAAAGTAGTCCATGTATTGGGTTCTAACCTCACTGGCGCTTTGGGGGGGGGGGGGGCAATCCAGGATGAGCAGGTTCAAGGCCTGTGAGGTTATCATTTTCCAGCAAGTCTGCTTCTTGTTGGCCAACTGAGACCGCATAGTTCGCAGAAAGTCTTTTTAGAAAATTGTGCAGCACACAGCAGGCCAGCACTATGTGATTGAGTTTGTATTCCGCTATGTGGATAGATGTAAAAAAAGGCGGAACCGGCTGGCCAGTATTCCAAAGGTGTTCTCCACCACTCTTCAGGCTCTGAACAGGCGGAAATTAAAAATTCTTTGGTCTGGGGTGAGGGTCCTCATCGGGAAAGGCTGCATCAGATGGTTCGCCAGGGCAAACGCCTCATCCGCGACGAAGATGAACGGGAGTCCTTCCTGATTCTCCTCTGGGGGTGGCAAGCCCAGACTGCCACTCTGGAGACGCCAGTAGAAATCCGTCCGGGAGAACACTCCACCATCCGACATCCGTCCATTTTGTCCCACGTCTACATACAAAAACTCATAGGTTGCAGACACCACCGCCAGCATCACGATACTATGAAACCCCTTATAATTATAATAGTATGACCCTGAGTTGGGTGGTGGTACGATGCGGACGTGCTTCCCATCAATTGCTCCTCCACAATTGGGAAAGTCCCAACAACTGGCAAAGTGGGAGGCCACAGTCTGCCATTCCTGTGGCGCTGAAGGACACTGTGGAGTGAAACAAGACCAAAAATTAGTAATTTAAAAAAATCAACATTGCAAGCAGGTTAGACACAAACATTTTTGGCCAAGATTAGTATAACATTTTGGGAACTGAGTATTTAAAGCCTAAAGTATAAGGTCCCCTTATCAGAGTCATCACCCCCCACCCCCCCCCCCCATCTGATGGGCCCTTGCTAAAAAATGAGGGGGGATGTTTTGGACAGGTAACCCTCTCCACTTGATTGAGAGATGAATGCCTAAATAATGTGTGATACTTTGGGATGCCCCTCCTCACTTACACTATTGGCAGCCCACCGGACAGGTAAGAAGTGTCATAATACCAAAAAGAAAACAAAATGGAAGCACATTTTGACATTCTGCTATTACATATCAAGATAATAATGGGGAAAACAAAAAAAATATATAGCATTTGAAAGTATTGAGGCAGACCCTTGCACTACATGCTTTGGTGAATTCGTCCATAAATGTGACCATAAAAAAGGTAGGTATAGTGTGTATTGGGTTTGGTAAAGTCAGCAGATAGAGGATTGCTATCAGCTGAGCTAGCAGTTGGGGGGAGGGGGGTTCCTAATGAGCTTGGCACAACCCAAAAAAAATGTCACTCTGCATGAATTGAAGCACACACATAACATATGTAGACATTTTAGGGGGTGTTTAGGGGAAAGCAATACTATGGAGCTGACAAAAGACATTGGTAAGTGACTAGACTATAGTTTTATGGGCCAAGAAGAGCATGGTGGGGAAGTTAGTGAGGCAAATATGCATGAGGACAAAGGGGCAGAGTATATGAATTAGAGCATATTGCAATGATGGTAATTAGGGAATGAGGAAACAAGACATTAGCAATCAGGAAATACATAGAATGTGATGTTAAAGGATAAAACTTACCTTCATATAGTCCTTCTGCAGGACCTGAATGATGGCAGAACAGGTCTCTGGAATAATGATCCCCAGAGCCTGGGGGGAGATGCCTGTAGAGAACTTGAGGTCCTGAAGGCTTCTCCCTGTCGGTCCGTCATCCGGAGATAATTCCTGAAATCATCCAGATTATTCTCCCGGATCTCACGGAGCAAAGGGCATGTGCGAGAACTGGTCACGCTGGCGCAACCAATTCTTGGTCCACAAACGCCTCCCCTCCTTGTTCATGGACCGGGCTTGTGTCAAAGTAAGAACCCCAACACAAAACCCCTGCACAGCACAAACTCTACGACGAGTACGTAGACGAAACATGGTTTCAAAACGGTCGGCTGGTCAGAACGGACAACAGAAAGCACCGATAAACAGCAATGCCTGAATGAACAAACTGAATAGCAGAAGCAAGCAGACAATAAGAAATGCAAATCAAAGCATACTATACCAAGATATAGTCCACAATGAGAAACAAATACCTATCTACTGACTGCACGCACTGATTATCAGATACGCAAAGACAAGCAGAAACTGAAGAGCAGTAGCGATCTGAATCACTAATCTGAAAAGCGCGAATTGTCTCTCAACAAACTTCTACTAACACGCGATACACACGAGATCAGCAGAAAGAGCCCAAAGGGTGCCGGACGTGGTGCTGAACTTCCCTTTTCTAGGCCCGCAGTACCCGGCTTACATCACCGCGTTCTTGGCAACCGGAAATTCCGACAACTTGGTCCGACCGTGTGTATGCAACATCACTTCCGGACCTCGTCCGGAATTAATCCGTCTGAATAACTCAGACGGATTTGGTCGCCGGAATCTCCGATCGTGTGTACAAGGGCTAAGGGTGCAAATTTTTGATTTCACTCCTCGCTACCTATCACAGTTTCGAAGGCCATAAAATGCCAAAATAGCACAAACCCCCCCAAATGACCCCATTTCGGGAAGTAGACACCCCAAGCTATTTACTGAGAGGCATGTTGAGTCCATGAAAAATTTTATATTTTGCCACAAGTTGCGGGAATATTACAATTTTTTTTTTTTTTTGCACAAAAGTGTCACTAAATGATATATTGCTCACACATGCTATGGGCATAAGTGAAATTACACCCCAAAATAAATTCTGCTGCTTCTCCTGAGTACGGGTAAACCACATGTGGGGGACTTTTTGGGAGCCTAGCCGCGTACGAGACCCCGAAAACCAAGCACTGCCTTCAGGATTTAAATATAAAATGCTACCAAAAAAAACTATTAGCGATCGCAGGGATCAGGCCTGACTCTGCGAACGTTGCAGTTATGTGTTTAGTGTTTTGTAAGTGACAGTGATTGATCGATACTGCACTTGGGTGGGCTGGGCGGAGGGGCATTTTTTTGGAACCCTAAACTGCTGGGGACGCTAGTATAAATCTGATCAGTTCAGATATTGATCTGTTCAGATACTATACCACTACGGGAGGTGTATGCTTTGCGTGTTGGTGTTAGCAGTACTGGCACTAACCTAGCGCTGCCTGGGGCGACGCAGACCCTGACCCTAAAACCTAATTGATATCACCCGCCGGGTGATCAGGGGGTTAAACCTTTATTGGGTAATAAATGGTGGGTGCCCTGATGCTATAAAAAGCAAACTAACTAACTAGAGTCACCCGTAACACTTATACGGTGATCACTGGTGAAAAGGTTAACTAGGGACAATCAGGGGGTTAAAATCTTTATTAGGTAGTATATGGGGGTTCCTGAATTAATAGTATATGGGGGTTCCAGAATTAATCCGTCTGAATAACTCAGACGGATTTGGTCGCCGGAATCTCCGATCGTGTGTACAAGGGCTAAGGGTGCAAATTTTTGATTTCACTCCTCGCTACCTATCACAGTTTCGAAGGCCATAAAATGCCAAAATAGCACAAACCCCCCCAAATGACCCCATTTCGGGAAGTAGACACCCCAAGCTATTTACTGAGAGGCATGTTGAGTCCATGAAAAATTTTATATTTTGCCACAAGTTGCGGGAATATTACAATTTTTTTTTTTTTTGCACAAAAGTGTCACTAAATGATATATTGCTCACACATGCTATGGGCATAAGTGAAATTACACCCCAAAATAAATTCTGCTGCTTCTCCTGAGTACGGGTAAACCACATGTGGGGGACTTTTTGGGAGCCTAGCCGCGTACGAGACCCCGAAAACCAAGCACTGCCATCTTTATTAGGTAGTATATGGGGGTTCCTGACGCTATATAAAAACCTGACGGGGAACCTAAATAACAAACTGGCTAACCAGCGTCACCAGTGACACTTATACGGTGATCGCTGGTGAAAGGGTTAACTCTAGGGGCAATCAGGGGGTTAAAACCTTTATTAGGTTGTATATGGGGGTACCTAACGCTATAAAAACCTGGCGGTGAACTTAAAAAAATAACTAGCTACCTAGCGGCACCAGTGACACAAATGCAGCGATCAGAAAAACAATCGCTTAGTGACACTGGCAAAAGGGGGTGAAAGGGTTAACTCTAGGGGCAATCAGGGGGTTAAACCTTTATTGGGGGGGTAGGGGGCTACCCTGGACCTAACACTAACTGCCCTGACACTTTTTACTGTCACAACTGATACTAAATGCAGTGATCAGTAAATAAATGATCACTACAATCAGTGACACTGTGACTGGGAGGGGGGGGGGCGATCGGGGGGGGGGTGCGATTTGTGTGCCTATGTGTCAGTGTAGTGATTGGTGCACTTACTATGTGTTCTCCTCGCAGTCCGGTCAAAAAGACCGCCCCGAGGAGAGTGACATCACTTCCTCCCTGCCTGTGTTTACACTACACAGGCAGGGGAAGCTTTTCATTCGCCAGGAGCGATCGAGAAGGGATAGCCAGAAACCAACGACTATCCCCTCATCCCAGATCGCTCCTGAAGCAAAACGGACCACTACAGCCAGCGGGAGGGGGTCCGATCGGACCTCCCACCCGCTGGAAGGCAAGCACGTACGGGTACGTGCTTGTGCCTGTCCGTGCCATTGTGCCAACGTATTATTACATGCAGCGGTCCTTAAGTAGTTAAAGAGGATGTAAACCCTGAAGGGTTTACTTCCTCTTTGATTCCCTGCAAAGCTAAATCATAATGGACTACTATGCATCGCATAGTAGTCTATTATGTGTCACTTACCTGACACAGGAGCCACTGTCCCCTGTAGTCCGGAGCCTCCATCTTCTCGGTGAGTCTCGCTGCTCCGTCGCTGTCATTCGGCGAAGCCGCAATTACGTCACTGCCGTGCATGCGCACGGGAGCCGCCACTTGCGGCATATCGCCGTTGACAGCGGCGCGCTGTAGACAGCGGGGCCTGCCTTTCGGCAAATATCTCCTAAACCGTGTAGGTTATTTCTTGGACCTACAGGTAAGCCTTAATCTAGGCTTACCTGAAGGTCAAAGTGGTTTGTAAGGGTTTCTAGATCCTCCACCACAAGTGCTCAGTATGAAGATGGCCACTCACCAGAGGTATTTGACCCCCTTTTTACAGGATGGTCAAAAAACGCTTTGGGAACACCAGATTGGTTCCACTACTGGAATAAATCCACTCCAATGGCCATTCAGGATGAAGCTAGAATGTAAAAAATGACTCCACAGGAGACATGGATGAAAGTCTCATTGTGTAATAATTTTTAATAAAGTAAAAACAGCAGCAATGATAGGAGTTACACTCACATGTAATGGTGCCTGGCCTGGCAGTAGGTGTAAACAACGTGTATGAGTCAGCTGATACCTGGGGGTGGTCTGCGTTCCACGTCTCGCTCCGAAGGTGCAAAGCCTGGTGTGGGGTATCAGATATGGACCCAGAAATGACGGATCTTCCGCTCTGACATATGTTTCACCATGAATGGCTTTTCAGGAAGTGATGTCACGCCACTTCCTGCTTGCTTTTATGTGAAATAGAAAGGCTGCTATTGGTGGGACTCCTCAAATGGATAAGACAAAAACATGATACAGAATCTCGATTGACTCTGTACCTCAACCTGTGATCAGCAACCAGCTCCCCAATCGCTTGGCTCTCTTAGCTCCCTGAGCAGAGAGCTGCACTCCTGAGGAGAAGTATAGCCAAACAAACTTTATCTGTAATGTGTATTCTTTAAAGTGGTTGTAAACCCTTTTAAAAAATCCCCCCCCCCCAAAAAAAAACCAACAAGACAAAGGCATAATGAGCAAGTATGTATAGCATACCAACTCATTATGAATTACTTACCTGGGATTTACAACCACTTTAAGTCATCAAATTACATTTGATTACAGTTCTGGGCATCCCATATCTTCCCATCCCTATCTAAGTTTATCCCCCTAATAAACTAAAAACAAAGCACCCTGGACTGTTTTTTGGCTACCAATGCTGTGGATGCTCAAACTTCCTGTTGCCTGGCTGTGTCTGCAAAGGGGGAAGACGTCATCCATCAGTATTTTAGACCCCTTTTTCAGGGCGACAAATAATGTTGTGTTCTGCTGCTAATGTGTTTGTCAAGTGTTTTGAAGGCTCTAGGAAGAAGTGTTTGAATTTTAAATTGAATGGTATAAAGAAGTGTTAACTCGTGTTTATTATTGCTTTTGTTGTAGTAAGATGTCCTCAGATAAGAGATGTGCTGCTCGAGTTCTAGATTTCATCCCCCAAGATGAATGCAGCAGTGCGCCGGGCGGAGGGTCGCACAGTGGGGTGCAGTCACTGCTACAAAACCCATTGATGCGGAGGTATGAAGAAGGATTGTGGATATTCTTCCATTACCATAGCAATAGGAAGTGCATAGTTCAGCATTTTTGGCAAGATGATTTAGTACCTGCTAAAAGAGAAATGGGACATTTCCTGAGATAGAAACAATGTGACTTTTAAAAAAACTGATTGGATAATTTTTAGGATTATAGGATGTAGGCAAGAATGCACCTTTGTATGTACAAGAGATCTAATTGTTATATTCAACATGTATTATTGAAACACAATCATAATAAAAAAGGATTTAAAGTGGAAGTAAACCCATGGATTTAAACAGTTAAAAAAAAAAAGGCATGCCGGGAATGCTAACTGCACATTGGCTGTGCTCTCAGCCAAACTATCAAACCATCCAATGGCTGGTGTCATAACGAATCACATGTGCAGCACCATAGCAGCTGAATATTAAACAGAGACAAAGATGGCAGCTTCCTTGGCTGAAAACGATAGGGGCGTTTACTTCCACTTTAAAGTGGTTGTACAACCTGTACAACCACTTTTACCTACAGTTAAGCCTATATCAATGGCACGTACACACGACCGGACTTTTCAACAGAAAAGGTCCGACGGTCTTCCTGACGGACATTCTGCGGAGTGCCGATGGACTTCCAAACAAACAGACTTGCCCACACATGAACAGACTAAAGTCTGTTCGTTTTGAGCGTGATGACTTAAGACAGGACTAAAAAAGGAAGTTCAATAGCCAGTAGCCAATAGCTTCCCTTGTGTCGTATTTGGTCCATCGGACCAGCATACAGATGAACGTTTTTTCCGATAGGAATTGAGTCCGTTGGACAGATTTGAAACATGTTCTATTTCTAGGTCAGTCGGATTTTTTTAATGAAAAAAGATCGGATTAGCCCACACATGATCGGAATGTCCGGACTGATTCCGTCGGACCTAGTCTGCCGGAAAGTTCAGTCGTGTGTACGTGGCATAAGGCTTGCCTGTAGGTGCTTGAAATATCTCCTAAACCTCCCTGATTTAAAGAGATATTTACGAAAGACCTGAGCGCCATTGACATCGGCGCATGCACACTTTAGAAAGGGGTCATGCTGTGACTGGCATGCGCGAGAGTGACGTCACGTGACTCCGGACAGCCACCGAGCTGGAATTCGTGGCCCTGGAAGGAAGAGGCGTGAAGATGAATGCTCCCTGCTAGTGGGGACAACGGTAACATCTCAGGCTTCGGTTTCAGGTAAGTGACACATAATGGACTACTATGCGATGCATAGTAGCCCATTATGCTTTACCTTTGCAGGGCAATGAAGAGGAAGTAAAACCCACCAGGGTTTACTTCCTCTTTAAAAAAAAACAATCATGAAAAATAAAAAGTAAAATAAAAGTAATCTTTGGTACTTCCTTGCAGGGCTTTTTTTCTCATAAAGCAGGTGCAGGAACTCAACCACGCCCCCCACCCCAAACCTGCAAGGTGGGCATGGCCATATTGTGCTAACAGTGGGAGGGTCTTAAATAGGACAATAAATACCAGGAGTACACTATGTACAGAGTGCAGGTTTCAGCGATATTCTATGTACAGAGTGCAGGTTTCAGCGATATGCTATGTACAGAGTGCAGGTTTCAGCGATATGCTATGTACAGAGCGCAGGTTTCAGCGATATGCTACGTACAGAGTTTAGGTCTCAGCGATATGCTACGTACAGAGTGCAGGTCTCAGCTATTTGCTAATTACATAGTGCAGGTTTCAGCGGTATGCTACATAAAGAGTGCAAGGTGCACTGTTTACAGAGTTCAGAGGTGTGCTATGTACTGAGTGCAGGGTTTGGAGGTGCGCTATGTATAGAGTGCAGGGGTGCGCTTTGTACACAGCGCAGTATTCACGGGTACGCTACATGCAGAGTTCAGAGGGGCGCTATGTAGAGAGTGCAGGGTTCAGGGTTATGCTACCTACAGAGTGCAGGGTTCAAAGGTGCTCTGTGAACAGAGTGCAGGGTTCAGAGGTGTGCTATATACAGAATGCAGGGTTATGCAACACACAGAGTGCAGGGTTCATGCATGCGCTGTGTACAGCTTTGTAGTGTGCTACATACAGAGTGAGGGGTTCAGGGGTGCACTACGTACAGTTCAGGAGTACACTACGTACAGGGTTTAGGGTTGTGCTATGCACAGAGTGCATGGTCCAGGGCTGTAATACATGCAGAGTGCAAAGTTCAGGGCTGCATTATTCACAGAGCGCAGGGTTGAAGGGTGTGCTATCTACAGTTCTGGAGTGTGCTACATACAGAGTGCAGGGTTCAGAGGTGCGCTGTGTACAAAGTGCAGGGTTCAGGGGTTCACTACATACAGAGTGCAGGGCTCAGGGATGCACTATGTACAGTTCGGGAGAGTGCTACATACAGAGTGCAGTTGTCCAGAGCTCTGCTACACACAGAGTACAGGGTCCAGGGCTGCACAATATACAGAGAGTGCAGAGTCCATGGCTGTGCTTTTTAAAGAATTCAGAGTTCAGCAGGTGTCTTGCTTTTGCTGTTGTATCAGCCCAGCCTCCCAAACACTGTAGACTCTGCCTCTCTCACTTGAATGGGGAACATTCAGAGGGAGCATCGGAATCCGTCCATCAGGAAAAAGATGAGGATCATTTAGAGGGTGCAGCCTACCTTTTTTACCTCTGACAAAGCTCTATTTGAAAAGCATGTTAGGTTTGGGTGATGTGATTGTGAGAGCACCTTCTGACTTTATTTTCATTTAGGTTCACATGATTTAATTTTTGCCCTGACATGTCCCCCCCCCTTTTTAATTTTTGTGGGGTGAGATATGCCTCCTTGTGTCAATGCAGTCTTGATTAACCACTTGCTTACTGGGCACTTAACCCCCCCCCCCCCCCCTTCCAGACCAATTTTCAACTTTCAGCGCTGATGCACTTTGAATGACAATTGCGTGGTCATACAACACTGTACCCAAATTATAATTTTTTTCCACAGATAGAGCTTTCTTTTGGTGGTAGTATTTGATTACCTCTGCAGTTTTTTTTTTTTTGTTTAAAAAAAATGTAATAGACCGAATGAAAAAAAAAATTGTATTTCTTTATATTTTGTTATAACAGGTAATTTTTCTCCTTCTTTGATGTACGCTGATGAGGCTGCACTGATGGGCACTGATAGGCTTAGGCTGCGCTGACGGGCACCGATAGGCGGTACTGATAGGCGGCACTGGTGTGCACTGAGAGGTGACACAGAGAGGTGGCACTTATGGGTGGCACTGAAGGGCATTGATAGGTGGCACTGGTGGGCACTGATAGGTGGCACTGGTGTGCACTGAGAGGTGACACTGATAGGTGGCACTGGTGGGCACTGATAGGTGGCACTGATGTGTGGTAGTGATGGGCAGTGATGAGTGGCAATAATGAGCACTGATCGGCACTGGTAGGTTACGCTGAAAGGCAGCGCTGCTAGGTGGCATCAATGAGGCACTGATTGGCACCACTGGTGGGCATTGATAGGTGGCACTCACTCTGGCAGGCGGTAATTGTGGGCACAGATGAGGCAGATGTGCCTCCTTTTTCTTCGGGACTGATGTCCCTTGCACATAACCTGGTGATTGGCTTTTTTTCTCCTCACGCTGTCAGTTTGAGGAGAAAAAAATGACTACCGAGTTTTTGTTTACATCACTTGATCAGCTGTCATTGGCTGACAGCTGATCACATGGTCAGGGGCCAGGATCGGCCTCTTACTCGGATCTGTGATCACACAAGTCTCAGTGACTCTGTGATCACAGCGTGTGTGCCCTGCAGGGGGCATGCGGGGAACGTGCAAAGGGGAGGACATCATATGACCTCCCAGAAATTCAGGTCTACAATGTGGCCGTCATTTTGGCTATAGCGCGGACCCCAAGTGGTTAATAGAGAAGCTTTTTTGTGGCTACGTTGATATATGGGGTTCATCTATCAGTGGTTATTTGTGTCCACATGGATGTACACGTATTACATAGCTGAGAGATAGATCATTTCATAGGGCTGAAGACAGATACCCCACATCTTCAGTAAGTAACTAGTATACATCCTAAAAACATTTAATCAGCAACATCGGCATCAGGGGCTTCATAGCTGCTGGTAATCCATGACTGATTCATTTTGATAAATGTCAGACAGTCCACGGAGTCTGTGGACAGAAGCTTTCTATTATCAGTAACAAAACCTCCAGCAGCACTGAATGCCCATGACCCAGTAAGCCAGTGAATAATCGACTGGAAAGCTCTTCATCTACGTTTTCGCCCCTAGATAATCATCCACCATGTTAAACTTACAGTAACACACTGAAATATACTGCATTAAACTTGCAGTAACGCACTGAAATATATGGCATTAAACTTGTAGTAATGCACGGAAATATACTGCGTTAAGCGTGCACTAACGCACAGAATTGTACTGCGTTAAACAGCATGTAATGCACTGAAATATACAGCGTTAAACTTGCAGTAATGCACTGAACTATACTGCGTTAAACGGAAGTTACTGCACTGAAATATATGGTGTTAAACTTCCAGTTACGCACAGAAATATACTGTGTTAAATGTGCACTAACGCACTGAAATATACAGCATTAAACTTGCAGTAACACACTGAAACACACTGGGGGCTATTTACAAAAGGAAAATCCACTTTGCACTGCAAGTGCACTTGGAAGTGCAGTCACTGTAGATCCGAGGGGGACATGCAAGGAAAATAAAAAACAGCATTTTAGCTTGCACATGATTGGATGATAAAATTAGCAGAGCTTCCACTCATTTCAGATCTACCCCTTAGATTTAGAGCGACTGCACTTCCAAGTGCACTTGCAGAGTAAAGTGGATTTGCATTTCGTAAATAGCCCCCACTGTGTTAAGCATACACTAACACACAGATTTGTACTGTGTTAAACGGCACGTAACGCACTAAAATATACGGCATTTAACTTGCAATAACGTGCAGAAATCTACTGCGTTAAACGTGCACTAATGCACTGAAATATAAGGCCTGAAACTTGCAACAATGCACAGAAATATACTGCGTTAAGCGTGCACTAACACACAGAAATGCACTGCATTAAAAGGCATGTAGTGCACTGAAATATACGGCGTTAAACTTGCAGTAATGCACTGAACTATACTGTGTTAACCGCAAAGTAACGCACTGAAATATACAGCGTTAAAAACTTGAAGTAACGCACAGAAATATACTGTGTTAAACGGTCACTACACTCACACTGACTGAACTATCCCTAGATTCACACTAATGTAAAGATAAATCTACACTGACAATAGAATCACAATAGCACACTAATTGTCTAGTAGCACTGAACAGAGCCCTGTTCTATCTCTCTCCACATGGATATCACACTAAAAATGGCCGCTATTGAAAGAATACTTTTATAGTGTTGGCGGGACTAAGAGCAATGAGCCATGATTGGATGAAGTCATCATGACAGCGTCCAATTATGGCTCTGACAGTGCTCTGTTCCCTGCCTGGGCAAAGCTTTCATTGCTTCAACCAATCAGGGTTTTCAATGCACTGTGCGGCGGCGCAGTGCATTGTGGTCGTTCAGTGGGCCGAAAAAATGGTTGCATGCCCTGATAATTTGGGTGTTCTTCAAACGTGCGAACAGCCAATGTTCACCCCAAACTCATGCTCGGGCCGAACCGTTTGTCCATTGCTAGATAGAACATTGGTTCATATATAATGCCATTGATCTCTATAGCTATCCCTGTTACGGTCATTTACATACCTTTTATGATTTATAATAAAGGTTACGTTTTAGTTAAGTGGCCTTTTGGTGTTTAGAGAAGTGCACCCTCATTTCATAACCCCAGTATTAAACGTCAAAGTAATGAAGTATATATACTATGGCTGGTCGCCATGTGAAAAATAATAGACTTACTTGCAGGATCACCAGGAGAAAATAAAGGAAAAAAAGCTTAAAAGTGGAAGCATCCTAGAATTTGGCCACATAAACTGACTTTAGCATAATTTTCTGTAGCAATTTCCTGGTTAACACCACTTGGTGTCTGGAGTTACTCTTTAAATAGAACACACCATGATTCTTTGAAGGAGTCAAGCATGCTTGTTGAGGAGATTTCACAAGAACAGGAGTAATCTCTAGACAATTTATTTCCGTCTTTCATTCCATTCTGTAAATAGGCATAATGAGATTTCCTGATAATAGCACTTTGTTCTTTTGATTAATAACACAGCCAGTGGCTGCAGGAGGAAGGTGCATACAGTACAATGTCAGCGCAGTTAATGAGAATTAGGCCTGGCAATGGTTTCAGGAGACAGCGGGATAATTAGCTCTACCACTAAAGGCACAAACACTATTAAAAAACACATTTTCTACATTAAAAACGGAAGCTTGTCCAGCACACTGGGTTACAGCAGTGGCGGCTGGGCCTGAGGCGGATAGCAGTTTGGAGCATGTCCTTCCACCACCGAGGATTGCAGGGCACTTCAGTTTGCCTCCTGTTTCTAACTCCTCCTACTCTGCTTCCTCATCCTCTACCGCCTCCTCATCCGGTCAGCATAACACCTTCACCACCAACTTCAGCACAGCCAGGGGTAAACGACAGCAGGCAGTTTTAATACTTTCCTGTTTGGGGGACGCACATCCCTTGCCTGGCGCATGTGCTGAATTTGGTGGTGCAGAAGTTCCTTAAAAATTACCCTGGTATATCAGAGCTGCTGCAGAAAGTGCGGCCCGTCTGTGCGCACTTTCGGCTTCTCACCCTGCTGCTGCTCGCCTGTCAGCGCTGCAGCGTAACTTCAGCCTTCCCGCTCACCGCCTCATATGTGACGGGCCCACAAGGTGGAACTCCACCTTGCACATGCTGGCCAGACTGTGTGAGCAGCAGCAGGCGATAGTGGAGTTTCAGCTGCAGCACGCATGCGTGAGTCGCTCTGCGGAGCAGCACCACTTCACCACCAATAACTGGGCCTCCATGCGAGACCTGTGTGCCTTGTTGCGCTGTTTCGAGTACTCCACCAACATGGCCAGTGCAGATGACGCCATTACTATCCCAGTTCTATGCCTCCTTGAAAAAACACTTTGGGCAATGATGGAAGAGGATGTGGCACAGGAGGAGGAAGAGGCATCATTTCCAAGGCTTTCAGGGCAGTCATTCACAAGTGGCTCGGAGGATGGGTTCCTGCACCAACAAACGTCAGGTATACAATTGTCCAGCAAGTGCATAGATCTGGAGGATGATGAGGAGGAGGAGGAGATGGAGGAGGAGGAACCATGTTCACAGCAGGGTGGCACCCAAACCAGTTAATGGCCATCACTGGTGAGTGGCTGGGGGGATACAGACAAGGGAGGGCTGACAGCCTTAGGCCTGGGGGGCAAGTCCAGTCAAGTGGCCCACTTTAACCCCGAATAAGTTCACTATCTATGCCCACCTTGTATTACAAGGTTACCCATGGCTAGTGGCGAGCAGAGCCCTACAGGCCATGATAAGCTCCCAGCAGGACCTACAGGTGCATGGCCAGCTCCCAGCCTGTGGGTCCTGCTGGGCACTGGCCATAGCCAGCTCCCAGTAGGACCAACAGGCAGCGGTGGTGCGTCCATAAAGGCGCAGGAGCGCCGCCCCCCTGTCACTCGCTCTCTCATATAGATAGATTGCATGAATCTATATATGGTTGCCGCTGCCGCCCCCTATTCATGTGCCTGGTCCTTTGTTGGGCGCCATGCATATGAATTACAGCGGCGGAGTTTCTTTGGAAATGCCTGATTAGAGCCATAGGCTCAAATAGGCTTCCTGATTAGAGCCATGGGCTCTAATAGGCTTCCAAAAGGGAAAACAGCGGGCACACTGCTGTGCGTTCGCCGATTACTTATTGGTGTGTTAGAGAACCGAAGACATCGCTTTCCTAACACTGACCTGGCTCACAGCCAATCAGGTTGCTCAGGTCATGTTACCTGTCACCTGATTGGCTGAAACAACAGGCGCCGCTATTGGACGCCTGATGGGAGGAGAGGACGGGAGGAAAAGAAGTGCAGGAGACGCATGAAGGACCCACTCGTTGTTGTCACCTGCTGCCCCACAAGACAGGGCAAGTGCAGGGCAGAAGGCAAGCGGGCGGCACACTGTCACACTGGCAGCATTTGATTGGCACAGTGGCTGCGAATAAATTTTTTTTTTCACATTTTTTTCAGTTTGCCCCCCCCCCCCCAAAATATTTTAGCACCAGCCGCCACTGCCAACAGGCCATGATTAGTTTCAGCAGGACCCACAGGGAATGGCCAGCTCCCAGCAGGACATCATGTACTGTACCATTCCTGAGTCTTTTCTGCAGGTGATCCCTCTGTGTAGTGCGGGGACAAGGTCATCCAGTGCCCAGGCAAAGATAGCAAACTGCGCCCTCCCCCCCAGGTGGAAGAGGGAATGGGGGTAATAGTGCCATAATGTTTGTGACGTGCTGTGGGGTCACTGGAAGGAAAAAAAATGCTGCTGCATTTCTGTCAGTTTGAGAAGGACTGGTTGATAACTATGTCAGTGCCATCCGGTGCACTGTGATAAAATGTAGAATTACTGTATTTTATTGCAGCTTACTGCACCGCACCTCTGGACGGTGCTGCAGTGTAAATGGGGCACATAGAGAACAGCTGTATTCTATGTGCTCTAGCAGTGACTGGTATTTTTTTCAGTGTGGAAAAATGCCAGTCACTGCACTAGTGTGAAAAAGCCCAAATCCTATAGTATAAGTTAATGGAGAGTGAGGGGCTGCATGTGTTAGAGGCATGATTCTGACAGAACTATTGTATTAGATAAAAGTAAGCTGGGATGGAAAGGGTGTCAGCCCAAGTACATGTGTGGAATGCCCAGAGCTGAGAGGCTACAGTGATTTATATGAAAAGAGCAGAATTACAAAACAGGAGAGAAGATAAAATGAATGGGAAAAAGATAAGTGAATTGGTGCAAGGAGAGTGTGACTTACCTACAGCAAGATTGTACCAACCAGGAGAGATGAGTGCACAGAGGGAGGGGGAGGGGGATGAAGCATGAGTGAAATCAGCCTGGAATAAATGAAAGAATCTGAACAGAAACAAACGTGATGTGTCCTGGAAGGAGAGAGAGGTTATAGGAGAGCAGCCAGTAGGAGAGTTAACACAGCAGCAGAAGAATGATAGCTTGAAGTTGCTGGCTGACCGGCCCCCGGGTTGGGTCTCCCTGCCGGCAGTTGGAGTTACCTGCTTCGCTGCTCAGTTCCCTCTAATCTCTACCCACCAGACTACAACTCCCAGAATGCAGCGCAGCAGCAACACAGCCAATCAGCGGCCGACTTTCTCAAAAAAAAAAAGTCAGCAAACAGCGGCTGTTTTGATTAAAAGTTAGACGGCCTGGGGGGAGATTTCCACCCTGCCCCCCGGCCCAGCCCGCCCCTGGATACAGAGGACACAGACGATACACCTCCCACAGAGGACAGATTTTCGTTGCCTCTGGGCAGCCTGGCACACATGAGCGATTACATGCTGCAGTGCAACGACCGCCGAGTTGCCCACATTCTAACTGGTGCTGATCACTGGGTGGCCATGCTGCTAGATCCCCGTTAATAGGACAACGTACCGTCCTTAATTCCCTCACTGCAGCGTGATCGTAAGATGCGCGAGTACAAGCGCACGCTGGTAGACGAGCTGCTGGTGGCATTCCCACCTGACAGTGGGGGTACAGTGGAAGCACAAGGCGAAGGCAGATGAGGAGGAAGAGGTCACCAACACAGCCGGGGCACCGCCAGCACCTCAGAAGGCAGGGTTAGCATGGCTGAAATGTGGAAATGCTTTGTCAGCACGCCACAAGCCAGCACCACCAGCTGAGATGGAACATCTTAGCAGGAGGCAGCATTTCACCAACATGGTGGAGCAGTATGTGTGCACACGCTTACACGTACTGAAGGATGGGTCTGCCCCCTTCAACTTCTGAGTCTTCAAATTGGGCACATGGCCTGAGCTTGCCCTTTACGCCTTGGAGATGCTGGCCTGCCCTGCAGCCAGTGTATTATCTGAAGGTGTATTTAGCACAGCAGGGGGTGTTATCACAGACAAGTGCAGCCGCCTGTCTAGAGCCAATGTGGACAAGCTCACGTTCATTAAAATGAACCAGGCATGGATCCCACAGGACTTGTCCGTACCTTGTGCAGAATAGACATGTATACCGGCCTTACCCAGCCATTGTTGTATTTTTGATCTTTCTCACTCTTTTGGGGTGTACCCTCATTTAAAAAATAAAAATAAATTAAAAACAAAAACTAGTGTTGGCTACCTTGTCCTCCTCCACCTGCCGCTTCCACCTACACCGCCACATCCACCTCCACCTCAACCTCCTACACCATATAGACCTCGTCCTCCTAGGTCAAGATTATTATTTTTTTTATTTTTATGTATTTTATGTTATTTTAAGTTCCCTATCCACATTTATTTGCAGAGCACTTGCCATGATCTTAACAACATTTTGCTGCCATTTGCAGCCCTCTAGCCATTTCCATTACTTTTAGTAGAGCCATTTTAGTCCTCAAAAGGTCGGGTCCCCATTGAATTCAATGGGGTTCAAGTTCGGGGTCAAGTTCGGGTCCCCAAACTCAAACTTTATGACGTTCGGCAGAACCCGTCGAACCCAAACATCCAAGTGTCCGCTCAACTCTAGCTACGTTCACTAACAGCCAAATTTGAAAGGAAATTCCAGTACCTATAATTTAATAGTTAATATTAGTTATTATTTCTGATTTTCACATTTTCGCTCTTATTTTCGGATTTTGGAATTTTTGGATTTACCTTCTTTTAGAATCAGTTAAACGGGTTTTTGTTAATTCGAATATTTCTGATTTAAGGAATTGGTTGAATTTTGTCTAAAAATGAATTCGTAAGGAAAAAAATTGCACATGTCTAACATTTAATACAGCTCTCACAGCAATGACAACACATTCATAAGGGACATTGTTCCTCTAGGCCAGCTTGGCCCAAACAAACTAAATAAAGTGATAGTTGGAGTTCAGCTTTAATGAGACGTTAACCCTTTATTTCAGAATAAACATCTAAATTGTAAATAATTCCCTTTTAAGCATCCAATTATTATCATGAGAGTAAAACAAAAGAGATTAAAAGTGATACATGATAATAATATAGTGATAATATTTGAGATGAATAAAACATTTTAAGGCAGCAATTAAAGCACCATGAGACTCAATATAAATTAATTGTAAACGATCACCTTGTAAAACAACCCATTCAGTTTAAAACTGAAATGAAAGGCAAAACTTTTGTGTATAGATATAAAAAAAACGTTATAAATACTTTTTTTTCCCTTTTTTACAAGTGATCACATTCTCTCTGTTCTCAGCTACAAAAGAGCTGGGGGGAGGAGAAGCAGCAGTACACTGAGCTTCCCAGTGAAAGTATGTGCAGAGGGAAAGGGAGTTGTCAAGACAAGTCTGATCATTGGAGGAGAGTACACCGAGTTCCCAGCAGAGCTCTTCTGCTTAGTGTGGTCAGTTTGTAATAGGAAAGCAGAGAGACTGGCAGGAACACCAGGGATTTCCCAGAAAAGAAGCAATATAAAAATAACAGGATACCTTCTCATACAAGTACATGGTACAGCAGACACAGATCAGGAATATTAAATGCTGGGCTAACAAACTCTTAAGCAAAATGTACCAAAATTAGGTTTTACAAATAATTCCCAATGCTAGCTACAGACAAAATGAACATTTATTTATCCAGTACGCGAAAACTGGTTGCATTACCACGCCACACTTTAAAAACAGTGCGATATTAGAGTGGGCATGGTGGCTGGTTAGTATTTCTACCTTACAGCACTGGGGTCCTTGATTCTAGTCCAGATTAGGACTAGGGTTGTCCCGATACCACTTTTTAAAGACAGAGTACAAATACCCATACTTTTACTGTAAGTACTCGCGGATACGAATTACTTATTTTTACTGCCGTGTGACAGTTTGACTGATGGGCACTGATAGGTAGCACTAACTGATGAGCACTGATAGGTGGCACTGATAGATAGCACTTAGAGGTGGCACTTATGGGCACTGATAGGTGGCACTGACAGGTGGCTGGCACTTATGGTCACTGATAGATGGTACTTATGGGCACTGATAGGCGGCACTTATGGGCACTGATAGGTGGCTGGCACTGATGGATGGCACTGATAAGCGGCACTTATGGGCACTGATAGGTGGCACTGACAGGTGTCTGGCACTGATGGCTGGCACTGATAGGCAGCGCTGATAGATGGTACTGACAGGTGGCTGGCACTGATAGATGGCACTTGTGGGCACTAACATGTGGCTGGCACTGATAGATGGCACTTGTGGGCACTAACATGTGGCTGGCACTGATGGATGGCACTGATAAGCGGCACTTATGGGCACTGATAGGTGGCAATGACAGGTGTCTGGCACTGATGGCTGGCACTGATAGGCAGCGCTGATAGATGGTACTGACAGGTGGCTGGCACTGATAGATGGCACTTGTGGGCACTAACATGTGGCTGGCACTGATGGCTGGCAGTTACGGTCAGGCACTAAAATGCAGCAATAAATGACATAAGGAAAGGATATATTTTGATATGCTATGCTGCGACACCTATCTTGGCACACCCTGCACTTGGCCGCCGTAAGCAGCAGCAGGCATCTTGTTATACCCAGCCCAAACTATATGGACTGGGTGTAACAAGATGTCTGGTTCTGTCTTACTGCGGCCCAGTGTAGGGTGTACCAAGATGGGCATCAGGATATCCAAGCTGACGGCTACTGAATGTGATGGCTCTGGTCACCGATCCCGATGTGGCTGCGCCCTGTGCCATGCACCCTGCCAGCTTACCTAGCTAGATCCACTGCAGGTGAGGACTCGCTCTCCGCTCTGCTGACTCTGACCACCCTTTCCACCCATTGACTCCAACCTCTCCGCCCACTGACTCCACCCACCCTCTCCACCCACAGACTCCACCCGCCCTCTCCACCCACAGACTCCACCCACCCCTCTCCACCCACTGACTCCACCCGACGACCAGGTATCAGATTTGTGCGAGTACAAATACCCACGCAAATACTCGATATCGGTCCCGATACTGATACTAGTATCTGTATCGGGACAACCCTAATTAGGACACTACCTGCATGGAGTTTGCGTGTTCTTCCTGTGCTTGGGAGGAGTTTCTTCAACACTCCAAAGACATACTTGGCTCTTTTCTAAAACTGGCCCAACAGCAGTACAGGTGTTGCTCATAGATACCATTCTGATGTAGCAAGGAGCCAGAAGCTATCAATGGCACTTTGTCTGGGGTAAAGGGAATAGGTTGGTAGGGGAGAATGGGGTGCTGTGGACTGGCTGAAGACCCAGGAGGAACAGCAAAAGTTAAGAAAGAAGCAAGTTGGGAAGAGTCTCCTATGAGTGTGGAACTCATCCCTACAGGAATTCAAACTGAAGCACAGCACCACTGCTAATAGGTCCAGACACAACTTTATTCCATTAAAGGTCACCGGTGCAATCCAATGCGATTTGGGGATCCAGTGACCGCTGCTGGTACCAGAACCAAATTGTTCTCTTCGCTTCTCCTAGGACCTCTTGCTCTCCATCTCCCTTGTCTCCTCTTCCCATGGTCGCCTCCAGGACTTCTCCAGAGCCTCTCCCACTCCCTACCCCAACCTGTCTATCTCTCACTCTGTCCATGTCTACACCATCTCTGAGAACCCTCCTCATCTGTAACAACTCTACTTTTATTTTCTCCATCAGCTCATCCCCCCCAGTTATTAATATTTGTATCACTTGACCCTCCTTCCTAGATTGTTAGATCTAACGATCGGGACCCTCTTATTCCTTCTGTTTTAAATTGTATTGTAATTGTACTGTCTGCCCTCATGTTGTAAAGTGCTGCATAAACTGTAGGCACTATGTAAATCCTGTATAACAGGGGTCCCCAACCCCCCGGGTGCGGACCGGTCCTTGGCATTTTTGAGGCCTGGCTGCAGGACAGGTGGTGGGCGGCGTCAGAGCGAGGTAGAACAGCATGCACCGCCCCCCTCCCACCACCAGAGGCCACCCGCTCCCCTTTTTCACACACTGCTACTCCCTTTCCTCTCTCTCATTTAACCACTTCAGCCCCTTCCTGACCAGAGCACTTTTTACAATTCGGCACTGTGTCGCTTTAACTGACAATTGCGCGGTCGTGCGACTTTGTACCCAAACTAAATTTGCCTCCTTTTTTCCCATTAATAGAGCTTTCTTTTGATGGCATTTGATCACCTCTGCGGTTTTGTTTTTTTACGCTATAAACAAAAAGAGTGACAATTTTGAAAAAAAAGCTATATTTTTTACTTTTTGCTACAATAAATATCCCCAAAAATATATATTTTTTAAATTTCTTCATCAGTTTAGGCCAATATATATTCTTCTACATATTTTTGGTTTAAAAAAAAAGCGCAATAAGCGTATTGTTTGGTTTGCGCAAAAGTTATAGTGTCTACAAATTATGGGAAAGATTTATGGCATTTTTATTATTTTTTTTTTTTACTAGTAATGGTGGTGATCTGAGATTTTTAGCGGTACTGCAACATTGCGGGGGACAGATCGGACACTTCTGACACATTTTTGGGACCATTGACATTTATACAGCGATCAGTGCTATAAAAACGCACTGATTACTATGTCATTGGTAGGGAAGGGGTTAGCACTAGGGGCGATCAAGGGGTTAAATATGTTCCCTAGTGAGCGTTTTTTACCTGTATGAGTATAGGACTGACTGGGGGAGGAGACATATCATTGTTCCTACTTAGTAGGAACAAACAATGTGTCTCTTCTCCTCTGACAGAACAGGGATTTGTGTGTTTACACACAGAAATCCTCATGCTGGCTCTCGTGCCTGCGATCGCGCCTGCTGGCCACACCCATTGGGTCCCCCGCCATGCGGCTCTTAAAGGGAACAACGTACCCATATGTTGTTCTTCCCAGCCATGCCATTCTGCCGACGTATATCGGCGTGAGTCATTCGGTTAAACTATGGCCCCCATGACCACCAAACCCCCACCCGGTCCGTGGAGGGATTGTCGTCGGCAAAGCCGGTCCCTGGTGCCGGGAACTTTGGGGACCGCTGCTGTATATTAAAAATAATAATAATAATAAGGCCCGTGCTAGAAAAAAATACAATTGTAGGTCTAGTTTACTTCTGGTTTGTTCACATTGTTGCCATTAAAGCCCTGATGAAGGGGGCACCGGGACCCCCGAAACGCGTTGGATACTTTTTTAGGTTGTACCCCAGACTTTTAATAGAATTAAGTTGTATCTGGACCAGCAGTGGTGTGGCTCCCCCCAAAAAAATGGGGGGAGCTAACTTCCGCTTAGGGTGCCTTTTTTTTGTTTTTACAGGTACCTCCTCCCCCCTAAAAAAATATATATATATCAAAAAGGTTGTAAGAGGGAGGAGGCAGAAAAGTTAAACTTCTACTTTTGTATGAAGTTCTGCTTTAAATGTGGTGTCTGCATTAGTTTTCTTTTTGTAGGCTCTCTTGTCTTTATTATGATCCGGCCAGTAACACTGCCTGTCTTAGGGTGTCTCCACTCCAGATGGAGGAGCAATGAAGTCCCCTTTGGACCGCGGCATTGTCAGTCTGGGGGGGGGGTAAGAATAGATGGACTAACTGATTTAGACGAACTTCACTAACAGATTAAAGCGGAACTCCAAATAACACTCTTTAGGGAAATAAATGATGGTGCAGTCAATGCTGAAGCTGATTGAACTCCCGCGCCTGTGCAGGAGTGACATTATCTGGGCATGGCCAATGAAAGCGGCCTGCAATGGAGACCCAGAAGCCATTTTGGGGCAGCCGGCTTCTAGGTCTCAAACGCCACTTTCATTGTCCAGGGAGCCCAAAGACGCCACATCGCTGGACTGAAGGGGAGTGTAGTTTTGCTTTAGACAGGTGCAGTCATTTTTTTTTTTTCTTTTTTTTTCTTTGAGGATAAAGGTTTTACATGAATTAATAAAAGCTGATTATTGTAAGCACCCCTGTTAGTGGTAAATGGTTGTCCCAACCCTCTAACTTCCGCTTTTACCGGACAGTTTGGTCTGGTAAAGGAAGTTGAAAAATAACAGACTTACTGGCCGGATCACCATGTAAAAAAAAAAAAAAAAGAAAAAAAGAAAAATGTCTGAAAAAAGAAAGCTAATGCAGCCACCACATCTAATGATTGGTAAGCTGCAATATATTACATTTTTGGTTTTGGGTTTAATACGGCTTAAGCTTGGTGAACATTCACTTCACTAAGAGCTTGCTCACACTGTGCTGCAACGCATGCAAATACCGCCTTGGGGCAGATTGTATTAGGCAGCCCATTTACAATAAACGCACAATTTTTTCATTGTTTGCTTTTAGGAAACATACAAACCGCAACACCATCACAATTAGAAAGCTGTCAGCTTGGTGAATTCCTCATTCCAAAATCTATCTTGGCTACATTCCATCATCTACAGTCGGGGCCATAATTACCGCAGGGCAAAAGGGGCAGCTGCCCCGGGCCAAGTCATTGTTGTGGGGCCCAAAGCAGCTGCCCCTTGAGCCTGCGCTGCCTATAAATAGGTGATAAGTGGATTCGGGGGGGGGGGGGGGTTGTTTGCCTAGGGTCCAATCAATATTAAAGATGGCCCTGTATACAGTGTACATGTGCTAACACGTTTCGTCCAATGCTGCCTTCCTCCTAGCATACACCACACATGCTCTGTGTGTTTCATATGTATGTGCATTTGTTGGGGTGCGCTTTAACTCAAGTGCATGGCAGCACCTCGTATATATGCATTGGGCTGCAGTTAAAATTAGACATGTGCACTGACAAAAAATTAGTTTGTTGTCATTTCATTCGTTTTTTTTTGCTCTTTTCGGAAATTGAAAATTCTGAATTCAGAAAACCGAAAATTAGGATTTTCACATTTCCGAATTTAGAATTTTCAGATTTCCGAATTTTCAAATTACCGAATTTCCGAATCTCGAATTTTCGTGTTTCCAAACTTCCGAAATTTCAGATTTCCAAATTTCCAAATTACAGAATTTCGGAAATTCTAAATTCGGAAATTCGGAATTTTCAGATTTCAGAATTTTCAGATTTCAGAATTTTCAGATTTCAGAATTTTCAGATTTCAGAATTCCAAATTTCTAAATTTTCAGAATTCGGAAATTCAAATATTCGAAATACGAAAAAAAGAGGGAAAATCAGTAAAATTTGAAATAATAACTATTAAATTATAGGTATTGGAATTTCCTTTCAAATTTGGCTGTTTGTGAACGTAACTAATACAAATTTATCTGAAGTTACAAATTATCTGAAATAACGAATGCCGCATCTAAACAAATGAAACGGAACAAATTAATAATAAATAATAATAATAAAAGGTGGTATTATTATTGTTATTTATTATTATTAGATCGTTACGTTCCATTTGTTATTTCAAATAATTCGTAACTTTGGATAAATTCGTACTCATTACGTTCACTAACAGCCAAATTTGAAAGGAAATTCCAATACCTATAATTTAATATTTATTATTAGTTATTATTTCAGATTTTCGGGTTTTTGAATTTTCAGATTTTCATTCTTTTGAATTTTCGGATTTTCATTCTTTTGAATTTTCGGATTTTCATTCTTTTGAATTTTCGGATTTTCATTCTTATTCTTGGATTTTAAAATTTACAAATTTTAGAATTTTTTAATTTATAAGATTTCGAATATATTCAAAATTTCGGAAATTTGTCAAAATTCGTTAAAAAAAACAAATTCGGAGCTAAACAAATTGCACATGTCTAGTTAAAATTGCACTGAAACGCATCACAATGCACATCTACAGTGTATTGCTGGGTGTAGAAGCTCCCGGCTACTTTAGTAAATCAACTCCGTTGCATCTGTGAATGAGAGAATTAAATTCAAGGGTGAAATTTAGGAAAAGCGCAACATTTTAATGATATCATTTTAACCGGCCACAGAGATTCAACGTCTGGTAGTACCTGTAAACAATCTATATAAATGTAATTATTATTTTTTGAATAATCAACATAAAACAAGTGGAACTTGTCAAAGTCACAGTGTTTGGTGGCCTTTATACTTCTGCATGCAATGGGAGTTGGTTTGCTAAAGGCAAATAGAGTGTTCTCTTTCCAAGGGAATTTGCACTTTGCAAGGGAATTTTTTCCCCAGAGCTTTAGTGAATGAAATGAAAAGTGAAAAAAAAAAAAAAAAAGAAAGAAATGAAGAGTGTTCTCTTTCCAAGGGAATTTGCACTTTGGTTGTAAGGTGATTTTTTCCCCGGAGCTCAGTGAAATGAAGAGTGTTGGCTTTCCAAGGGAATTTGCACTTTGTAAGGGCATGCTTTTCCCAAGAGCTCAGGGAATGAAATGAAGTGTTCTCATACCAAGGGAATTTGCACTCTGTAAGGATTTTTTCCCCAGAGCTCAGTGAATGAAAAGAAGAGTATTCTCTTTCTAAGAGAATTTGCACTTTATAAGGGATTTTTTTCCCCCTGAGCTCAGTGAATGAAATGAAGAGTATTCTCTTTCTAATGGAATTTGAACTTTGTAAGGGAATTTTTTCCCCCAGAGCTTAGTGAATGAAAAGAAGAGTGTTCTCTATCCAATGAAATCTGCACTTTGTAAGGGAATTTCCCCCAGTGCTTAGTGAATGACGTTAAGCTCTGAATGAAGTGAAGTGTTGGCTTTGTAAGGGGATTTGCACTTTGTAAGGGAATGTTTTTCCCAAGATCTCAGTGAATGAAATGAAGTGTTCTCTTGCCAAGGGAATTTGCACTTTGTAAGGGATTTTTTTCCCCCAAGAGCTCAGTGAATGAAATGACGAGTGTTCTTTTACAAAGGGAATTTGCACTTTGTAAGGGGATTGTTTTCCCCCGAGCTTAGTGAATGAAAGGAAGAATGTTCTCTTACCAAGAGAATTTGCACTTTGTAAGGTAATTTTCCCCAGAGCTCAGTGAATGAAATGAAGAGTATTCTCTTTCTAATGGAATTTGAACTTTGTAAGGGAATTTTTCCCCCAGAGCTTAGTGAATGAAAAGAAGAGTGTTCTCTATCTAATGAAATTTGCACTTTGTAAGGGAATTTTTCCCAGTGCTTAGTGAATGACGTTAAGCTCTGCTAACCTCCGTCATCCAATCATGTGCAAGCACAAATGCTGTTTTTTTGTTTCATTAATATTCTTTTTTATTTTCCATGCATGTGTTTGGATATTCTTTACAATTTGAAATGTCACCACATTCACGAAGCTCTTGGGAAAAAAATCCCCCTGCAAAGTGAACAGCCTATTTGCCTTTAGTAAATCACCCTCCCCATTTAGTCAATGCTAAATAAGACAATATAGAGGGAAGGGAACTGTTCACAGATAAAAAAAAAAGGCCCTAAAATCCCTTTAGAAAACAAATCGATTTCCATTAACCACTTGCCGACCGCCTCACGCCGATGTACGTCGGCAGAATGGCACGGGCAGGCATAAGCACGTACATGTACGTGCTTTGCCTCCCGCGGGTCGGGGGCCCGATCGGGCCCCCGCCCGGTGCCTGCGGCGGTCGGTTTTCGTTCGGGAGCGATCCCGGACGAGGGGACGGCCATTCATTCATGGCCACCCCCTCGCGATCGCTCCCGACGAATGGAAATCCCCGGTGACATCACTTCCTCTCCTGTAATGTAAACACAGGAGAGGAAGTGATGTATTCTCTCCTCCGTGTCGGTATTTTTCGTTCCGACACGGAGGAGAGCGGATCAGTGAGTTGCACCAACACATCCCACACACAGTAGAACATGCCAGGCACACTCACACCCCCCCTTTACCCCCCGATCACCCCCCCAATTACCCCTGCCCCCCAGTCACAGTGACACCAATGTCATTTTTTTTTTTTTTTGCATTGGTGTCATTTGTGACTGTAATAACTGTTAGGGCAGTTAGGGTTAGCCCCCTTTAGTTCTAATGTACCCCCCTAACCCCCCCAATAAAGGTTTAACCCCGTGATCACCCCCCGTCGCCAGTGTCACTAAGGCTGGGTTCACATTGCAGCGGTTTATGAGAACGAATGTGATTCGCACCGCACTGCAGTGCAAATCACATCCGATCTCTGTGCGATTCGAGTTCAGCCATTCGCCGCACCCGCCGCACCCGCCACACCCGCCGCACCCGCCGCAAATTCGCACGGGACCCTTTTTTTGGCCCGCAGCAGAATCGGATCGCATGGGTGTTCACACCATGCGATCCGAGTTTGCAGATCGCACTGCGATATGCGAACTGATCTGGGGGTGTCAGTAACATTTCACTGACACTCCCAGCAGTTCGCATAGGGCAGTGTGAACTGCCGCCGGGAGGCATGCGATGCGGGAACCCGCCGCGGATTCGCGGCGTTTCCGCATCGCTCCAGTGTGAACCCAGCCTAATAAGCGATCATTTTTCTGATCGCCGTATTAGTGTCACAGGTGACGCTAGTTAGGCAGGTAGGTATTTAGGTTCGCCGCAGCTTTTTATAGCGCTAGGGACCCCCATATACTACCGCATAAAGCCCCCTGATTGCCCCCTAGTTAACCCTTTCACCAGTGATCACCATATAACTGTTACAGGTGACGCTGGTTGGTTAGTTATTTTTTTATAGTTTCAGGGCACCCGCCATTTATTACCTAATAAAGGTTTAACCCCCTGATCACCCGGCAGGTGTCATTTGTGACTAATAACTGTTAGGGCAGTTAGGGTTAGCCCCCTTTAGTTCTAAGGTACCCCCCTAACCCCCCCAATAAAGGTTTAACCCCGTGATCACCCCCCGTCGCCAGTGTCACTAAGGCTGGGTTCACATTGCAGCGGTTTATGAGAACGGATGTGATTCGCACCGCACTGCAGTGCAAATCACATCCGATCTCTGTGCGATTCGAGTTCAGCTATACAGATAGTATGGCTGAATTCGTGTCGCACCCGCCGCACCCGCCGCAAACTCGCACGGGACCCTTTTTTTGGTCCGCAGCAGAATCGGATCGCATGGGTGTTCACACCATGCGATCCAAGTTTGCAGATCGCACTGCGATATGCGAACTGATCTGGGGGTGTCATTAACATTTCACTGACACTCCCAGCAGTTCGCATAGGGCAGTGTGAACTGCCGCCGGGAGGCATGCGATGCGGGAACCCGCCGCGCATTCGTGGCGTTCCCGCATCGCTCCAGTGTGAACCCAGCCTAATAAGCGATCGTTTTTCTGATCGCTGTATTAGTGTCACAGGTGACGCTAGTTAGGCAGGTAGGTATTTAGGTTCGCCGCAGCTTTTTATAGCGCCAGGGACCCCCATATACTACCGCATAAAGCCCCCTGATTGCCCCCTAGTTAACCCTTTCACCAGTGATCACCATATAACTGTTACAGGTGACGCTGGTTGGTTAGTTATTTTTTTATAGTTTCAGGGCACCCGCCATTTATTACCTAGTCTCACTAGTGTACCCCTAAATTTAGGGGTGTCTACTTTCTAAAATGGGGTCATTTGGGGGGGGGGGTTTGTGCCATCTTGGCATTTTATGGCCTTCAAAACTGTAACGCCCTTAGAAAGCCTGAAGGCGGTGCTTGGTTTTTGGGGCCCCGTACGCGGCTAGGCTCCCAAAAAGTCCCACATATGTGGTATCCCCGTACTCAGGAGAAGCAGCAGAATTTATTTTGGGGTGTCATTTCACATATGCCCATGGCATGCGTGAGCAATATATCATTTAGTGACAACTTTGTGAAAAAAAAAAAAAGTTTGTAATTTTCCCGCAACTTGTGGCAAAATATAAAATATTCCATGGACTCAACATGCCTCTCAGCAAATAGCTTGGGGTGTCTACTTTCTAAAATGGGGTCATTTGTGGGGGTTTTGTGCCATCTTGGCATTTTATGGCCTTCAAAACTGTAATAGGTAGTGAGAAGTGAACTCAAAAAATTACGCCCTTAGAAAGCCTGAAGGCGGTGCTTGGTTTTCGGGGCCCCGTACGCGGATAGGCTCCCAAAAAGTCCCACATATGTGGTATCCCCGTACTCAGGAGAAGCAGCAGAATTTATTTTGGGGTGTCATTTCACATATGCCCATGGCATGCATGAGCAATATATCATTTAGTGACAACTTTGTGAAAAAAAAAAAAAAAAAAAAAAAGTTTGTAATTTTCCCGCAACTTGTGGCAAAATATAAAATATTCCATGGACTCAACATGCCTCTCAGCAAATAGCTTGGGGTGTCTACTTTCTAAAATGGGGTCATTTGTGGGGGTTTTGTGCCATCTTGGCATTTTATGGCCTTCAAAACTGTAATAGGTAGTGAGGCGTGAAATCAAAAATTTACGCCCTTAGAAAGCCTGAAGGCGGTGCTTGGTTTTCGGGGCCCTGTACGCGGCTAGGCTCCCAAAAAGTCCCACATATGTGGTATCCCCGTACTCAGGAGAAGCAGCAGAATTTATTTTGGGGTGTCATTTCACATACGCCCATAGCATGTGTGAGCAATATATCATTTAGTGACAACTTTGTGTAAAAAAAAAAAAAAATTTTTTTTTTGTCATTATTCAATCGCTTGAGGCAAAAAAATAAAATATTCAATGGGCTCAACATGCCTCTTATCAATTTCCTTAGGGGGTCTACTTTCCAAAATGGGGTCATTTGGGGGGGTTTTGTACTGCCCTGTCATTTTAGCACCTCAAGAAATGAGATAGACAGTCGTAAACTAAAAGCTGCGTAAATTCCAGAAAACGTACCTTAGTTTGTAGATGTGACAACTTTTGCGCAAACCAATAAATATACAATTATTGACTTTTTTTTTACCAAAGACATGTGGCTGAATACATTTTGGCCTAAATGTATGACTAAAATTGAGTTTATTGGATTTTTCTAATAACAAAAAGTAGAAAATATCATTTTTTTTCAAAATTTGCGGTCTTTTTACGTTTATATCGCAAAAAATAAAAATCGCAGAGGCAATCAAATACCATCAAAAGAAAGCTCTATTTGTGGGAAGAAAAGGACGCAAATTTTGTTTGGGTACAACATTGCATGACCGCGCAATTACCAGTTAAAGCAGCGCAGTGCCAAAGTGTAAAAAGACCTCTGGTCATTTACCAGCAAAATGGTCCGGTCTGAAAGTGGTTAAAATTACAAGAAGGTTTCTCTTTACATCTTTGGACATTCTAGCAGTTTGTCAGAATTAGGAAAACTCACAGCATTGGCACAAAATAAAATTATTTAGCTGTAGATTCCCCAACCTTACAGTAGAACTAAAGGCAAAACTTTTGTTTCCCATTTTGGATAGAGTAAGAGACGGTTAGAACCTGTCAGTTTTTGTTTTTTGTTTTTGCAATCTGTGTCCTACTGTGGAGATTTCCCTTCACTTCCTGTCCCATAGCCAAACAGGAAGTGAGGGAAAATCCTTCCAAAGTGAGGAAATCCCTGGTTGTCACCAGAACTAGTGTTCCCATTGGAAGATTTCCCCTCTATAACTGTTATGGGGGACAAACTCAATTTGGGATTCTCCTTCACTTTTATCTTCAGTGTGTAAGAGCAAGCCATCTGTCATCCGTGTCCCCAATTGGGTAGATTTATTCTTACTTCCTGTCCCATTGCCGTAATTGGAAATGCGAGTAAACCCCTGACTGTTTCCAGATTCACCAGAAGTAGTGTGCCCGTTGGATTCTCTTTCTTTTTCACCTCCAGTGAGTAAGCCATCTGTCATCTGTGTCCCCATAAGGTAGATTTCCTTTTACTTCCTTGCCCTATAGCCGAAACAGGAAGTGAGAGGAAACCCCTGACTGTCACTAGCTTCCCCTGTTGCGAAATGGACCCTCTATTCATGTTCTGTGATCACTCAAACTTCTGGACTTTTTTTATTTCCCTTTCACTATTGGTAATAATGGTAAAGATGACAAATAAAGAGGCTGAATGGCCTTACGGAGACACAGACAACAATAAAACCCGACAGGGGTTCTAATCTCTCTCTACTTTATCCAAAACTAAAAAAAATAAAAATGTTTGCCTTTAATTGAACTTTAAAATGGGAAAACCTATAAGCAGGCACTAGACACCAAAACATACAAAACACAAACTGTTTATCTATTTTTACTACTTTGCTATTAATACTTTTTCTAAAAAATACATACATACATATATATATATATATAAACACACACACACACATTATATATATATATATATATATATATATATATATATATATATATATATATATATATAAATATATATATATATATATATATATATATATATATATATATATATATATATATATATAATATTTTTTTTTTATATATAAAAACAAAACAAAAACACACATATATAATATATATATATATATATATATATATATATATATATATATATAGGATATAAAAAGTCTGCACACTCCTGTTAAAACTTCAGGCTTCTGCGATGTAAAAAAAAATGACAAAGAAATCATTTCAGAACTTTTTCCACTTTTAGGCCTCATGCACACTGGATGTTTTTGGATGTTTTTACAGCTGCTGTTTTTGGCTTCAGACATTTTTTTTCTACAGTCATTAAACTTTCCATCATGTTATCCTATGTGTCCATGCACACATAGGCTGTTATCAGCAGTTTTGGGCAGTGGCATTTTTGAGCAGTATAAAAAAAACTAGTGGGTTCTGAGAGACTTTTTTTAGCTATAAAAACGCTCTAACGCTGATAAACGTCGATAAACGCTCAAAAACATCACTAGTGATTTTAATGTTTAACGTTTTTTTTATGTTTTTGATCCATTGAAAAAAAAAAAAGCTAAAAACTGCTAAAAAACACTAAAAAACGCTATTGCAAAAAATGTTGAAAAAACCTGAAAAACTCACTGCAAAGCTACTGATGTTTTTATAACGTTATTTTAACATCCAGTGTGCATGAGGCCTTAATGTGACCTATAAACTGTACAACTCAGTTGAACAACAAACTGAAATCTTTTAGGCCCCTTTCACACATGCGGACATTATGTCCGTATTTCATCCATCCGTTTGCGGATGAAATATACGGACATACATGCATCCCTATGGGATAGCGGGTGTCTGCGGATGAACATCCGCAGACACCCGCTATTGTCCTCCTACGCTATGATCCGATTCTGCAGACGGAGGAAAATCCTATTTTTCTATCCGTCTGCAGAGCGGATCGGATGAACATGGACAGACGGTCCGTGCTCATCCGATCCCCATAGAGGAGAGCGGAGAGCTGACAGGGCGGTCCCTGCACAGTGTGCGGAGACCGCCCTGTCCACCGCCGGCTCAGCGGGGACAACGGAGAGATCCCCGCTGAGCGAGCGGATCATCACTGGGCGGATCATTACTGATCCGTCCCGTGTAAAAGGGGGTGGAATAAAAATAAAAACAAATAAAAAGTGGCTGCATAAGTGTGCACACCCTCTTATATCTGGGGATGTAATTGTGTTCAGAATGAAGCAATCACTTTTAAACTCATGTTAAATAGGAGTCAGTACACACCCGCCATCATTTAAAGTGCCTCTGATTAACCCCAAATAAAGTTTCCGCTGTTCTAGTAGGTCTTTCCAGACATTTTCTTAGTCGCATCCTACAGCAAATGCCACAGTCCGCAGAGAGCTTTCAAAGCATCAGAGGGATCTCATTGGTAAAAGGTATCAGTCGGGAGAAGGGTACAAAAGAATTTCCAAGGCATTAGATCAGACTGCAATCTGACAGATTTGGGGTGTTCTTGCAAAGAAGAGTGAGAAAATATTGCCAAGTCAAGATGTGCCATGCTGATAGACTCATCCCCCAAAAAGAAGGAGTGCTGTAATAAAAGTAAAAGGCGTTTCAACTAAGTATTACTGTAAGGGTGTGCCCAGTTAGTCAACCATATTATTTTTTTATTTTTATTTTTACTTTCCTCCCACCTAAAAGATTTCAGTTGATTTTTCAACTGAGTTGTACAGGTCAGCTGAGTTTCAAATGAGTTATATAGGTCACATTAAAGGTGGAAAAAGTTCTGAAATGATTTATCTTTTTTTCTTTTTTTTACATCACAGAAACCTGACATTTTAACAGGGGTGTGTAGACTTTTTATATCCACTGTGTGTGTGTGTATATATATATATATATATATATATATATATATATATATATATATATATATATATATATATAGTCTTTAAATATTTTCTGCACTTTTTTATATTTATAACTTAGTTCAAAAAAGTGCGGAAACTTTTTGCAGAACCCATATGCACACCTCCCAACTTTTTGAGATGGGAATGAGGGACACCTACTAGCAAACGCATGTAGGCACAGGACACGCCCCCTGCCACACCCCCTTAAAGGATAAATAACAAAAAAAAAAGATTAGTTAAACCCGCAAGTGCTTTTTTTTTTTTTTACCACTACTATTACTTCATATTGGATTTTGAAATTTACAAATGACGCAATTTAGAATTTGGATGAAAGGTTTAGAACTTGGAAACACTTTTTGAAAGATAAAAAGTGCGTTTTATATACAACTATATAGATCAGACCAAAATGAGGGATACATGAGGGGGAAAGAGGGACATTGCTCCAAATCAGGGACAGTCCCTCGAAATCCGAGACAGTTGGGAGCTATGCATATGTCTATATCTATATATATATATATATATATATTATATATAGATTGATTGTTTGGTTGACCTATCTACACATACATTTCTAAAGACTAGAAGGGTTTATTCCAAACTATCTTTTCCCTTAACTTACTTTAATAACAGTTTTTTCACAGTTAATAGAATTCTTAATAACTCTGGTAATTGTCCATCCATGTGATTGTTTTCCCTGTTGTTTCCTGTTTATGAAACAATATAGGATGTAATGGAGTGTACATGACACCGGGGGGGGGGGGGGGGGGTGGGGGGTAAGTAGGGGGTCACAGCTATAAGAAGCCCCTAATTCCAGTTCAATAATGTTTGTCTCCTTTCATCTTCATATACCACTGGAAGCATCATCATGGAGTGCTCGTCCCTGGAAGAGGTCTTCATACTCCTTACAAGAACTGGTAGACCCCGTTCAGTGATCTGTGGGCGCTGTAGTAGTCATTTTGCAGATTTCACATTTTGCACAGGTTCCCAGAAGATTTCAGCTTCAACGTTGGCTCACCTTCTTTAATATGAGATGTTATACCACGGTACTAGGTTAGATGATTAGGCCGTCCTTCCTCTAAGGTAGGTGGTGAGGCGCCTTCTGCTGTATGATTTAAATGTGGGTCAACCTGTGTATAAAAAGAACATGTAAAAAGACATTTAAAGTGGGATCAGAAAACAAAAAGTGAATATATTGCAGTTTACTAATTTACTAATACTAATTTACACATCGGTGCCTGTCTTTCGGCAACCGTGTAGGTTTAGGAGATATTTCTTGGACCTACAGGTAAGCCTTAATCTAGGCTTACCTGTAGGTCAAAGTGTGTTGTAAGGGTTTACAACCACTTTAAAGACAGCTAAAAATATATTTTGTGTCATTCTGGCTTTGCTAAGTGATGCTGAACCTTGAACCCTGTAGGCCACCATCAAAAAGGTGGTTCATCAGCCACAGCTCAAGGAACCCCTAGCAACCTCTGGAGGAACCCTGGTTGAGAATGGCTGCTCTAGAGGCTAAGGACAGGAGGTGGGGAAGCAATGAGACGCCTCCTCACAGCTTGTTATAACTATTTTTACCGACAACCGTGCCACAACCGCACGCAGTTGTGGGGTATTTGGTAGCTGCCAACTGTCCCTGATTTCGAGGGACTGTCCCAGATTTGGAATAAAGTCCCTCTTTCCTCCTCATTTGTCCCTCATTTGGTCTGATCTATATAGTTGTATATAAAATGCACTTTTTATCTATCAAAAAGTGGTTCCCAGTGCTAAACCTTTCATCCAATTTCTAAATTGCTGCATTTGTAAAATCCAAAAGTCAATATATAGGAATTGTAGTGGTAAAAAAAAGCACTTGTGGGTTTAACCAATAATTTTTCTTTTGTTTATTTCTCCTTTAAGGGGGCGTGGCGGGGGAGTGTCTGATGCCTACATACTTTTTGCTAATAGGTGTCCCTCATTCCCATCTTAAAAAGTTGGGAGGTTATGCGTTTACGGTGTTTTCCCCCCATTCATTTGAATGTGTAGTGTTTAGCAAACTTAGCTCCTGCCCATCACTACATGTCAGGTGAACTTTGGGGCGGGCAAAGTTTGGCAGTATCTCAAACGATTATTGCAGAGGATGCCTAAAATCTGACTTGCACTTTGTATCCTAGTGCAGACTTTGCTGTTCACATCTGTAATATGGAGAGGAACCAAGAGTGGACACTGTGGGGTTGATAAAACTAAAGACTGTATGGAAACCAATCAGCTTCCAGTTTTTGTTTTTTTTGTCAAAGCTTAATTGAACAAGCTGAAGCTAGAAGCTGATTGATTACTATGCGCAGCTGCACCAAATTCTGCACTCTCCATTTTTAGTAAATCAATCCCTGTGTGGTTATTGACATGTGGAATTAATGTATGACAATTAGGCTTGTGCAATTCGTTTCGTAACGAATCTAAATTCGGCCGAATTTTGCATCTTTTGGACATTCGGATGCATCCGAATGTCCGAATAAAAAAATAACGAACAACAACGAATACGAAAGAAATATAACGAATGAATTCGAATGAATTCAAATGAATTCAAATGAATTTGGTAATTCTTTAAAGATCTAATGAAACAAAAGGTCAGCTCAAAGTAAATCTTATAGTCCAATCAGCTAATTAATTTTGTGCCGGAGGTTGGATTACTGGCAAAGTGCATTCCTGAGAACTGAGTTAGAAGGGTGTTGTATTGTATTTGAGCCGAGGAGAAGAGACGTTGTCATTGTGTGTGTTAAAAGATTCAATAAACAAAAACGACTTTCCAAACTACGAATCGATGCATCCGAATGTCCGAATAAAAAAATAAAGAATAACAACGAATACGAAAGAAATATAACGAATGAATTCGAATGAATTTAGTAATTCTTTAAAGATCTAATGAAACAAAAGGTCAGTTCAAAGTAAATCTTATAGTCCAATCAGCTAATTAATTTTGTGCCGGGGGTTGGATTACTGGCAAAGTGCATTCCTGAGAACTGAATTAGAAGGGTGTTGTATTGTATTTGAGCCGAGGAGAAGAGACGTTGTCATTGTGTGTGTTAAAAGATTCAATAAACAAACGACTTTCCAAACTACGAATCATTATCACGAATGTCTATACATACATAAATAGCGAATTTCAACGAATACGAACGAATGAATTTGACACTCTACGAATAATAACGAATTATCCGAAAACGTATTAACGTAACATAACGAATATAACAGAACGAAATTATGTATTTTACGAATGACAACGAACCAAAACTAAACGAAATTTTCCATTGTGCACAAGTCTAAAGACAATATCACGTGTTGATATCAATGGACACTGTATGGACACTTTTTGTCTTATGGACACGTTGTCACCTGTATACAATGTAGCAGGTGTACAAATATATGCACATATCTTTATCTAGGGCTAATTCATTTTTGATATACAACCAGTGGTGGCCTGTCTGTCTATTAGTCACAATACTAATCCATGCGCCTGCCACCTAATCTACATGCAGGGCGCCGGACGCATGGATTTACATTTTTTTGTTTTTTTTAAGCACATGATTACAGCCTGAGGCTCTAATTGGCTTCAAAAAAGGGTGGGCTCGGAGCGCAATGCACTGCACCCTGAGCCCACCCAGTTGTGTGACAACATCAAATAAAAAATTCACTATTGTCGTCCTGATTCTCCTCCCCGCCAATCAATAAGTAGGTCCTGAGACCCGATTGGCCAGGGAGTCTTACAACTGATTCAGCAGAAAATGGCTGAATTTAACCGCTAGCCGACCGCCACATGCCGATATAGGTTGGCACAATGGCAGCGGTGGGCAAATGGAAGTACCTATACGTCCCCTTTAAGTGCCGTGGCTAGCGGGCACACGCGCAACCGCCGCGTACAGGGTGACCATGCCCGAGGGGCCAGCGGACTCGATGTATGCCGGTCTCCCGATGATTGTGTCATAGAGCCGCAGAACAGGGAAGTACCTATGTAAAAAAGGCATTTCCCTGTTCTGCCTTGTGACATGACAGAGATCACCACTCCCTGTCATCGAGAGCAGTGACCGCTGTCATGTGAGCTGAAGCCCATCCCCCCACAGTTAGAATCCCTCCCTAGGACACACTTAACCCTTTAATCGCCCCTAGTGGTTAACCCCATTCACTGTCAGTGCCATTTACACAGTAATCAGTGCATTTTTATAGCACTGGTCGCTGTATAAATGCTAATGGTCCCAAAATAGTGTAAAAAATGTCCGATGTGCCCGCCATAATGTCCCAGTCGTGATAAAAATTGCAGATAAAAAAATTAATAATAAAAATGCCATAAATCTATCCCCTATTTTGTAGACCCTATAACTTTTGCGCAAATCAATCAATATACGCTTATTGATCCAACAATTTTAGATATTTTTGGGGCATATTTTTTGTAGCAAAAAGTTAAAAATATAGCTTTTTTCAAAATTGTCGCTCTTTTTTTCTTGTTTATAATGCAAAAAATAAAAACTGCAGAGGTGATCAAATACCACCAAAAGAAAGTTCTATCTTGTGGGTAAAAAAGGACGTCAATTTTGTTTGGGTGCAACGTCGCACGACCGCGCAATAGTCAGTTAAAGCGACGCAGTGCCGAATCATAAAAAGTGCTCTGGTCAGGAAGGGGATAAAATCTTCCGGGGCTGAAGTGGTTAAAGTTGAACTTTAGTCATAAAATTAAGTCTTGCTGGATCACTTCAGGTTGCACCTTCTGCAGGTATAGCTATGTAAAACATAAAAAAAAGTCCCTATACTTTTTAAATTCCAGTAATACTGTAAACCCACTGTACTGTCTCAGCCTGCTCTGCACATGCTCAGTTGTTCTCCATTTTACGCACTTTTAGGCACTTCTGAGTTTGTAGGGGCCGATCTGCTGACCGCCTTAACCACTTGCTTACTGGGCACTTAAACCCCCCTCCTGCGCAGACCAATTTTCAGCTTTCAGTGCTCTCACACTTTGAATGACAATTGCGCGGTCATGCAACACTGTACCCCTATGAATTTTTTTTAATTATGTTCACACAAATGGAGCTTTCTTTTGGTGGTATTTAATCACTGCTGGGACAAAAAAAGATGAAAAAAAAAAAAAATCATGTTTCATAGTTTGTTATAACATTTTGCACTGATGCGGCGGCACTGGTGGGCACTGATAGGCTGCACTGGTGGGCACAGATAAGGCACTATGGATGGGTGGCACGGATGGGCATTGATAGGTACCACTGATAGGTGGCACTGGGCACTGGTAGGTGACACTGATCAGTGCTACACATCATTGCCACCTTTGTTGAGGCACTGATAGGTGGCACTATGGGCACTGATGGGTGGCACTGTGGGCACTGATGGGTGGCACTGGGGGGCACTGGTAGGCAGCACTGTTGCCTATTGCTAGGTGGTACTGGCAGGGGGCACAGGTGGGCACTAAGGATCTGCAGCAGCTAGCAGCCGCCGGTGATCGCCTTTTTTTTTCTCCTCACGCTGTCAGCGTGTGGAGAAAAAATAGTCGATTATTGGCTCTGTTTACATCACATGATCAGCTGTCATTGGCTGACAACTGATCACGTGGTAAGGGGTCGGGATTGACCCCTTACTCCGATCTGTGATCTGCCGAATCTCATAGACTCGCTGATCACAGAGCACGCCGCGCACGCCCTGCAGGGGGCGTGCAGGCCGATCGGGCACCGGACGACGTCAATAGATGTCGTCCTGGCAAAGCAGGTCCGCGCTGTAGCCGTCATTCGGCTATAGCGCGGATCTGTAGAGGTTAAAGAAGGATTAAACCCTCCTATCCTAAAGCCAAGGAAGCTGCTTCTGTTCGAACTGCAACTGGCATGGTGCTGCAACAGTTATGACTCCAGCCAATTGATGGTTTGACACTTTGGTTGAGGACACAAGCAAATCAAACTTTTATTTTGAAACTGACAAATCAATGAGTTTAGTTCCACTTAATGATTTACCGCTGGGGCTCTGGGCTTCAGCAAAATGGCGTCATCCAGCAAGAAGAACCAGGAGCAATGATGGAGGCAATTTGCAGCACACATTCGTTTTTGTAGCATGATCATTAATGTGGAATGTTATGTTCCTTGCTAAAGAATATTATTTTTTATGAAGTTGGTACGGGTAAAGTTCCACTTTAAGCTGTCTATATGGGCCTTTACTTTCAAAGCAAGATTGCGTTAACTTTTTTTGGTAACTGCCACAAATAGATACAAGGGGAATTTGCTGTTTGCACCAGAACTGGAGTCCACTTATCTCGCATATTCACCATCTTACCTCTGAATATAGTGGTGGAGGTTGAAACCGGAACTCCTGGATGACAGCAAATGAAGGAAAGCAAAGTTCTTCTAATAAGACGTCTTGTTCTGTGATTGATGGTGGGGCACACCAGGAAAGATCTTCTTCTGAAACAACATCTGCGTAATTTGGTGGTGCTGGTGGTAAAAAAAACGAAAAAATGTCATAGCATTTTAAAAATTAATAGGACACAATTTTTCTTTGTATAAACGTATATATATTTTTTACGGCACTGAAATTAAATGAATTCATTAATTATTCCTACAGATATTTTTATACAATGCTTTATTATTTAATCTAAGTAGACGTGCACTGCTGAAAAATTTGTTTGTTTTCGTTTCGTTCGTTTTTTTGGGGGGGGGGGGGGTTTATCGTTTTTTTGGGTCATTCTCTATGATCACAATTTGTAAATTTGAAAATTCGTAAATTCCTAAATCTGAAAATAAGAAAGAAAATCCAAAAATTCAAAAGGATAACTAACTAAAAATAACAGGTATTGGAATTTCCTTTCAAATTTGGCTGTTAGTAAACGTGACGAATACGAATTTATCCGAAGTTACGAATTATCCGAAATAATGAATGCCGCATCTAAAGAAATGGAACGGAACAATAAATAATAATAATAAAATAAAATAATAAAAAATGTATTGTTGTTATTGTTATTTTGTATTATTAATTTGTTACATTCCATTCGTTTAGATATGGCATTCCTTATTTTGGATAATTCGTAATTGTTACGATCACTAACAGCCAAATTTGAAAGGAAATTCCAATACGTATAGATTAATAGTTAGCAATAGTTAAATTATTATTAGGTAGTTATTATTTCAGATTTTCGGGTTTTCTGATTTTCGAGTTTCCGAATATTCAAATTTATGAATATTCGGCAAAATTTGTTAAATGGGTTTTGTCGAAAATTCGTTAACAAATATAATACATATTTTGAAAAGGAATATAATATAGTGCAGCGCAATAAACTTCAAATGTTCAAACTTTAAACATTCTAAGTCTAGAACGTTAAAGAGTTAATCCATCAAATTCAAAATTAAATTAGACAACATTTTACCCAATATGATATGATAGTGACACTCTGGGGTCTATTTACTAAAGCTGGAGAGTGCAAAATCTGGTACAGCTCTGCATGGAAGCCAATCAGCATCCAGGTTTTTTTTTGTCAAAGCTTAAAGGGGTTGTAAACCCTTGTGTTTTTTCACCTTAATGCATTCTATGCATTAAGGTGAAAAAACACCTGGCAGTCACCGGACCCCCAGCCCCCCCGTTTTACTTACCTGAGTCCCTTCACCCCCTCGGCGGGGACGGGCTGTCCTCTCTCCACTGGGTCCTGGCTCTTGATTGGATAGATTGATAGCAGCACAGCCATTGGCTCCCGTTGCTGTCAATCAAATCCAATGATGCAGGCGCCGGGGGGCAGAGCCGAGTCTGGGATTCGTGTCTGTGGATGCAAATGCTAGACTCGGGAGCACACCTGCAAGGTAACCCCCTCAGGAGGGTTACCTAGGGGGTTATCTGATGTGGGAAGGAGCCGCGAGTGCCACCGCGGGACCCAAGAAGAGGATGGGAACAGGGCCACTCTGTGCAGTGGAGGTAAGTATGACATGTTTGTTATTTAAAAAACAAACAAACAAAAAAAACGATCCTTTACAATCACTTTGATTGAACAAGCTGAAGTTAGAAGCTGATTGGCTGCCATGCACAGCTGCACCAGATTTTGCACTCTCCAGTTTTAGTAAATCAACCCCTCTGTAATTCCACTGGGTGCTATATTGTGATGTATACAGATAAAGATCTACTTAATCCAAATGTTCCAAGTGTATTTATTCATTTGTGCAGCCCTTTAATTAAAGTTGATAATAAGAAAAAATGATATCCTCCTTTGCTCTTGAGGAAGTCATGAGATCTGTTGACGATACGCGTTGGGGCGGAGCTCATGATATCATCGCACAAACCCAGAAGTGACTGTTGGCAGCATTTCAATTTTATTGTCTGCGCAGAACTTTTTCAATATATTAATTTTGTTTGATGGGGGAACGGAAAACAGTGTCCAGCAGCAACTAGAGGTGAATATTTACGTATGTTTATGGGGTTTTAGTTTGTATATTGTGTCACCGAGGTGGTAGTGCAGAAAATAAATCGGCTCGCATATATTGTAAAAGAACAATGGTTATTCAGCTAATTATTATTATGCAACTCACCTGTAGGCATTTTGGTTTTACATAATGTTCTGATTAGGCAGCATTGCTTACATGCCAGAGTGATACATTATTATTATTAATATGTATACATTACGATTTAAGGATGACTAACATGAAAAAAATCTGTATATTGATTACATGTGATACATATAGCTAAGTTTAGTCAAAAATATATATTTTTTAAATCAGCACCAGGGACATACAGTCAGTGCAATGTGTCCCTTGCGCTGAATGGCTGCTGCTTTAGTGAAAACATTCTGGTGCTGGGGGGGTTAATATAGCCAAGGAACCTGTCATATGTACTATACATTAAGAATACCGACTATGTCCGCAATGTCTGCCCACCTCCTCTATTCATAGAAGCTTTACTGTAGCTTCCATGTATGAAAAGTAGTCTATGAATGGAGGACAGGTGGATAAATAAAAGGTTTACCGACTCCATTCATAGATTGCTTTTTTATTGATGAAAACTATCATACAGCTTATACAAATGAAGGAGGGAGGCCAAAAGGGCAATGCCCAGGTAGACAAGTGGTTAATGATGAATTTTCAAATGCAGTGCCTTGGGATGAGCGCTGGTGGGTCGTAATATTCCTTCTTAGTCCAGTACTTATTAGTATATTGTTTATCACATTCAATACCTTCTACACTTCGTACAAAACATACAAAATTAACTATTTTCTACCTTCTGGGTGTTCCGACAGTTCCAGGGCAAGCCAACTCATGTCCACTGTAAACTGACTGGCCACACTGAAGTTCCTGTACGTGAACCCATTGAATGGCACCGTGCCTATAACTAGAGGAAGCTCCACCATCAGTCGATGTGCCCCGGGAATGTGAATATAGACCTAATAAAGTAGAAGAAAAATCTGTCATTTTCCTCATTTCAAACTCTCATAAATGAACAGAGAAGTACATCGAAGAACTAGTTTCAGCAGATATTAAATAAGGTATTATTATGATCAATTAACATATTGCTTTGCACAAACCAACTTTAAAATTAACGTTTGCAAATCAAAAGTATCACTCAATCCTCCCAGCTATGACAGCTATTTTCATGACCTTTAAAGCGACATTAACATTAAAATAATTTTAAAACATATCCACTGTCACCTGTAGCTGTATGTACTGTGGATCAAATCCAATCTCCACTAACCTCTGTAACCGTATGTACTGTGGATCAAATCAAATCTCCACCAACCTTTGTAGCCCTATGTACTATGGATCAAATCCAATCTCCACTAACCTCTGTAACCGTATCTACTGTGGATCAAGTCAAATCTCCACCAACCTCTGTAGCCCTATGTACTGTGGATCAAATCCAATCTTCACTAACCTTTGTAACCGTATGTACTGTGGATCAAATCAAATCTCCAAACTCTGTAGCCCTATGTACTGTGGATCAAATCCAATCTCCACTAACCTCTGTAGCCGTATGTACTGTGGATCAAATCCAATCTCCACTGACCTGGGTTACAACTTCATAGAGACGGACACATTGCTCTTTATTTGCCTCTCTCCTTTTACTGTAATATTAATGTTATGTTGCATCATCCTCTTCCGGCCAGCAGGGGGAGGGCTAAAGCCAAGCAAGTCTATAGACTTTTATGCAGAGCACTGAGAATCCTGTGAGTTGTAGTTTAAGATGACAGCCATACAATGGCTACACTCTAATGGTTACACTACAGATGCCAATATGCATTGTGAAGTAGGAGGAGTGGAGAGATGATTTGTTTTAAACTGTCCTGGGAAAGTCTGTCTGGATATTTGCCTGCTGGCAGGAGACCATACCAGCAGAGTTCTCGGCCTTAAACTGGGAGTAAGGACACCTGGGGGCAGCTGCACCGCTGCTGCAGGCAGACTAGATTGTCCACTCACCCTCTGCTTCCCACTGCTGATCACAGGAGGCTTTCGGGGAGAGACTTCTACAGCGAGAGGTCACTGCAGCATGCTGGGGACTGGTGTGAGGGCTTTTCGTCCATTGCTAATATTGCTAGCAGGGACTGAGCCACTGATAGCAGGACACCAAGTGTAGCAAACCCATACTGCACTCTATACTGCACGTATTCCAAAGCCAGACTGCATTCCTATATTGAACCTTTACCGCATCTGAAGCAGCTCTACTTTGCACCTGTGTCAAGACTATGCCATATTTAGACTCCACCTATATACTGCATGCAGGGTAACTGGAACTGGTATTAAGATGCTCTTAAAGGGCCCCAACGATAGCTGGCAGAAGAACATCTCAAAAGATGGCCTCTCCTATAATAATTATTATTCCCCTGCTCCCCTCTCTACCATCCTCCTTTTCTTTTAGACAGTGCATACCCAGTCGGTCTAGCATCACCGCCATGATTGCGCTCTGGCAGTATAGTTCCAGCACACGGTAGATTCAACTTTACTACTGCTCACTGCTGCCTTGCTACTGTTAATGCTGATCTGGATGCCAAATGTCATCTTATGCCTAGTCCTTACTGTTAATCACTGTGTATGCTAATTAGTGTTATTACCATTTTTACCAGCCATATTGGGTGACAATATATTAAGTTTGCCTTTACTACCTGGTTTGATGTCGTTTCCTTTGGTATAGCACTACGGTTGGGTACTAAGTATTACGTTCAGCGATTTCCTGTGATATTGTATGTTTGTACACAGAGGACCATTTTATGCAGCGGCTCCTACGGGGGGTAACCCTGCAGTTAATTTATTAACCACTTTAGTACCGCGCTATAGGCAAATAAAGCTGAAAAGCAGAATATAGCGCTAAAGCATCTGTGGACGTCCTCCCAGAACCCTGCCCCCTAGGCGCCCCCCTGGTGCACACATTGGGTGCGCTCTTTCACCTCCTCCCTGTCCAGGTCAATTTTCAGCTTTGAGCGCTGTCGCAATTTGAATGACAATTGCACAGTCATGCAACACTGTACCCATGTGAAATGTTTATCATTTTTTTCTACTTTTCAAATATTTTATTGAATATAATGCAAAAAAAAGAGTCATACAATAGATTTATAGTTAAGTAGAATGTATAAAAGTGTGAAATGAGGCTTTTCAGTATATTAACAGGAGGTGAATACTATAATAGTTTATCATTTTTTTCACACACAAAAGCTTTGTTTTGGTGGTATTTAATCGCCACAGGGCTTCTTTATTTTTTGTTAAATAAACAACAACAACATAAAAAAACAGACTGAAAATTTTGAAAGAAAAATGTGTTTTTCTTCAATTCTGTTAAAAAAATAAAAATTTGCTAATAATCTTTCTTCATAATTTTAGACCAAAAATGTAGTCTGCTATATTTCTTTGGTGAAAATACCCCAAAACTTTGCATGTTATTTAGTCTGTAGGAAAGTTATACAGTCCACAAACTATGGTATATATCTGAAAACCGATCAATCCTGATCTACTGGCGGCCTCATCTCATTTCTTGGGGCCCAAAATTGTAAGGACAGTACAAATATCCCCCAAATGACCCATTTTTGGAAAGTAGACAGTCCAAGGTATTTAGTAAGAGGCAGATGGGTTTTTTGAAGTTATAATTTTTTGTCACAATTTTTTGGAAAATAAAGGAATACATTTTTTTCACATTTTCTATTTTACATACTGCCACCAGTGCATTACAGTTGCGCCATATACCTGGTATGATGGTGATCAGGAACACTGACTGGCGACAGTATGTAAAAAAAATATATATATATATATATATATATATATATATATATATATATATATATATATATATATATATTTTTTTTTTTTTTTTTTTATTATTATTACATTTTATTTACTTTTTTACTTTTTTTTTAGACACATTGTGACAAGAGTAATACCATGTTACTATAGTGACACTGTAAGACTCTGAGGAGGTGATCAGGATTTTTTTTTTTTTTTTACACATTATGATTACTTATAACAGGTAATTAAGTATAAACAATCATTTTTACTGAATGAAACTGATTCATTCAGTGTGTATTGTTGTGATTGATTAGCTATCATTGGCCACAGCTAATCACATGGTACAGATGGGTTTTGATTGGCCCTGTCTGCACCATGTGATCACTGCGACCAATCACAGCTAGCAACACAATTGACGGCATGAAACAAAGCCTTTCATTGTTTATAAATCTCTTGTGATCTGCTGTGATTGGTTACAGCGATCACATGGTACTGGCAGCACGGCCCGTTCTGAGAGGACGTTATCATCTGACGCCCACCCGGAATGACAAATGTCCCACCCAGCTGTCATTTGACAATAGGCTGGGCGGAAAGTGGTTAAAATATCTGATTCTCCACTTTCTCTGGCAGCTGACACTCCCCTGTGCTCCGGTAGTGGGTCGTTCCTTGGTGTCCTCAAACTCATTGTAGGGCTGAGGACCTCATCATTGGACCTGATGACATCAGAGGACATTAGGGTTGCCACATGGGCTCTGAGGCTAAATGCAGATAATGTACCAAGTGAGTTTAATTACCACCTTCATCAGCCACAGAACCTGTGTAATTAATGTGTTTGGGTTTAAAGGGATGAGGTGGCAACCCTAGAGGACATGCAGCTGAAAAACATAGGATAGAAAATCCTGCATAGAGTAGTCTTACAGCGCGGAGGGAGCCTGCAGGAGCAAAGGTTCGGATGAGTAAATCTGCTTTCTGTGGCCCCCCCAGACCTATGCCAGAATTTAACTCTTACAATGTGAGGGCAACCCCACTGCAAAAGGACTTTTATACTTTCCCTGGAGTTCAGCTTTAGGGGATTCTGAGCTCAGTGAACGTTCACTTTACTAAATGAACCGCCGCTATTTCTTTACTTTGCCAAGTTTGGCAGATCCACCATTCCCAGTTTCTCTCATATTTAATGATTGGGCTCACCGCTAGAATGTACTCCACGCGGATGATCCGACAGTCCAAGATGGAGGGAGTTACTGGAGGTATTTTAAGTGTCTTCCCGTTCCAAGTTTCTGTGCTTCCTGAGGCAATATGGTTTCCACGCACGCTCGCTAGCATCTGTTTATGTGTTCTAGTCTTCCCATGGACTATAAAGCTCTGAGTTTGGTATATAGCAGCTTTGGGAACTATTAGACGTGAAGAGCCATTCTCAATTTCTGCATAAATTGCAACAGCTTCTCCTAAAGAAGAGGCAGAACATATAAAGAAGCTATATTATTATTTGTATACAGTAGAGATATATATATATATATATATATATATACACATAAACACACAATATCTCACAAAAGTCAGTACACCCCTCACATTTTTGTAGATATTTTATTCTATCTTTTCATGTGACAACACTGAAGAAATGACACTTTGCTACAATGTAAAGTAGTGAGTGTACAGCTTGTATAACAGTGTAAATTTGCTGTCCCCTCCACTCGCTCATCCATGTCTTTATGGACCTTGCTTTGTGCACTGGTTCGCAGTCATTTTGGAACAGGAAGGGGTCATCCCCAAACTGTTCCCACAAAGTTGGGAGCATGAAATTGTCCAAAATGTCTTGGTATGCTGACGCCTTAAGAGTTCCCTTCACTGGAACTAAGGAGCCAAGCCCAACCCCTGAAAAACAACCCCACACCATAATCCTCCCTCCACCAAATGATTTGGATCAGTGCACAAATCAAGGTCCACAAAGACATGGATGAGCAAGTTTGGGGTGGAGAAACTTGACCAGCCTGAGACTGCGAGCCAGGCCTTCTTGTCCAATATCAGTGCCTGGCCTCACAAATGCGCTTCTGGTCAAACATCACCATAGACACACTCCTAAACCTTGTGGACAGCCTTCTTAGAAGAGTTAAAGATGTTATAGCTGCAACGGGTGGGCCAACTCAATATTGAACCCTATGGACTACGACTGGGATGTTCATGTGTGTGTAAAGACAGGCATCCCAATACTTTTGTAATATAGTGTAACTGCAAACCCTTTATTTCATCTAAATATAAACATTGTGTAGCCATGGTGTTGCAGCTAATAACAAACAATCCGCCAAATCACCCCACTGCCAGACTTCATACATCCTTTCCGACAATGAACAGTCTTTTGCAAGCTTTGTTTTTGTTGTTTTATTGGGGGGTACAACTTGGATAGATATAGGAATATGGGATGCCCATAGTTTGTCTTTGCCATCATATTTAAGGATTTAGTACTCTTTGATAAAGTTAGCCCTTGTACACACGGTCAGAGATTCCGACAACCAAATCCGTTGGATTTTGTCCGTTGGATTTTGTCCGACGGATCTTGTCCGAAACTGTTGCATACACACGGTCGGACAAAGTTGTCGGAAAATCCGATCTTTCAGAACGTGATGACGTAATTTAATTACGATGGGACTACGTTCAGGCTAGTAGCCAATAGCTTTGATGTAGGAATTTGATCTGAGCATGCGTGGCCCTTTGTCTGATCGGAATTCTCTACACATGATCGGAGTATGTCCGATCGGAGCAGTTTGTCGGAAAATATTTCTGGCAAATTGGAAAATTTGGTCCGACGGATATTCCGACGGAATATCCGACAAAGCGCTCCGATTGGACACATTCTGATGGAATCTCCGACAGTGTGTACAAGGGCTTAGAGCCTGAAGCTAGAATGTGCATAGTACATTGGAAATTAATCTCCTCCTGCATTTGCATGCAGACTGTTAATCTCCTCCTGCGCCTTGACCTCCCCAGACTACTACCTCTAATGCCGTGTAGACACGACCGGACTTTCCGGCTGAAAAGGTCAGATGGAATCATTCCATCAGATATTGCAAACGTGTGTGGGCTTCATCTGACTTTTTTCCTAAAAAATTCAGACAGACCTAGAAATAGAACATGTTTCAAATCTTTCCGACGGAATCAATTTCTATCGGGAAAACCGTTCGCCTGTATGCTATTCCGACGGACCAAATACGACACAAGGGCAGCTATTGGCTACTGGCTATTGAACTCCTTTTTCTAGTCCCGTCGTACGTCATCACGTTCAAAACTAACGGACTTTGGTCCATTCGTGTGTGGGCAAGTCCATTCGGTCGGAAATACGTTGGGAAGACTGTCAGACCTTTTCTGCCGGAAAGTCCGGTCGTGTGTACGTGGCATAAGAGTTCTCCATACATCACTGCGTAGATAGAGACACCGCTTTTGACCATGTAAAAGCAGAGTTCTTAAACTTCTTTCACCTCCTGCACATAACTTGTTTCCTCCTGCACAAACTTGAAGTTACAACTTGAAATATGACACATCCTCTTCTATTGAATAGCAGGGGCCCTCTCTGAATAAACCTTCCTTCTGTAGCTCTGGTTGCTGGCTGCCACTAGGCCAGAGGCCTGCAGAACCTCTCCCCAGAGGCCTAGTGGGTTAAAAGCATATCTTCTAAGAAATATGGACCAGCCAGCTCAACTTGCAAATCATGGTTCCTCGGGCCACATCGACTTGACACAGATCCCCACAGTCTCTTTTCTGATTCAAGATTCCCCATCATCACTGTGTGTTTGATGAAGACTCCGCTAGTGACCGTGTACTAGCAGAGTTCCCTCACAGACTCCCTGGCACCTCCAGCCCTCCACTTTGGTAACACTAGAGGTCGACCGATATATATCAGCCAATATTTGACATTTTTTAATTAATCGGCATCTGCCAATTGGGCTGATAAAAAAGGCCAATTATATCTTCAGCTTGACTTGCAAAAGACTTCTATAATAGAAGTCAATGCAAGTTGCCTGAACTTAATCTGTGGAGTGACTTGTCTCCTCTCTGGGCAGTCTGCCAAGAAAGGATCAAAGAGATACAATGTTTCTTCTTCAATGAACTGAACTTGTGTGTAGAAGTTCTCAATTTAACCATTTAAAGACTAAATCTTTTCTGACACTTGTTGCTTACAAGTAAAAATCCTGTATTTTCTGCTAGAAAATCACTTAGAACCCTCAGAAATTATATATATATATATATATATATATATATATATATTTTTTTTTTTTTTTTTATCAGAGACCCTAGGGAATAAAATAGCGGTTGTTGCAATATTTTATGTGATGCAGTATTTGCGCAGAGGTCTTTCAAACACAAATTTTTGGGAAAAAATACACTAATGATTTAAAAAAAAAAAAAAAAACTAAAACAGTAAAGTTAGCCCATTTTTTTTTTCATCCAAAAGTTTTGAGTACCTGTTTTTTGTGTATTTAATATTTGATATTAGTTTTTTTTTTTTTTTTTATCTAAATTATACATACAAGTGAACTGATTGGAGGTTTGTTTTGTTTAATAAATGTTTAAATGTAAAAAAAATTCTGTATCACTTATTACTGAAGGCTGCTTTCACACTGGAGCGGACAGGCATTGACGGTAAAACGCTGATAGTTTTAGCGGCGCTTTACCGTCATTTTAGCGGCGCTATTCGGCTGCTAACGGGGCACTTATAACCCAGCTAGCGGCCGAGGAAGGGGTTAAATGCGCCCATGAAGCACCGCTGCCAAATTGCATGTGCTTCGGCAGCAGTGCCCATTCATTTCAATGGGCAGGAGTGGTGAGGAGCGGTTTACACCGCTCCAAAGATGCTGCTTGCAGGGATTTTTTTTTATGTCCTGCCAGCACATCGCCTTAGTGTGAAAGCACTCGGGCTTTTACACTGAGACTGCAGGGGAGCCGTTTTGCAGGCACTATTTTTAGCCCAAAAGCGCCCGAAAAACGTCCCAGTGTGAAAGGTGTCTAACTTTGATTTTACGAGATGAAGGAGAAAAAAAAAAATCAATCTAACATATCGGCCCAAAAAAAACACCATCATATATCGGCGATTTGTAAATATCGGCATCGGCCAAAGAAAAACCCATATCAGTCAACCTCTAGGTAACACTGACCGACCTTCCAACAGCCCTGAGTCCTTGATGAGGAACTTTAACAGGAAAATGCGACCGACAGTTTCCAACAGTTTCTCCTGCCCCTCTGCTCCAGGAGTTACCTGTCATTCGACCGTATGGTGGCAGAGACATTGTAGATGACCGTGTACAGGCAATGCTCCCTCCCACCTCTCCCCAGGCCTTCTCCTGCAAACGGCGCACCCCCCCCCCCAGATGGGGAATGGGGATGGCCTACTGCGACTGTCTAACATGCCATTCCTCACTTCACCCAGCTGACTCTGCCTCCAGTAACATATCACCTCAGCTTATATATGAGGCCCGCCCCCTGCCAATACCGATTGGGGATTGGTCAGGGCTCACACACAAGCTGCCTGCCACTCCAGTTCCAGGCCCAGTCCCTCTTCTAGAACATTCTCCTCAGAAACAGGGGAGGCATCTCAGAACTGAAGTGCAGGTGGTCACACCCACTGCTACTCTCAAAGCTCCCAACTGTCCCTGATTTCGAGGGACTGTCCCTGATTTGGAGCAATGTCCCTCTGTCCCTCATTCCTTCTCATTTGTCCCTCATTTTGGTCTGATCTATATAGAATGCACGTTTTATCTATCAAAAAAGTGTTTTCCAGCGCTGATCTGATTTCTAAATTGCTGCATTTGTAATTTCCAAGAACCAATATAAAGGAATAGTAGTGGTAAAAAAAAAAAAAAAAAAAAAGCACTTGTGGGTTTAACCAACCTTGTTTTTTTTTGTACAATTCTCCTTTAAGGGGGGTGTGGCAAGGAGTGTGTCCTATGCCTTCATACTTTTGCTGATAGGTGTCCCTCATTCCCATCTCAAAAGGTTGGGAGGTATGGCTACTCTGACCACACCCAGCCCCCAGATCAAAACAGACAGGCCTAGCGCGCAGCATAAGCCTGCCTAAATTTGCCTGTGCTGAAATAACCTAGTAAAAATACCTTACTAGCACCTACCTACTGATAGAGGGTGCTACATTTGCAAAATTCAAGATTAATTATACAGAATATTTCATGCTTAGTAGTGCTTTATGTGTGGATTATGTTCCTACATATGACAATAAACACTGCAAAAAATACGAATCTTACCATTGCAGTAACCTTTCCTCCCAATTTTGGCATTTAGTGATATTGGTCCGGAGGTGAGGAACCAGCAGCCAACCATTCGCTCTTTGGTTCTTTCTACGGGAGTCTGAAGAAAGTAAACACGGTAGTATTGATGATGTTTTGGGGAAGTGACAACATCTAGACAACGCAGGTACAATGCTGCGACAGGAAGACATGCATTAAGTGGAATATGATGTGATTAAAAGGTGCAATTACCGGATAATCACCGGGGCAGCCAGATACGAGCGGACATAAAAAGCATGTAAGTGATTACCGTCCTCACATGATGACAATTTACACTATTTATTCAACACGGATCACCTGCACTGCTAAAGGCCATTAAGTGCTGTGATAAAAATACGCTCATAAACAGGATTATGTCTGACGCCAACTCCCTGCAACGCTGGCCATAGATGGATAGAATCTCAAATGAAAATTCTTAAGAAAAGTTTTAGGAAAATTTGTTTGAAAATTCTTAGAACATTCTCTGAACATTTGTTTGTCGTTCAAAAGATTTCATTCGCTTTTAGCATCATTTAACCACTTCAATAGTGGGCACTTTTTACCCCCCTCCCTGCCCAGGCCAATTTTCAGCTTTCAGCGCTCTCACATTTTGAATGATAATTGTGCAGTCATGCTACACGGTACCCAAACTACATTTTTGTAATTTTGTTCACACAAATAAAGCTTTTTTTGGTGGCATTTAATCACCACTGGCTTTTTTATATTTTTCTAAATAAACAAAATAAAAAACTGTACATTTTGAAAAAAAAAAAAAAACGCATTTTCTTTGTTTCTGTTATTAAATTTAGCAAATAAATAATTGTTCATAAATTGAGCCCAAATTGTATTCTGCTACATTTCTTTGGTGAAAATAACCCAAATCAGTGTACATTTAGTCTGCAGGAAAGTTATAGGGGGTTATTTACTTAAGGAAAATCCACTTGGAAGTGCAGTCGCTGTAGATCCGAGGGGGACATGCAAGGAAAATAAAAAACAGCATTTTAGCTTGCACATGATTGGATGATAAAATCAGCAGAGCTTCCCCTCATTTCAGATCTACCCCTTAGATTTAGAGCAACTGCACTTCCAAGTGCTCTTGCAGTGCAAAGTGGATTTGCCTTTCGTAAATAACCCCCATGGAGTCCACAAACTATGGTATACAGCAGGGATATGCAATTAGCGGACCTCCAGCTGTTGCAAAACTACAAGTCCCATCATGCCTCTGCCTCTGGGTGTCATGCTTGTGGCTGTCAGAGTCTTGCTATGCCTCATGGAACTTGTAGTTCTGCAACAGCTGGAGGTCCGCTAATTGCATATCCCTGGTATACAGTATATCTGAAAATTGATCAGTCCTGATGTACTGACTGACTCAAGTCTTGAGGCCCTAAAATGCCAAGACAAACCCCCCTCCCCCAATGACCCCTTTTTGGAAAGTAGACAGTCCAAGGTGTTTAGTAAGAGGCATGGTGGGTTTTTTGAAGTTGTATTTTTTTTGTCAAAAAAGAACAACAAAAAAAACAGAAATTAAGAAATAAAATTAAATAAATCAGTTTTCTTTTTTTACTACATACTATCATCAGTGCTGTACAGTGTCATCATATAACTGGTGTGGTGGTGATTAGGCACACTGATTGGTGACAGTACAAAAAAAAAAAATATTATTTCCTTTTTTTTTAATGATTTTTTTTCTTTTAAAACACTGTGGCCTGTGGAAGAAGGTGCTCTGGTCAGATGAGACCAACATTGAACTTTTTGGACTAAAAGCAAAACGCTATGTGTGGTGGAAAACTAACACTGCACAGCGCCCTGAACACACCATCCACACCGTGAAACACGGTGGTGGCAGCATCATGCTGTGGAGATACTTTTCTTCAGCAGGGATAGGCAAGCTGGTCAGAGTTAATGGGAAGATGGATGGAGCCAAATACAGGGCAATCTTAGAAGAAAACCTGTTAGAGTCTGCAAAAGACTTGAGACTGGGACGGAGGTTCACCTTCCAGCAGGACAACAACCCTAAACATACAGCCAGAGCTACAATGGAATGGTTTTGAGCAAAGCATATTCATGTGTTAGAATGGTCCAGTCAAAGTCCAGACCTAAATCCAATTGAGAATCTGTGGCAAGACTTGAAAATTGCTGTTCACAGACACTCTCCATCCAATCTGACAGAGCTTGGGATATTTTGCAAAGAAGAATGGGCAAAAATGTCCCTCTCTAGATGTGCAAAGCTGGTAGAGACATCTCCAAAAAGACTTAAAGCTGTAATTGCAGCGAAAGGCAGTTCTACAAAGTATTGACTCAGGGGGGCGCCATACAAATGTACCCCACACTTTTCACATATTTATTTGTAAAAAAGTTTGAATTTTTTTTTATAATTTTCCTTCCACTTCACAATTATGTGCTACTTTGTGTTAGACTATCACATAAAATCCCATTAAAATGCATTTATGTTTAAAATGTCAAGGGGTATGAATACTTTTTCAAGGCACTGTATACTGGAGCGTCAAGGTCCTTGTAGGCAAGTAACTTAGTACCTACACTTACATTGGAGACAGTTGCCAGTAACCTCAGGTGCTACCATAAAGGTACAAAATTGAGGGGAGCCATACCCAAGGTGGGTCTCTACCAATTCACTTTTAACCTACTGCCTACTTTCTAGGACCTCAAACATGCCAGCTGCCATGACTGAAGCCTCAACGCCAACAACTGCTCAACCAACAAAAAGAATGAAAACAAAAGCAAGTGAATAAAGGGGGGAGGAGGGCAGGAGGATTCCATGATGTCACCCATCCAGGGGCAGACTGACAACTCATGGGGCCCCCGGGCAATAGGAGATTTTGGGGCCCCCAGGCAATCAGAGATTAGGGGGCCACACAGTGTACAAACACACACTGTATACAATCACATGTACACACAGTATACACAGACATGTTTCTATTGGCTGAGAAGGTACTGGAGGGGTGGCACAGCTATAATCTCAGGATTTTTAGACTAAAAGGGTGTCGGTAAGGGACATTTCAGAGACAGATGTAAAAAAAACACAGATTTTTACATACTGTCCCTGGTTTTACTGAAGTTGGCAACCCTGATGGGGCCCCCTAGTGGCCTCGGGCCCTCGGGCAGTGCCCGAGTGGCCGAATGGTCAGTCCGCCCCTGCACCCATCCTCCAACTGAAAATCTGCTGGGACCCTCTTGCCTACAACCCCCTAAAGACCCCACCTGTTCCTCTCTAGCGTCACCAATCAGGTCAGTGATCTCTAAGCATCCTTTAAAATGACTAAAAACGAATTCACTCTCCTACCCAGTCATGCCGTCCGCCGGCCATGTCTTGTGGTCTTTTCCTCCAGGCCTGACTTGATCAAACGGAAACCCCATTCACTGTTAGAAATTTGTTCAATGGAGAAAACATTTCCTTCCTGCTCCTTCCAATTTTCCATTCACCTAACAAAAATCGATTTGACCCTAACTAATGATTAGGAAAGCAATTAAACTTTCTTTAAACATTCTTTTCATAAGAAGTTTTGTTGAAGATACTACCCATCTATGGCCAGCTTGGTTGTAAAGTCAGAAGGTTTTTTTTTTTTTTTTTTATCTTAATGCATTCTATGCATTAAAGCGGAGTTCTGTTAAAAAAATAAAAATAAAAGTCAGTACAAATACTGCAGCTGCTGACTTTTAATAGCCTGACACTTACCTGTCCCAGGGTCCGGCGATGCGAGGGAATGAAGCCCTGCTCGTCTCCCCCTCCTCTCTGCGGCGCCGGCATTGTAAGTGTGGGCGCCCGGCTGTGGCTTCACAGCCAGGCACCCACTGCGCATGTGCGAGCTGCTGTGCACTCTGTGACTGGCTGGGCAATCATCTGGGACCTGTGACGTGTCCCAGATGATTGCCAAGAGGGAGGGAGGGAGAAGTGATCTCCCTTACGGTACCGCGGTGCGCCAGGAGGAAGTGGGAGCTGGGACCCTCTGAAAAAAGGGTACCGGCTCCCCCCCAAAAAAATGACATGCCAAATGTATGCATGGCATGTCAGGGGGTCACCTCTCTTAAAGCGTAAGGTCCATTTTTGGGTGGAACTCCGCTTTAAGATAAAAACCTTTGGTGTGTAGCAGCCCCCCTATTACCTACCTGAGCTCCATCTCTATCCAAAGATGTACTCGAGTGTCCCGGCCAATCCGGGACTCTCCCTCCAGATTGGCTGAGACGCAGCAGTGTACACGAATGTCTCGGTCAATCTGGGACTCTCCCTCCAGATTGTCTGAGATGCAGCAGTGGCACCATTGGCTCCCGCTGCTGTCAATCAAAGTCAGTTAGCCAATGAGGAGAGAGGGGACGTGGTCTGATCGAATCATGGCTCCGAGTCTGAATGGACGGCTGTGGCTTGGCTCGGGTGCCCCCACAGAAATCTGCTTGCACATCCACCTGCCTGCATGCCTCCTGAACTAAGGGCAGATGGATACCAGGAAGTAAACGCTACATGAATCATCTGCCCTTCCTCACAATGGCTGCAGTTCCAAATACTAGAGGGGTGTTTTTAAAGCGATTTCTCAATAAAATAAAGCATGGAGACATGGATGGATGGATGGATGGGGGAATTTGCTGTGAATATTAAAAATGAATTAAATAGGGGTTTCGGTTTGTGCTACTCAGATGCAGTTAAGTTCCACAAGAAAATCGTCCTTTTAGGATTTAATAAAAATGAAAGGAAACATAATCATAAATGATGGTGATTACATATTTGTCTTTTTAATTTGACACTTGGCAGCATAATCGTCACATCTGCACAATTGTTCGTGTCCCCAGAAGCCAAAATGACAAAGAATGTGCCTGTAATTGTTATGACTGTATACTATAGTCACTGATAATGAGCCATAGGATGTTCATTACTTCTGATACAGAACAGGTGTGTGTGTATATAGAAAGAGTGCTTCAGAGAAATTCCAGTATTGTTTTTTTTTTTTTTTTTTTGGCACATAGGACACCTTAGTGAGGACTGCATTAGGAATCAATGTTTTTTTTTCCACGGAGAAGCCAGGCAATCATGATTTATGAGTTGTATGACAAATCTGCATTCGTACAGGTCTACGACACTCTTTAGGTCTGGTTCACACAGGCGTACTATACCCGGGTGAGGGCTGCGTTTACCCGCACAGGTACATCCTTGTGCAGGCAGTCCCATTCATGTCAATTTGTAGCAGCAGCTACACCGAGTTAGGGACGCAGCCGCTGCTCCCAATTTGACTGCCAGGCGGGCGCCTGTGCACGACCCACAAATACGCAGTGTGCCTGCTGCCCATTGGACCAGGGGCGGCCCGTCCATTAAGGGAGCACGGGTGCCGCCTCCTCTATCCATCGCCACCACCCCCCTATCCATGCGCCCGGCCCCTTTATGGACACCACTGTTTTTTGAAGCACTGATTAGAGCCAGAAGCTCTAATAGGCTTTAACCACTTGCTTACTGGGCACTTAAACCCCCCTCAGTCCCAGACCAATTTTCAGTTTTCAGCACTGATGCACTTTGAATGACAATTGCGCGGTCATACAACACTGTACCCAAATGAAATTTTTATCATTTTTTTCCCACAAATAGAGCTTTCTTTTGGTGGTATTTAGTTACAGCTCGGAGTTTTATTTTTTGCTAAACAAACAAAAAAAGATGCAAAAAAAAAAATCATGTTTTAATAGTTTGTTATAAAATTTTGCAAACGGGTCATTTTTCTCCTTCATTGAAGTGCGCTGATTAGGCGGCACTGATAGGCTGCATTGGTGGGCACTGATGGGCTGCATTGGTGGGCACTGATAGGCTGCATTGGTGGGCACTGATAGGCTGCACTGGTGGGCACTGATAGGCATAGTTAAGGCGGCACTAATAGGCACAGATAAGGCGGCACTGATGGGCACAGATAAGGCGGCACTGATGGGCAAAGATGGGCACAGATAAGATGGCACGGATGGGTGGCACAGATAAGTGGCACGGATGGGTGGCACGGATGGGCACTGATAGGTACCACTGATAGATGGGACTGATGGGCACTGATAGGTGGCTCTGATAGGTGGCACTGCTGGGCACTGATGGGCGGCACTGCTGGGCACTGATGGGCGGCACTGGGGTGCAGCACCTTTGAGGCAGATTGTGGGCACTGTGGGTGGCATTGTGGGCACTGCTGGGTGGCACTATGGGCACTGCTGGGTGGCACCGACGGGGGGCACTTACTTTTATTCAGGATGGCACTGCAGGGGGCAGGTGGGCACTGGCAGGGGGCAGGTGGTCGCTTGCATTGCTGGCCGTGATCGGCTTTTTTTTTTCTCCTCGCGCTGTCAGCGCGAGGAGGAATACTAGCCGATTACCGGCTCCGTTATATCACATGATCAGCTGTCATTGGCTGACAGCTGATCACGTGATAAGGGGTCGGGATCGACCCCTTGCACGGATCGGTGATCAGGCGAGTCTCATGGACTCGCCGATCACAGAGCGCGCCGCGTGCGCCCCTCAGGGGGCGCGCAGGCCGCTCGTACACGGGACTACGTCTATTGACGTCGTCCCGGAAAAGGAGATCTGCGCTGTAGCCGTCATTTGGCTATAGCGCGGATCTCAAGTGGTTAAAATAAGGTGGGCTCGAGGCGCTGAGAATGCACTTGGAGCCCACTCACGTATGTGAGAATAGCGAATGAATATTCCCTATTCTTACACTGAATCGTTTCTCCACCAATCAGGAAGCGCAGGTGTGAAATCCGTTTCCTGATTGGCCAAAAGGAGAAGCGTCATGATTTGGCCACCGAGGAGGAGGGAGGAGACGGAAGCCGCAGAACAGGGGAAGAAGAACCTGCATGTTTGCCAGCCATGGATAGGGCAAGTGCCCTGGCCGACTGACCGACCTGACCCAGGGGTTGTGGCGGGTGCAGTGCCGGGACAAGGTCACCCAGAGCCCAGGGCAAAGTCGCCAAACTGCGCCCCCCTTTCCCTTAGGGTTAGGGTCAGGGTGCCCCCTACCCCTGGAATAAACCATTGCGCCAGGGGCAGCCATCCCTCCTGCCCACCCCTTGTCCCAGCCCTGGGCGGGTGCACTATTTGCTGCCCCCCCCAAGAATTACCACCAGCCGCCACTGAAAAAGGGGACATTCATCAAGCCTGTTGCAAGGCAAAACAATGCTAAACAGGAGCAGTGTGACTCTCCATAAGACAGATTTATTACAAGGTTACAGCCTGAGGCATAAATCCCTCCTCTGGCTGCTTTAAAGTCTCCACCTGTGACTGAGGTAAACCTGACCCTGGCCACTTCTTAATTATGTGGAAATCTGCCCTATCTCCAGTAATAAATATGTCTTTGACCACTACCATTCCGGCAAAAAAGGGAGAAAGACTGGTGCCATGGAAGTCAGGGGCAATGAAGGGGATAGGGATGACATTGGGGGCAGTAGTGGGGATAAAGATTATATCAATGGCAGTGGTGGGGATAGGGGTGATATCAGTGGCAGTGGTGGGGATAAGGATGACATTAGTGGCAGTGGTTGGGATAGGGACAACAGTGGGTGAGTGGTGGGGATAGGGATGACATTGGGGGCAGGGATGGGATGTGAGGGAACCAACAGCAGGAAAAGGGCTCTAGGACCCAGCATCTCTACCAGCACTTATGGCAGGAGAAGGAATTTAGGACCCAGCATCTCTAGCAGCAGGTCACATGGGCCTATATAAAGAAGTCTGCTAGTGTCTGCATTTGCTGGTTGATCTTCGGCTCCTCCAGTGTGTTATCTCTGTGATATTCCTGTTCCCGTGTCTCCTGTTATGGATCCAGCTTGTCCTTGACCTGTCTCCTGTTTGCTTTCTGTGTTCGACCTTGGCTATCCACCTGACCACGCTTACTCTGATACCAACTCGGCTCAAGACCTACTTTTCCTTCTGACCATGCTCTAGTCGCAGCATTATCCGAATCCTGCAACACCTCATGGGCGCCACCTGTCTGCTGTTTCTATGCCAGCACACCAGCTGTACTCTGGAACCTCCTGCGTACAGTCCAGCAGGCAACCCGTGCTATTTTGGGCCTGACCTCTCCTGCCCCCCTTCCTTAGGGGGGTCTGGAACTTAGCCGCAAGGGAAGCCCTCTCTCTCTTGACCTCCAGCACCGGGTACATGATATGGGCATAGGGATGACAGCAGGGACAGTGGTGGGGATAAGGATGGCAGCGGGGACAGTGGTGGGTATATGGATGACAGCGGGTACAGTGGAGGGTATATGGATGACATCAGAGGTCAGTGGCGGGTATAGGGATGACAGCGGGGGGCAGTGGTGGGGATAGGGATAACAGCGGGGGCAGTGGTGGGGATAGGGATGACAGTGGGGAGCAGTGGTGGGTATAGGGATGACAGCGGGGGCAGTGGTGAGTATAGGGATGACAGCGGGGGGCAGTGGTGAGTATAGGGATGACAGCGGGGGTAGTGGTGGGTATAGGGATGGCATTGGGGGCAGTGATGGGGTTAGGGATGGCATTGGGGCAGTGGTGGGTATAGGGATGACATTGGGGGCAATGGTGGGGATAAGGATGACAGCGGGGGCACTGGTGGGGATAGGGATTTCATCAGTCTACTGCCACTGCCTGATGGGGGGATGGGATCAGTCAGAGGCAAGTGTTGGGGGGGTGGGATCAACGATGCTGAACCTCACCTGCTCTCAGTGTCAGTCTATTTCCCCTCTTTCTCCTTGTTCAGTGTGTCTCTGCCTGCGTGCCTCCAGGGATGCGTCTCCTGACATGGGGTCTCCTCCAGAGTGGAGAGCTCCTCCCCCTTCACTCTACTTGCCACCAGCTGACTTCTGCTCCTTCAGTTTTCCCCTCCCGAAATGGTATCTGACTGCACTCTGTAGCAATGGGAGGAGGGCATAGGCGGGCAGTGACAGTATATCTCTCGTCCCAATGCCTATAACTAGAAATGGCGGGCAGACTAGCCCCCCCCCCCCCACAGGGTGGAACTCCAGAGCCCAGTCGCAAGTGCGACTGCTGCGACCCTGGTAGTTTCGCCACTGATGCCTTGAGCTGCAGTCATCATTCAGATATCTCCACTTCAACCAAAGGATGTCATATGATGTCCTACGGGCTGCCAGTAGTTAAACTTTTTAAACTGTTGCACTTGGCTGCCCAGGAATACATAAGCACAGGACTATAAACCTGTTACCGAGACATTGAAGGAAACACAACCTGATTTCCTGCTAACTGTTTCCCTAATTGGCTTGTTAAATGACCCTCCCCCTCCCCCCATGTCATTTTAGAGGAAAACAAGCTAGAAATCTCTCCTTCTAAATTAAACAACTGCATGATTATTAGAAATGATAGTTACACTCAGTGGCGGCCCATTCATTAGGGGCACAGCGGCTCTGCCCCCCATCCATGCGTTTGATTCCCCCTAATCTACATAAAGGGTGCCAGATGCATGGATTCCAATAGGGTTTTTTTTTAAGCACGTGATTAGAGCCAGAGGCTCTTATAAGCTTAAAAAAGGGTGGGCACGGGGAGCACAGCATTGTGCCTCGAGCCCACCCAGTTGTGTGACAATAGCGAATGAATATTCGCTATTGTCTTCCTGATGCTCCTCCCGGCCAATCGGGATGCGGGTTCTGAGACCCATCACCCAATTGGCCGAAAGAAGAAGCGATTATATTGGCTGCCTATGATGAGGAGGAGGGAAGAGACACGTGGCGGAAGCTGCTGTGATGCCAAGGAGGAGATGCAGGGGAAGCCGCCGCCCGGCAGAAGTGCTGCCCTTCAGGTCAGGCAAGTTCGGGGCTGGTGACTAACCGACAGGGGGGAGGGGGTGGGGTCTGTGGGTGCATTGTTTGCCACCCCCCCCCCCTCTAGCCACCACTGGTTACACTCCATTTTACCATGGAAATTAACTAGTCAAATTGTTTTAAAGGATACGTTCACCTTTGGAACATGTTCCTAGACATCTGCAATTCGTTTAGTTCCGAAATTCGTTTTTTAATGAATTTTGACAAATTCAATAATTCGGAAACATCCAAATTAACGCAAACCCGTTTCAACAAATTTTTCCAAATATTCGGAAATTGGAAAATTAAAAAATTTGAGAATTTGAAAATATGAAAACCTGAAAATTTGAAATAACTTAACTATTACTAACTATTAAATTGTAAGTATTGTAATTTCCTTTCAAATTTGACTGTTAGTGAACGTAACGAATACGAAATTTATCCAAAGTTACAAATTATCCGAAATAACGAATGCCGCATCTAAACGAATGCAACAGAAGGAATTACTAATAAATAATAACAAAAAATGTTATTATCTAAACAAATGGAACAGATTAACAAATTAATAATAATAAAAAAATGTTGTTATTATTTATTAGTAATTCGTTCTGTTGAATTCGTTTAGATGCGACATTCGTTATTTCGGTTAATTCGTAACTTTGGAAAAATGTCATATTTGTTACATTCACTAACAGTCAAATTTGAAAGGAAATTCCAACATCTATAATTTAATAGTTAGTTATTATTAGTTAGTTATCCTTTCGAATTTTCAAATGTTCTTTCTTATTTTCGAATTTATGAATTTTCGAATTGCAATCATAATGAATGACCCGAAAAACGGAAAAAAAAAAAAAAAACCTGAATGAAACTAAAACGAACGAATTGTCTACATGTTCCACCCGTATTTAGAGTGTACCAAGTTCCAGCTGCTGCCTCCTCTCCACCCCAATTCCCCCTTCCCTGCAACCCCCATGAGGGATCCTCTCCCTACACCCGCTGTCACTGCATCATTCATTCACAGCCGCAGTGGCACAGCCCTTACTATTTTGAATAGGTTGTGTTTGGTGGGTGGTAGCGGCCACTAAGCAATGGCAGGGAAATAAATATTGCTGCGCCGTGATATAAAGCCCTCCCTATGGCTGCAGCTGCGGCCCGGGGGTGGTGGTAAAAATGCAGCCCCAACCACTTGGTTTTTACTGCCCCTCCCCCAACCACAAGTGTAAAATCAGCCCAAAAGCCACCAGAAACAAAGTACTAACCAGGAGAAGAATGTAAAGTAAAGCAATAAAATGACATAATACGTATATAAGAATTTAATCTTAGACTTTTGAGACTTTGGGAAGTTCCGCAGGAATCCTCCATACACTTCCGAATCCAAAAAAATAAATAAAAAACCCCCACAACACATCTTATGTCAGATCGGCCTTGTTTAAAATCAGCTACAATTGCCGGGGAATTTTCTTGTGATGATATCATTCATATTTAAATGGCGCACCATTAGGCTCCTGTATGGCTGTCATGAAAGTGCAAGGTATAATTGTATATTATTTCGATAAAATGGGCGCAGATAAAAGAATAAAGCTCATTAGCTCCCCATCTCGGCACCGTGTTGTTACTCACGCTCTGATCCTCCCCGCCATACTATGTATTTGCAGTCATTACGGAGTTCAATGCTTTAATGTGATCCAATGTGCCATTAGGGCATGATGGCTGAAAGGATTCCGCCGACAGCTGCATACACTTACTTAGTGGTAGAAAATGGCATGAGAAATGGAAGGATACGTGACATATAATGGTCTGCATTAGACAGCAGACCTTCAATGATTAATAATAAGTCTCCCCTAATTGTCTTGTGCAGCTGTCATTATTCACGTTCAGAACAGCGAGCCTCACAAATGCAGCCCGGGACCTAAATGGGGACTGCGTGATGTAGAGCTAATAAAACGAATTGGCGCACCTGCATACATTAGGGGGAGCGGATACCAAACGCAGAGCGCGAGAACAACTTGTTATTGGACGGTAAACAGAAAGTAAATGAGAGGTGTCACTTTTTTCTTCTTCTTTTTTTTTTTTTGTAAGAAAAACCTTCTGGTTGTTAATAAAGTCCTTACCAGTAAAGATGGGGAATTGACATCAATCCGGCTGGTGACGCGGAGCTCCCGGTGGACGGTTAGAACGGGCGCTGAGGGTCTTTCTAAAACTGCTGAGAGTTGGTATTGAACTTTTCCGTATCTTCCAGTGAAGGTTGTAACCAGATTGCTAAATATAACAAAAATAAATGAAAATATTAAACACTTCCCAACCAGGCCAATTCTGACACTTCTCTCCTATATGTAAAAATCAACATTTATTTTATTTTTTATTCATGTAATGTTTATTTATGATTCATTTATTTAATATGCATTATGCATGTATTTAATATTTATTGAATATTTACTTATTTTATTAATTATTTATATTTATTTTTTGCTAGAAAATTACTTAGAACCCCCAAGCATTATATATATATATATATATATATATATAGATATAGATATAGATATAGATATAGATAGATAGATATAATATATCCCCATCAAATCATTCTCTGCAGCTATTACCTTTTGTACCACCACCCCCTCCCTTTAGAATGTAAGCTCTACGAGCCGGGCCCTCCTGTACCTTTTGTATTGTACTGTAATTCCGCTGTCCCCCCTATACATTGTAAAGCACTGCGTAATCTGTTGGCGCTATATAAATCGTGTATAATAATAATAATAATAATAATAATATTTATATATTTTTTTTTTATATATTTTTTTTTAGCAGAGGCCCTATAGAATAAAATAATGGGTGTTGAAAATTTAAATTTCACACAGTATTTGCTTGGAGGGCCATCTCTGACACTTCTCTCCTACATGTAAAAATCGACTTTCATTTATTTTATTATTTATTTATGTAATATTTATTTTATTTCTTTTTATTTATTTATATTCATTTTTTGCTAGAAAACTACTTAAAACTCCCAAATATTATATATATATATATATATATATATATATATATATATATATATATATATATATATATATATATATATATATATATTTATTTATATTTATATTTTAGCAGAGACCCTATAGAATAAAATGATGGGTGTTGCAAAATTTTAATTTCACAGTGTTTGCTTTGAGGGCCATCTCTGACACTTCTCTCCTACATGTGAAAATCGACTTTCATTTATTTTATTATTTATGTAATATTTATTTAATATATATTTAATATTTATTTTATTTCTTATTATTTATTTATTTATATAACTTTTTTTTTTTTTTTTTTTTTTTTTTTTTTTTAGCAGAGGCCCTATAGAATAAAATGATGGGTGTTGCAAATTTAAATTTCACACAGTATTTACTCGGAGGGCCATCTCAGACACTTATTTTCTACATGTAAAAATCGTCTTTCATTTATTTTATTATTTATGTAATATTTATTTAATATGTATTTTATTTCTTATTATTTATTAATTATTATTTATTTCTTTTATTATTATTTATGTATATTTATTTTTTGAGAAACGAAAAAGGTCCTGGACTGCCACACTCTGTATAAAAGGCTTCTTTATTGTAGAAAAAATAAGTTAAAAACGTTCCAACGTGACAGTCAGTTCAAAAAGGACAACAGGGATGAATGGCTAACATGTTTCACATCATGAGATGCTTACTCATAGCTCATTATTATTTATGTATATTTTTTGCTAGAAAACTACTTAAAACCCCCAAATATTATATATCTTTTTTTTTCTTTAGCAGAGGCCCTATAGAATAAAATGATGGTTGTTGCAAATTTTAATTTCACACAGTATTTGCTTGGACGGCTATCTCTGACACTTCTCTCCTACATGTAAAAATCGACTTTCATTTATTTTATATATATTTATTTAATATTTTATTTCTTATTATTTATTTTATTATTGTTTATTTATTTATATTAATTTTTTGCTAGAAAACTACTTAAAACTCCCAAATATTATATATCTTTTTTATTTTTTTATTTTTTATTTTTTTAGCAGAGGCCCTATATAATAAAATGATGGGTGTTTTAATTTCACACAGTATTTGCTCGGAGGGCCATCTCTGACACTTATTTTCGACATGTAAAAATCAACTTTCATTTATTTTATTATTTATGCAATATTTATTTAATATGCATTTTATTTCTTATTATTTATTTCTTATTATTTATTTTATTATTATTATTATTATTATTTATGTATATTTATATTTGAGAAACAAAAAAGTTCCAACGTGACAGTCAGTTCAAAAAGGACAACAGGGATGAATGGCTAACATGTTTCACTTAATGAGATGCTTACTCATAGCTCATTATTATTTATGTATATTTTTTGCTAGAAAACTACTTAAAACCCCCAAATATTTAATATCCTTTTTTTCTTTTTTTTTTTGTTTAGAATAAAATAGAATAAAATGTTGGTTGTTGCCAATTATTACTGTGTGAAATGTTATCTGACACTTCTCTCCTACATGTAAAAATCGACTTTCATTTATTTTATTATTTATTTATGTAATATTTATTTCATATTTATTTTATTTCTTATATTTACATTTATTTATATATTTATATTTTTTTGCTAGAAAACTACTTAAAACCCCCAATTATTATATACCTTTTAGCAGAGGCCCTATAGAATAAAATGATGGGTGTTGCAAATTATTACTGTGTGAAATGTTATTTCACACAGTATTTGCTCTTAGGGCCATTTCTGACCCTTCTCTCCTACATGTAAAAATCAACTTTTATTTATTATTTATTTAATATATATTATTAGTTATTTATTTAATATGTATTTATCATTAGTTATTTATTTTATTATTATTTATATTTATTTTTTGTTTGAAAATTACTTCGAACACCCAAACATTATTATATATATTTTTTTAATAAATTTTTTTTTGTTTTGTTTTTTAGCAGAGGCCCTAAAGAATAAAATGATGGGTATTGCAAATATTTATTTCACACAGTATTTGCTTAGAGGGCGATTTCTGACACTTCTCTCCTAATGCCGCGTACACACGAGCGGATTGTATGGCGTACTTAGTTCGTCATACAATCCGACGGACAGTCCGTCGTACTTTCCACTGAACGGACTTGACCACACACGGATACACAAACAGTCCGTCGAAAGCTTGCGCGATGACGTGTACAGCACGTACGACGGGACTAGAAATAGGAAGTCCAATACACTGCAATGCAACCTTCCGCCGTGTAAATCCTTTCTGAGCATGCGCCATTCTTAGTCCGTCGAACTAGCCTACTCACGAGCGGACTGTCCGCTGGAACCAAAGTCTGACGGACAGAATTTCGAAAAATCCGAAAAACTTAGTACGCCGGACTGCACGCTGAAAAAGTCCGCTGAAGCCCACACACGAGCGGACTGTCCGCTGAAATGTGTTTCGACGGACTAAGTACGCCATACAGTCCGCCCGTGTGTACGCGGCTTAAGAATCAACATTTATTTATGATTATTTAGTTATTTATTTTATCATTACTTATTTATATTTTATTTATTATTTTATTTTTATTTTTTTTATTTACCCAAACATTATATATCTTTTTTTTATTAATTTTTTTAAGCAGAGACCCTGTAGAATAAAATGATGGGTGTTGCGAATTTTAATTTGTGTGTTATTATTAGTATTTATTATTTTATACAAAACTTTTTTTACACTATCTTTAATTATTTTTATTTTTTTTGGATGAACTTTATTGCTATCACAAGGGATGAACAAAATCCCTTGTGACGGCACGGGCTATGACAGGTCCTCTTTATTGAGAGATCTGGGGTCTATTAGACTCCCGATCTCTCCTCTGGCCTCCAATGCAGCCGCAGGCATCATCCCGAGATAACCACTGCAAACCGGAGATGTCCATGAACGCCCTACGGTCGGCAAGTAGTTAACAGGTTTCCCCAATAAAGTAATAAATAAGTGTATCTATGATTAAGATGTAAAATCCTATTTTTATTTCCACATTATGTCATTTATTTCTATCCTACTCCTATTAATTACTTGACCTCCGGAAGGTCTTACCCCCTCCATGACCAGGGCATTTTTTGCTATTCAGCACTGCGCTACTTTAACCGGTAATTGCGCGGTTATGCAACACTGTACCCAAATGAAATTGATATAATTTTTTGTTCATGCAGCTTTCTTTTGGTGGTGTTTAAAGTGGAACTCTGCCCAGAAGGGGAAGCTCTGCTTGTTTGCACCCCTCTCCCCCCTCCACTGACACATTTTGGTTTTGATGGGTACCGCCCCCCCCCCCCACTTCCTTATTTTTTTGGAGGGTACCAGGTGCTCCACTTTAACAGCTTAAGGACCGCCCCACGTACATAGACTGAGGCAGCGTAAAAATCACGTACCTGTACGCGATTTCTTCCTCGGGGTCTGGGGAGCGCGTGTGCGATCGTTAGGCTGAACGGCGGTCTGTCTCTCTCTGATGTAAACAAGGCAGATCGCCGTTCTGCTAGTAAGGAAGATAAGCAGGAACATTGATGGCTGTATTCCTGCAGTGCAACCATCCCCCACACAGTAAGAAAGCACTCCCCAGGGAACACATTTAAGCCTTTGATCGCCCCTGATGTTAACCCCTTCCAGTGTATTAGTACAGTGACAGTGCATTTTTTTTTTTTTTTTTTTAGCACTGATCACTGTATTGGTGTCACTGGTCCCCAAAAAGTGTCACTTAGTGTCAGATTTGTCCGCCGCAATGTCGCAGTCTCGCTAAAAAAAAAAAAAAAAAAATCACTGATTGCCGCCATTGCTAGTAAAAAAATATAAAAAATAAATAAATAAAAAGGTCCATAAATCTGTCCCATAGTTTGTAGACGCTATAACTTTTTAAAGTAGGCAGCGATGTACAGGTATGTCGCTTCGCCTGCTGCCGCCTCTCGCCCGCAGTACATTGTGGCCAGGCGGTCAGCAAGCGGTTAAATGAAAAGTTGTGGTTTGATCCGCGCAGCGGAACTGGTACAATACAGGAAAGAATTTGGTCTATATTTATTGTTAATTTTAATTTTTATAGGTTCAACCGGAACTGCTGCCCCTACTTTTCACTAACAAGGTGAAGTAAAGATAGCGAGAAGGAGGATTACGGTAGGTGTGGCGCTGTTCCTATGGCCAATGGTACTGTGTTATACCCTCTGCAGGTTATAACCTTTATATGTGAAAAAAGCCCCGAGGTTGATTAAACTAGTCCACTTGAACAACCCTAGTGGGGCTCGGGATATATATCCCTACTGCCTGCCCCACCCTGTGCTGGGATACATTCTGACCTAAATACTTCTATGTGTTTGATACTCGGCCTGTGCTTAACTACTATCTGTGAACTTTTTATTACCCTCTGGAGTGTTTTCCTTAGTTAATTGGGCCAGACAAGATTTACACTCTGGTATCATAAAATAAATTAAGAAATTATTTTATAAAATTAACCTGTGTTAGACCCTCTGGGGTTTTTTTTGAGGCAAAATAGTGAAATGAAAAATAAAAATAATAAAAAAAAATAAAAAACAAAGTTAGAAATGATTTCACGTGCTCTAGTGAAAGTGAAACACTGTGCCAAAAGAGTGATTTGTGCTCCTGAAATTTCAAATACCTCCAGGAAAATACACATAAACCAAAATTACTATAGTAATAGTTCCGTTTATAAACTGAAAATGTATTATAATGAATAATCGACTCACATTTCAGTGAACATAAACAAGCGAAATCGAGCATGCACGCTGTATCGTCCGACCGGGAGTGACGCAGTGCCGTTCTACGCGTTTCGTCATCAGACGTCGATTGGAACGCGGTGGTTAAATGAGCTGGCCATAGACGGCACAAGTGCGCTGCAGCCACCGATTGACGAGAGTTTTTCCAGCTTGCCCGTTTGGTAGAAGTCGGCCAAAACGATTGACGTCAATCTATGTGCATTGCAGGGAATTTGTTGCAGATCCCTACCGGTTTCTGCTCTAGTGGCAATGATATCACCAGCATTTCCACCCAGGGTTGCATTAGAGGGCTTTGGAAAATATGGAGCCCCAAAATTTCTGCCTGAGAGGGACCCGTAATATGGGTACTAACAACTAACATACACATACACTATAAAGTATTGGGACGCCTGCCTTTAACTTTAATGCCACCCCAGTCTTATGCCCTGTACACACGGTCGGACTTTCCGACGGAAAATGTGCGATCAGATCGTGCTGTCGGAAAATCCGATTGTGTGTGGGGCTCCATCTGACTTTTCCGTCGGAATTTCTGACACACAAAGTTTGAGAGCAGGATCTAAATTTTTCCGACAACAAAATCCGATCGTTTCCATTCCGATCGTGTGTAGACAATTCCGACGGCACAAAGTGCCACGCATGCTCAGAATAAATTACGAGACAAAAGCTATTGGCTACTGCCCTCTTTATAGTCCCGTTGTACGTGTTTTACGTCACTGCGTTCAGAGTGATCGGACTTTCCGACAATTTGGTGCGACTGTGTGTATGCTAGACAGGTTTGGGCCAAAATCTGTCAGAAAAAAAATCTGATGGATTTCCAACAGAGTCCGGAGACAGAGTACAACTGTGTGTATGGGGCATTAGTCCGTAGGGTTCAATATTGAGTTGGCCTGCCCTTTGTAGCTATAACAGCTTCAACTCTTCTGGGAAGGCTGTCCACAAGGTTTAGGAGTGTGTCTATGGGAATGTTTGACCATTCTTCCAAAAGCGCATTTGTGAGGTCAGGCACTGATGTTGGATGAGAAGACCTGGCTCACAGTCTCTGCTGCAATTTATCCCAAAGGTGTTCAATCAGGTTGAGGTCAGGAGTCTGTGCAGGCCAGTCAAGTTCCTCCACCCCAAACTCACCCATCCATGTCTTTATGGACGTTGCTTTGTGCACTGGTGCACAGTCATGTTGGAACAGGAAGGGGCCATCCACAAACTGTTCCCACAAAGTTGGGAGCATGAAACTGTCCAAAACTGCCATAAGACTTCCCTTCACTGGAACTAAGGGGGCAAGCCCAACCCCTGGAAAACATCCCCACACCATAATCCCCCCCTCCACCAAATGATTTGGACCAGTGCACAAAGCAAGGTCCATAAAGACATGGATGAGCGAGTTTGGGGTGGAGGAACTTGACTGGCCTGCACAGAGTCCTAACCTCAACCCGAGCACCTTTAGGATGAATTAGAGAGGAGACTGTGAGCCAGGCCTTCTCGTCCAACATCAGTGCCTGACCTCACAAATGTGCTTCTGGAAGAATGGTCAAACATTCCCATAGCCTTCCCAGAAGAGCTGAAGCTGTTATAGCTGCAAAGGGCGGGCCAACTCAATATTGAACCCTACGGACTTAGCCCTTGTACACACGGTCGGAAATTCTGACAACCAAATCCGTCGGATCTTGTCCGTAACTGTTGCATACACACGGTCGGACAAAGTTGTCGGAAAATCCGATCTTTCAGAACGTAATGACGTAATTTCGTTACGACGGGACTACATTCATGCTAGTAGCCAATAGCTTTGATGTAGGAATTTGATCTGAGCATGCGTGCCACTTTGTCCGATCGGAATTCTCTACACATGATCGGAGTATGTCCGATCGGACCAGTTTGTCGGAAAATATTTCAAGCAAGTTGGAAAAATTTGGTCCGACGGATATTCCGATGGAAACAGTCCGATGCATACCACACACAGTCGGATTATCCGACAAACCGCTCCGATAGGACACATTCCGACAGATTCTCCGACCGTGTGTACAAGGGCTAAGACTGGGATGCCATTAAAGTCCATGTGCGTGTTAAGGCAGGCGTCCCAATACTTTTGGTAATATAGTGTAGGTGGTATCGCTGCAATTGTTGGGAGCAGGAGGATTTATTTTGGGTTGTTCTTTGCTGGTAGGTTATGGTAGTAACAAGAAATATACAGCTACATTAAAAAAAAATGTTTTTTTTTTTACTATTTTGGGCCAGTTTTCCTTTGATAATATAAACCTTTTTTTTTTAGGAGATATTCTTTACCATTTATCGACAAATAAAAGCCCAATTTGATCTGAAGAATACTCGGTATAATCCACCTGGATGCACAAAGTAGTTGTAGTGTTTTACTGACGCATGCCAAAGTTGCAAAATTGTGCTCAGGCATTAACATTTGTTTTAACCTTCGGCAGGAAGGGGTTGAATATTAAAAACTTCTTTGCAGAAATAAAAGACTTACCCAGCAGGAAGCTGGAAACTAAATGGAAGCTTGTGTTTCCCCGATGAAAATATGCGTCTTCCACCTTCAGAAGAAAAAAAAAAAAAGGAAGGAAACATATTTAGTCATTTTTTTTCTGACCTATTGATCATTTATAAACTTCAAATCTACAAAAAAAAATGTAGTCTAAGGGGGTCTATTAATAAAACATTCATTGCACGAATGTCACCTGAACAGAACGTTACCGTGGTTTTGGTAAAAGATTGATGCCCGTATCATGTAGCAATGGAAGAAGGTGGCCCGATCGAAGGAATTTAAAGCGGAGTTCCACCCAACTTTAGAACTTGTTCTTAACCACTTTCAGCCCCGGACCATTTTGCTGGTCAAAGACCAGACCACTTTTTGCGATTCGGCACTGCGTCGATTTAACTGACAATTACGCGGTCGTGCGACGTGGCTCCCAAACAAAATTCACGTCCTTTTTTTCCCACAAATAGAGCTTTCTTTTGGTGGTATTTGATCACCTCTGCGGTTTTTATTTTTTGAGCTATAAACAAAGATAGAGCGACAATTTTGAAAACAAAACGCATTATTTTTTACTTTTTGTTATAATAAATATCCCTCAAAAATATATAAAAAAACATTTTTTTCCCTCAGTTTAGGCCGATACATATTCTTCTACATATTTTTGGTTAAAAAAAAAATCGCAATAAGTGATTATTGATTGGTTTGCGCAAAAGTTATAACGTTTACAAAATAGGGGATAGTTTTATGGCATTTTTATTAATAATTTTTTTTTTTTACTAGTAATGGCGGCGATCAGCGATTTTTATTGTGACTGCGACATTATGGCGGACACATCGGACATTTGTGACACATTTTTGGGACCATTGTCATTTATACAGCAATCAGTGCTATACAAATGCAGTGATTCCTGTGTAAATGACACTGGCAGTGAAGGGGTTAACCAGTGGGTGGCAGTGTAGGGGTTAAGTGTTCCTAGGGGCGTGTTACTAACTGTGGGGGGCTGGGCTTTGTGTTAGTGAACACTGATCTCTGCTCCAATCACACAGAGCAGAGATCAGCATCACTTGTTGCTAAGCAGAACGGGGAGATGCTGCTTATAACGGCATCGCCTCGTTCAGCCGCCCCATGAGACGATTGCGGGTATGCCCGCGGCGATCGAGGACCCGCGACTGGATTCACGGGGGTCCCTACCGGCACGTGAGTGCGCCGGCGGCGGCGTGCACGCGATGGCAGGGTGGCATTTAAAACTGGACGTACCTGTATGCCAATATGCCTGCCCGTGCCATTCTGCCGACGTACATCAGCGTGCGCCGGTCGGGAAGTGGTTAAAGGAAAGACCACCCCTCCACCCCTCATTTTTGGATAGTATTTTTTTTCACTTACCTTAGTAGTTTAATGGGGAACTTCCGTCCAAGCCTCAGCGTGGCGAGGTACGTCACTTCCTCTTCTGGCTCTGCCCCTCCTCCTTCCACCCACTGCATTCTGGGACCTGTGTGTATCCCAAAAGACGATGGGGCCATTCGGAAAAACTCACGCACGCACAGTAGGGAACCGGCTGTGAAGCCTGAAGGCTCCATTGTCAGTTTCCCTTAGATACTATGGCGGCGCCCGCACCCAATCCGATGGACGGGTCGGCCTCGTGGGCTCCCTGGTCAGGTAAGTGTCCTTGTTAAAAGTCAGCAGCTACAGTGTCTTGTAGCTGCTGACTTTAAGAAAAAAAAAACTTTTTTCAGGGTGGAACTCCGCTATAAGCATGGATTGAGGAACACAACAATGAGTTTGAGGTGTTGACTTGGCCTCCAAATTCTCTAGATCTCAATCAAGCATCTGTGGGATATGATGGAAAAACAATTGAGGCCCCACACCCCAACTTACGGGACTTAAAGGATCTGCTACTGACAGCTTGGTGCCATATACCACAGCATGCCTTCAGAGGTCTAGTGGAGTTCATGCCCCAACAGGTTATGGTGGGTGGTCATAATGTTATAGCCGATTGGTGTGTATATATATATATATATATATATATATATACACACGCACACATACTGTACATACATACCAGGGTTCTTCAAAAAGTTTCTGCATTTTTTTTAACTCTATGAAATATAAAAAAAACTGCAGAAACTTTTTGAAGACCCCTCATACATATACACAAAGTATCTCACAAAAGTGAGTACACAACATGTGACAACACTGAAGAAATGACACTTTGCTACAATGTAAAGTAGTGAGTGTACAGCTTGTATAACAGTGTACATTTGCTGTCCCCTCAAAATAACTCAACACACAGCCATTAATGTATAAACTGCTGGCAACAAAAGTGAGTACACCCCTAAGTGAAAATGTCCAAATTGGGCCCAAAGTGTCAATATTTTGTGTGGCCACCATTATTTTCCAGCACTGCCTTAACCCTCTTGGTCATGGAGGTCACCAGAGCTTCACAGGTTGCCACTGCAGTCCTCTTCCACTCCTCCATGATGACATCACAGAGCTGGCGGATGTTAGAGACCTTGCGCTCCTCCACCTTCCATTTGAGGATGCCCCATATATGATCAATAGGGTTTAGGTCTGGAGACATGCTTGGCCAGTCCATCACCTTTACCCTCAGCTTCTTTAGCAAAGCAGTGGCCATCTTGGAGGTGTGTTTGGGGTTATTATCATGTTGGAATACTGCTCTGCGGCCCAGTCCAAATCATTTGGTGGAGAGGAGATTACGGTGTGGGGTTGTTTTTCAGGGGTTGGGCTCGGCCCCTTAGTTCCAGTGAAGGAAACTCTTAAGGCGTCAGCATACCAAGACATTTTGTACGCAAATGATCATCTACATATGTGTGCAGGTGATCACGTATATATGTGTGCAGATAATCATTGGGACATGTGATTTTAGTGGGACATATGTGGGGGACATGTTTTTATTATTAGGAACATGTATGTTTTGGGGACATGTGTGGGGACATTGTGTTTATACTGTGTGGTGTGTTGTGTATTACACTAGACTGGTGATCAGTGAGTAAAAAGCTGTAAAAACAGCTCATACTCACTGATCACCAGCCGGCTGCAGCGATCTGCTCTCCTCTCCTCAGCGATGACTTCCGTGTGAGGAGAGGGGGAACCGATTGCCTAGCAACCGGCTGTTTGTTTACATCACATGACGGCCGTGATTGGACACAGCCGTCATGTGATCAGGAGGGCCAATCAGAGAGCCCCCCTGCCGATCTGAGATGCACCGTGTCCGGGTGACACGGGCGCATCGGGATCGCGCCGCTGCGCGGGCACGCGCGCGCGCGATCCCGCTCCTTCTGATGGACGTTCCTGAACGTCCTATCAGAAGTAGACGGCTCCCACCCGGCCGTATATGTGCATTGGCCGGTTGGGAAGTGGTTAAAGAGAAAGCGTTATATATAAAACAAGGGACTTTAAAGAAATATGACAAGATGTGGAAATCTTGGTGGGAAGCCAGAGGGATTGATGTGAATAATAATAGTGTGAAAAATAAATATTTTAACGATGAAAAGTGACCCAATAAGAATTAAAGTAAGAGGTCAAATGAAGAGGGTGGAAGTGTGCGAGAATGGGGCAGGGAGGGAAGTGTGATAAAGTGGGAATCTAGATTACATGGAACATCAGCTAGGATGGCCCTCATGATACCAATCCCCTCTTAGGCCACCCAAGCTATGAACCATCCTTTTTTATATTTTTATCTGATAAGGTGATGGGAGGGAGGGGACTGAGGGGATGTTCAATTTTGATGTATTTTGTAAACAAAATAAATATCTTAATAAAGAAATAAAGTTTAAAAAAAATAAAAAAGTTTGTTCACTGAAGGAAGCCATAATTACATAACAGCTGACTTATATCTCCTGTGAAATGCACAATTTCCTCTTCAGTGTATTGATTTTACCAGCCAATCTAGATGGGAACCTGTGAGGTGTATTTAAAAAATGTGCAAAGTTGTCCAGTCATTGAAACTGTATCATGTCCGCAGTCTCTGACCATCTCTTGTATCATGTCCGCAGTCTTTGACCATCTCTAGTATCATGTCCGCAGTCTCTGACCATCTCTTGTATCATGTCCGTAGTCTCTGACCATCTCTTGTATCATGTCCGCAGTCTCTGACCATCTCTTGTATCATGTCCGCAGTCTCTGACCATCTCTTGTATCATGTCCGCAGTCTCTGACCATCTCTAGTATCATGTCCGCAGTCTCTGACCATCTCTTGTATCATGTCCGCAGTCTCTGACCATCTCTTGTATCATGTCCGCAGTCTCTGACCATCTCTAGTATCATGTCCGCAGTCTCTGACCATCTCTAGTATCATGTCCGCAGTCTCTGACCATCTCTAGTATCATGTCCGCAGTCTCTGACCATCTCTAGTATCATGTCCGCAGTCTCTGACGATCTCTAGTATCATATCCGCAGTCTCTGACCGTGTCTAGTATCATGTCGGCAGTCTCTGACCATCTCTAGTATCATGTCCGCAGTTTCTGACCATCTCTTGTATCATGTCCGCAGTCTCTGACCATCTCTAGTATCATGTCCGCAGTCTCTGACCAGCTCTAGTATCATGTCCGCAGTCTCTGACCATCTCTAGTATCATGTCCGCAGTCTCTGACCATCTCTAGTATCATGTCCGCAGTCTCTGACCATCTCTTGTATCATGTCCGCATTCTCTGACCATCTCTTGTATCATGTCCGCATTCTCTGACCATCTCTAGTATCATGTCTGCAGTCTCTGCCCATCTCTAGTATCATGTCCGCAGTCTCTGACCATCTCTTGTATCATGTCCGTAGTCTCTGACCATCTCTTGTATCATGTCCGCAGTCTCTGACCATCTCTAGTATCATGTCCGCAGTCTCTGACCATCTCTAGTATCATGTCCGCATTCTCTGACCATCTCTTGTATCATGTCCGCATTCTCTGACCATCTCTTGTATCATGTCCGCATTCTCTGACCATCTCTAGTATCATGTCTGCAGTCTCTGCCCATCTCTAGTATCATGTCCGCAGTCTCTGACCATCTCTTGTATCATGTCCGTAGTCTCTGACCATCTCTTGTATCATGTCCGCAGTCTCTGACCATCTCTTGTATCATGTCCGCAGTCTCTGACCATCTCTTGTATCATGTCCGCAGTCTCTGACCATCTCTAGTATCATGTCCGCAGTCTCTGACCATCTCTAGTATCATGTCCGCAGTCTCTGACCATCTCTAGTATCATGTCCGCAGTCTCTGACCATCTCTAGTATCATATCCGCAGTCTCTGACCGTGTCTAGTATCATGTCCGCAGTCTCTGACCATCTCTAGTATCATGTCCGCAGTTTCTGACCATCTCTATTATCATGTCCGCAGTCTCTGACCATCTCTTGTATCATGTCCGCAGTCTCTGACCATCTCTAGTATCATGTCCGCAGTCTCTGACCAGCTCTAATATCATGTCCGCAGTCTCTGACCATCTCTAGTATCATGTCCGCAGTCTCTGACCATCTCTAGTATCATGTCCGCAGTCTCTGACCATCTCTTGTATCATGTCCGCATTCTCTGACCATCTCTTGTATCATGTCCGCATTCTCTGACCATCTCTAGTATCATGTCTGCAGTCTCTGCCCATCTCTAGTATCATGTCCGTAGTCTCTGACCATCTCTTGTATCATGTCCGTAGTCTCTGACCATCTCTTGTATCATGTCCGCAGTCTCTGACCATCTCTTGTATCATGTCCGCAGTCTCTGACCATCTCTTGTATCATGTCCGCAGTCTCTGACCATCTCTTGTATCATGTCTGCAGTCTCTGACCATCTCTTGTATCATGTCCGCAGTCTCTGACCATCTCTAGTATCATGTCCGCAGTCTCTGACCAGCTCTAGTATCATGTCCGCAGTCTCTGACCATCTCTAGTATGTCCGCAGTCTCTGACCATCTCTAGTATCATGTCCGCAGTCTCTGACCATCTCTTGTATCATGTCCGCATTCTCTGACCATCTCTTGTATCATGTCCGCATTCTCTGACCATCTCTAGTATCATGTCTGCAGTCTCTGCCCATCTCTTGTATCATGTCTGCAGTCTCTGACCATCTCTAGTATCATGTCTGCAGTCTCTGACCATCTCTTGTATCATGTCTGCAGTCTCTGACCATCTCTTGTATCATGTCCGCAGTCTCTGACCATCACTTGTATCATACCCATAGCCTTTGCCTATATCCTGTTGTGTGTCTGCTGTCTCTGAAGCGGAATATTTACTCAATTTTATGTGCGCCCTTTGGTGATGTTATGGTTGGCACTTAAGGCCCCCTATATCAAGAAAGTTGACTGCCATATTCAGATGTGCGAAGCCTGAAAATACCGCACTACTGCTACTAGATGGAGTTGAGGAGCATACCTATTGTCTTATAGCAGTCATCGCCATCTATTGGGCATAAAGCAACATTTTCTGCATTGACACATTCAAATTGCAGAGAATACAGCCTCAGAACAATCGATATTTGAGCCACTCTCACAGAAATTAAACACCATTTCTCACCATCTTTGGTGCACCATTACATACAGCACCTAAAAATAACTGAGTAAAGGTAAAAATCTGGAAAGCCAGTATCTGATGATATATTATAATCTGTATATTAGAAGTTTCTAGTACTGGCCTAGGAACACATGGGTGTGATATTAGTACTCACACATTGGGAAGGTAATAGAATGTTGGAACCCTGCTAGTATATATAGGCTATATTTAGCGGTAGCACATGCTGTTCCAGCAGGCAGCTCGCTGTCCTATGGCCTTGGCCTCGGTAACAGAAAGGGGGATCCTGTTGCTCGCTTGTCGCTGGGTCACAGGCAGTTGCGGCGTATAGATGAGCTTCCTACAGATCTACATTACTTGTGTTTACTGAGAGTGAAATTCACGAGCAAACTCCATGCTGCTTTTCCATCCAGGAACACCTGCCGCGATAAGCTTGTTTAATTCACATCATTTGAAGAGGAAGCCTGGCATTTATTGTCACGCCAGATTTCATTCCCGAGTTAAATGACACATGCTTAGATTTGTCCTACAGCATCCCCATCCTTTATAATGTTGTCACGTTCCACGCTTGGATTATAATAAAGACAATCTGGATGGTAGCCCAGGGCCCAGAGATCTAAGCGGGCTAATGCTTTCCAATACGAGGAAAAAACAAATTAAATAACCCCGACACGATGCTTCAACACTTCACTACAAACAGCCGGCTAAATATATCATTCAACTAAACGCATGTGAATTGTTTTACCTGCAATTGAGACATCTCTATAGGACAGGACACCCGGCTCCTACACTCTCGAAGACCTTTCTGCAGACCTGGTCATAGCTAATTAACCACTTAAGGACCGAGCCTCTTTCTGAGATTTGTTGTTTACAAGTTAAAATCATTTTTTTTTTTGCTAGAAAATTACTTAGAACCCCCAAACATTATACATTTTTTTCCTAACATCCTAGAGAATAAAATGGCAGTCGTTGCCATACTTTCTGTCAACACCGTATTTGCACAACTGTCTTACAAGCGCACTTTTAAAAAAAAAAAAATACAGTTTTTTTAATTAAAAAATAAGGCAGCAGCAAAGTGAGCCCAATTTTTTTTCATTTTGTGAAAGATAATGTTACGCCGAGTAAATTGATACCCAACATGTCACGCTTCAAAATTGCGCCCGCTCGTGGAATGGTGACAAACTTTTTAGCCCCATACACACTATCAGATTTTCTGCTGATTTTTGTCTTCAGATTTACCAAAACCATGTAGTGCAAGGGCCTGGCTGATTGCACACAAATTGAAACTCCTAATGCCCCATACACACGGTCAGACATTCCGACCACAAAATCCGTCAGATTTTTTCAGACGGATTTTGGCCAAAACTTGTCTTGCGTACACACGGTCGCACAAAGTTGTCGGAAAATCCGATCGTTCGGAACGAGGTGATGTACAAAATGTACGACGGGACTACGTAGAGGCCAGTAGCCAATAGCTTTCATCTCCAATTTTTTTCTGAGCATGCGTGCCACTTTGTGCATCAGAAATTCTCTACACACAATCGGAAAAAGTCCGATCGAATTTTGTTGTCGGAAAATTTTAGATTCAGCTCGCAAACTTTTTCTGTCGGAAATTCTGACAGAAAAAGTCCGCTAGAGCCAACACACGATCGGATTTTCCGACAACATAATCCGATCTGACTTTTTCCATTGGAATTTCCGACCCGTGTGTATGGGGCATTAGGCTTGACCTCATATTATATGGTTTTGGTAAATCTGAAGGAAAAAAATCAGCATAAAATCTGAAGGCCCGTACACACGGTCTGACTTTTTGACAACAAACATGCAAATTAGCTGTTTTGGAGCAACATCCGACTGTGTGTACGCTCCATCGGACAAACTTTTTCTGTTTTCATCGGACTTTTGTTGGCTGTGCGAACGGACAAACTTTCTATCAACAAAAGTCCGATGGAGCAAAGTCCGACGGTGTGTACGCAAAAGCATCGGACTTTTGTACAAGGTACAAACACGCATGCTCAGAACCAATGCAAAAGATCAGACTACAATACAGAAGTTGACCAAAGGTGGCGCTGGAGTCATTGAACGTCCTCTTTTGAAGTGGCGTCAGTACGTTGTGACGTCACTACATTCGTGTTTGTTGTCAAAAAGTCAGACCGTGTGTATGCAATACAAACTTGTGGACCACGCCCTTTGTACAAAAGTCCACGGAAAAGTTTGTACAAAGTCCGACCGTGTGTATGAGGCTTGATAGTGTGTATGGGACTTTACCCTTAAAAATCTCCATAGGCGAAGTTTAAGTTTTTCCCATTTATATTTCTTTATTATAGAATTTCATCATTTACAGACCAATATACATTCTTGTTGGAAAATATAATACTTATCTCCTTATTAAACTAATACATCATTTCTTTATTTCTAAAACCATATATAAGTTCAGTCCAAAAAAGTCTACTGGTTACATGTTTTGAGTTACAGAGGAGGTCTAGGGCTAGAATTATTGCTCTCGCTCTACCAATCATGGCGACACCTCACATGTGTGGTTTGAACACTGTTTTCATATATATTTGTTTCTTATTTAACGTTTTATTTTTACACTGTTCTTTTAAAGTGGTTGTAAACCCTTACAACACACTTTGACCTACAGGTAAGCCTAGATTAAGGCTTACCTGTAGGTCCAAGAAATATCTCCTAAACCTATACGGTTTAGGAGATATTTGCCCGAAGACAGGCACCGCTGTCTATAGCGCCTGCGCCGTAGACAGCGATGCGCAGGCGCACTGAGCGCGGCATCTTCAACGACAGAGATGCCGCGCGTGTCGGCTCCCGTGCGCATGCGCGGGAGTGACGTCATTGCGGTTTCGCCGAATGACAGCAGCGGAGCTGCGAGACCCCACCGAGAAGATGGATGCACCGGACTACAGGGGACAGCGGTGACTTCGCTGGCTCCTGTGTCAGGTAAGTGACACATAATGGACTACTATGTAATGCATAGTAGACCATTATGTTTTACCTTTGCAGGGAATGAAAGAGGAAGTAAACCCATCAGGGTTTCTTCCTCTTTAAAAAAAAAAAAATTGTGTCACTTTTATTCCTATTACAAGGAATGTAAACATCCCTTATATCCCTTATCCGTAATAGAAAAAAATCAGGACCGCTTAACCACTTGACCACTGGGCACTTAAACACCCTTAAAGAGGAAGTAAACCCTGATGAGTTTACTTCCTCTTTCATTCCCTGCAAAGGCAAAGCATAATGGACTACTATACATCGCATAGTAGCCCATTATGTGTCACTTACCTGACACAGGAGCCAGCGATGTCACCGCTGTCCCCTGTAGTCCGGCGCATCCATCTTCTCGGTGGGATCTCGCAGCTCCGCCGCTGTCATTCGGCGAAGCCGCGATGACGCCACCCCCGCGCATGCGCACGGGAGTCGACATGCGCGGCAGCTCCATTCTTGGAAATGCCGCGCTCAGTGCGCCTGCGCGCCGCTGTCTATTGCTTGGACCTACAGGTAAGCCTTAATCTAGGCTTACCTGTAGGTCAAAATGGTTTGTAAGGGTTTACAACCACTTTAATAACCAGACCAATTTTCAGCTTTTGGTGCTCTCACATTTTGAATTACTCAGTCATGCAACACTGTACCAGTATGAAATTTTTGTCCTTTTTTTCACACAAATGGAGCTTTCTTTTGGTGGTATTTAATCACCTCTCGTTTTTAAATTTTTTGTGCTATAAAAGAAAAAAGACTGAAAATTCAGTAAAAAAAAGAATTTTTCTTTGTTTCTGTTATAAAATTTAGCAGATTAGTAATTTTTCTTCATAAATTTTGCCCAACATTTATACCACTACATATCTTTGGTAAAAATAAGTACAAACTGGTGGATATTATTTGGTTTTTGTGAAAGTTATAGAGTCCACAAGCTATGGTGCCAATATCTGAAAATTGATCACACCTGAAGTACTGACGGCCTAATTCAATTCTTGAGACCCTAACATGCCATAAAATTACAAATACCCCCCAAATGACCCCTTTTTGGAAAGAAGACATTCCAAGGTATTTAGTAAGAGGCATGATGAGTTTTTTGAAGTTGTAATTTTTTCCCACAATTCTTTGCAAAATCAAGATTTTTTTTCCTTTTTTTTTTTTCCACAAAATTGTCATATTATCAGTTTATTTCTCACACACAGCATATGCATACCACAAATTACACCCCAAAACACATTCTGCTATTACTCCCGAGTACGGCAATACCACATGTGTGAGATTTTTACACAGCGTGGCCACATACAGAGGCCAACATGCAGGGAGCACCATCAGGCGTTCTGGAGCATCCAGGCCAATTCTGACATTTCTCTCCTACATGTAAAAATCATCATTTATTTGCTAGAAAATTACATAGAACCCCAAAACATTATATATTTTTTTTTTTAGCAAAGACCCTAGAGAATACAATGGTGGTCGTTGCAAATTTTTATCTGACACGGTATTTGCGCAGCAATTTTTCGAACGCGTTTTTTTTTGGGGGGAAAAACAGTTTTGTGCTTAAAAAAAAACAAAAAAAAACAGTAAAGTTAGCCCAATTTTTGCATAAAGTGAAAGATGAAGTTATGCTGAGTAAATAGATATCGAACATGTCACTCTTCAAAATTGCACATGCCCGTGGAATGGCGCCAAACGTCGCTACTTAAAAATCCCCATAGGCGACGCTTTAAATTTTTTTTACTGGTTACATGTTTTAAGTTACAGAGGAGATCCAGGGCTAAATTTATTGCTCTCGCTCTAACGTTCACGGCGATACCTCACATGTGTGGTTTGAACACCGTTTTCATATGTGGACGGGTTTTACGTATGCGTTCGCTTCTGCATGCGAGCAGACATTTTTTTCCCCAAAAATACATTTTTGATCACTTTTATTCCTATTACAAGGAATGCACCAGAGGGCGGTGGGGGGGTCTATGGCTGGGTATGGCTGAGTATTGCAGGGTCTCTCCAAGTATGGCTGGGTATGGCAATTTATGGCAGGGTATTGCAGAGTATTGGCGGGGTATTACAGAGTATTGGCGGGGTATTGCAGAGTATTGGCAGGTAATGGAGAGTATTGGCAGGTAATGGAGAGTATTGGCGGGAATTGGAGAGTATTGGGGGTATTGCAGAGTATTGGGGGGTATTGCAGAGTATTGGCGGGTATTGCAGAGTATTGGCGGGTATTGCAGAGTATTGGCGGGTATTGCAGAGTATTGGTGGGTATTGCAGAGTATTGGCAGGTATTGGAGAGTATTGGCTAGTATTGGCGAGTATTGGGGGGGTATTGCAGAGTATTGGGGGGGTATTGCAGAGTATTGGGGGGGTATTGCAGAGTATTGAGGGGGTATTGCAGAGTATTGGTAGGTATGGAGGGGTTAAATTCGGTGAGCAGCGAAGTGGGCACTGCAGATGCAGCCCACAGCGCTGCTGACACCGATCTCTTTCCCCTCCGCTGTACCGATCGGTACAGAGAGGGGGAGGGAGGAACTGGCGTCATAACATGACGCCGGTTTGTTTACAAGTGATCACTCTGTCATTTGACGGAGCGATCACGTGGTAAACGGCCGCTATGAGCGGCTGTTTACCGTGATGCGCCGGGTCCACTGGACCCGGTGGTCACGGATGCTCTCGTGTGCGCGCCACAGGGGGCGCGCGAGAGCGGAATTCTGGGAGGCCATTAATTAACGGCCTCTCAGAGTTAAACAACCACCCTGAAGCCGTTATTCGGCTATGGGCGGTTGTTAAGTGGTTAAATATGAGATCTGGGGTAAAAAAGGCCTCAGATCTCATATTTACACTAAAATGCAATAAACCAATAAAAAACTAAATTTGTCATTTGAAACCTTTTTTTTTTTCTAAATGGCCCTTTTAAGAGCTGTGGGCGGAAGTGATGTTTTGACGTCACTTCCGCCATGCAATGGTATGGAGACGGGTGGGGTCCATTTTCCCCTTACTCGTCTCCATACCCAGGAAGGACAAGGATCCAAACGCCTCCTCTGCTACCGATGGCTCTGGTAAGTGGCGGAGGGCAGTGGAGAGCGGCGGTAGGGGGGCCCCCTCTCCCGTCGTCGATAAGTGATCTCGCAGTGAATCTGCCGCAGAGACCACTATTATCGGAAACCGGACCACCCGCCGAAGAAAAGGATACCAGGATTATGGCAGCTAGCTGCTGCCATAACAAAGATATCCCTCTTCATAATTAGGACGTATATCAGCGTGCGGCGGTCCGGAAGTGGTTCACCACTTGACAACCGGGCCAATTCTAACACTTGTCTCCTACATGTAAAAATCTAAATTTTTTTGCTAGAAAAATTTCTCAGAACTCCCAGACATTATATAAATACACTATATTGTCCAAAGTATTGGGACACCTGCCTTTGCACACACATGAAATTTAATGACATCCCAGTCTTAATCCGTAGGGTTCAATATTGAGTTGGCCCGCCCTTTGCATCTATAACAGCTTTAACTCTTCTGGGAAGGCCGTCCACAAGGTTTAGGAGTGTGTCTGTGGGAATGTTTGACTATTCTTCCAGAAGGCATTTGTGAGGTCAGGCACTGATGTTGGACAAGAAGGTCTGGCTTGCAGTCTCCATTCTAATTCATCCGAAAGGTGTTCTATCTGGTTGAGGTGCAGGCCAGTCAGGTTCCTCCACCCCAAACTCTCTCATCCATGTCTTTATGGACCTTGCTTTGCGCACTGGTCCTAATCATTTGGTGGAGGAGGTATTATGATGGGATATTTTTTTCTCAGGGGTTGGGCTTGGCCCCTTAGTTCCAGTGAAGGGAACTCTTAAGGTGTCGGGATACCAAGACATTTTGGACAATTTGATGCTCCCAACTTTGTGGGAACAGTTTGGGGATGGCCCCTTCCTGTTCCAACATGACTGCTCACCAGTGCACAAAGCAAGGTGAACAGAAAGGCGGGTAGCGGAAATGATGAGATTCCTGACTCTCCCAGTTTCCAAGGTCAGAGAGGGATGAACAACTTCACTTCCTCTCTCTGTGCAGTGCAGCTATCGCCACTGGTTGGAGTGCTCCGCGATGGATTGCAGAGGCCAGGAAAAGTGGTGGCGGGGAATCACATTTCACCACCGCAGAAGATGTAATTCAAATGGTTGTTCAGCTGTATGAACTTTATTGCTCTCACAAGAGATGAGCAGCATCTTTTGTGATAGCATGGACTGTGACGGGTCCTCTTTATGGAGAAATCTGGGGTCTATTACTGGGTTCACTTGAATCACTTCTGCATTAGAAGGAGCCGCTGGCTCCAAATTTTAATACCGGAATGATGCCTGTAGCTATCATCCTGGTATAACCACTGTAAACCAAGCACGTCATATGATGGCCTACGGACGGCAACACTTCAATAAGTCAATAATGTCAATAATGTACAGTGAAAAATAAATAATTGAAAAAAGAAATAAAAAAAATAAATAAAAAAATAAATATAAATAATAAATAAATAATGTACAGTGCAGCGGACAGTGCTGGTCACATGGTCACATTTTTGTCGATTCACATTGTGCTGGCCCAAAGTTTATCCGACATGTAACACTCAGGTGCCTTACCATTCCCCAGACACCTCTATTTGTGTCAATGTTAAAACCTTTTACTGCCCTTCAACCACATGGGTGAATGTGCCGTAATGTGCAGTGGCGGCTGGTGGCAATTTTTTTTGGGGGGGGGGGTGGCAAACAGTTACACCCCCACCCCAGGGGCAAGCGGTTGCTCGGTCTGCGGGTCAGATGAACTTACCCCATCTATGGAGCGCTTTACGGCCGTTTCCCTTGCTCCTCAGGGGCGGCGATGGCTCTCCATTCCTTTGCTCTCCTCGGGTATCGGCGGCTTCTGTTTCCACCCTCCTCCTCGGCAGCCAATTGAGACTCTTCTCTTTTCAGCCAATCAGAAAACAGGTCTCAGATGTGCTTCTGATTGGCCGGATTGAGGATCAGTGTTACAAATCGAATGTTCAATTGCTGTTGTAACACCTGGGTGAGCTCACGGCACAATGCTCTGCACTCCGAGCCTACCCTATTTTGAAGCCTATTAGGGCATATGGCTCTAATCGGGTGCTTCAAAAAAAAACTCTGTAATTCAGGTGCCCGACGTCTGGGAAGGGCCAGATGACTGAATTGGGGGCGACCGCGACGGTCATGGCGGCCATTATTCATATAGGGAGTGGCGTGGAGAGAGGGGGTGGCGCCCGGGTGCCCCTAATGGACGGGCCGCCACTGGTAACACGTTTTGGGCTCATTTAGACGTGCTTTGAAATGTTAGATACCATGGGCGCATACCGCTACCCCCTTTAGCTGCAGAGGCAGCAAGTAGGCAGGTGCAGTTAGCTCCCCTGCCACTAGATGGCTCTGTTCCCACTATAGTCTGGTACTGTAGAGGGAAAGTTGTAATTAGGGGTTAGCTTCCCCTTTACAGATGTAAATGCATCGTCGCCTGTATAGACTAAAAATCCTTGGACTGACGCTGGACGTCACAGCAAGCGACGTGTGAAAAATGCATTTTATGTGTGGACATTTCTTTATTCACAAATATTAAGGTCTACGGCTGAGGATTAAAGTGGTTGTAAACCCTTTTTGGTGACTTTGACCTATAGGTAAGCCTAGAATAATGGCTTACCTATAGGTAGTGGAAATTTCTCCTAAACATGCGCCTTTTAAGAGATGTTTCATTTGTAGTGCGCCAATGTCATCACCGCTATGAAGAAACGGACCACCGTGGCATTTCTTCCCCAGCATGTGCTGTGACTGACGGCCCCCATGCGCAAGCTCGGGAGTGACGCCATGTGACTTCGGCCAGTCACAGAGCCAGAGTCCGTGGCCCCGTAAGGAAGAGGGGCGAAGATGGATGTGGCCTGCCCAGGGGATAGTGCAGGCTTCATTTGCTGTTAGGTGTCATATAATGGGCTAGTATTGGATGCATACTAGCCCATTATGCTTTTCATTTGAAGGCCTTATGGGGAGCAAAAGAGGAAGTAAAACCCTCAAAGAACTGTATTGCCATAGTACTCATACTCCTCACCTGGTTGCCGCCACACAGGCTTGACACCATCTGAACAAAATAAGTTCCAGACCACAGGACATGGTTCCAGTAATCCATGTCCTTAGTCTGCTTGTCTTCAGCAAACTGTTTGCAGGCTTTCTTGTGCATCATCTTTAGAAGAGGCTTCCTTCTGGGATGACAGCCATGCAGACCAATTTGATGCAGTGTGCGGCGTATGGTCTGAGCACTGACAGGCTGACCCCCCCACCCCTTCAGCCTTTCCCCAAAGACAACCTCTGGATATGATGCTGAGCACGTGCACTCAACTTCTTTGGTCGACCATGGTCCGTCCATCCTCAGAGAGTTCTTTACCAGAGAGTTGCCATGTTGAACTTCCAGTGACCAGTATGAGAGAGTGAGAGCGATAACGCCAAATTTAACACACCTGCTCCCCATTCACACCTGAGACCATGTAACACTAATGAGTCACATGACACATGGAAGGAAAATGGCTAATTGGGCCAAATTTGGACATTTTCACTTAGGGGTGTACTCACTTTTGCTGCCAGCGGTTTAGACATTAATGGCTGTGTGTTGAGTTATTTTGAGGGGACAGAAAATTTACACTGTTATACAAGCTGTACACTCACTACTTTACATTGTAGCAAAGTGTCATTTCTTCAGTGTTGTCACATGAAAAGATAGAAGAAAATATTTACAAAAATGTGAGGGGTGTACTCACTATTGTGAGATACTGTGTATGTGTGCTTATATATATATATATATATATATATATATATATATATATATATATGTGTGTGTGTATGTATGTATGTATGTATGTATGTATGTATGTATGTATATATATATATATATATCACACACACACACACACACACATACATATACACACACACACACACACACACACACATTTCAATTTTTTTTTACTGCATATATGTAGCAGAATACATATTTGGCCTAAAATGGTAAAGAAATTAGATTAAAATGTTATTTTATTGGATATGTTTTATAGCGGAAAGTATAAAATGTTTTTTTCAAAATTGTCGCTCTATTTTTGTTCATAACGCAAAGAATAAAAACTGCAGAGGTGATCAAATACCACCAAAAGAAAGCTCTATTTGTGGGAAAAAAAGACATCAATTTTACATGAGTACAGCTCCGCACAACCGCGCAATTTTCAGTTAAAATAACAGTGCGGAATTGCAAAAAATTACCTGGTCATGAAGGGGGGAAAATCTTCCGTAGGTAAAGTGGTCAAAGCCAGGGCCGTCTTTAAGGCAGGGCAAAAGGGGCAGCTGCCCTGGGCCCTGTCATTGTTGTGGGGCCCAAAGCAGCTGCCTCATACTTGCCAACTATCCCAGTTTACCTTCCCTTGTCCCTTGAAGTTTTAGTCCTGTGCTGCTACTAATGCTGCCCAGCTCTGCCCTATTGTTGTGTACAGATGACTCACCTGCAGACCTGTGTTTACATGTAAATACCGGCATTCATATGTAAATAGCAGTGACATGCATATGTAAATAGCTGAGGCCAACGGCATTGATATGTAAATAAAGGCAGCATTCATAGGTATATCATGCCCCCCTGCAGTGAGGAGAAGATGTGCTGTAACCTATAGCAACCAGTGAGCAGTATTACTGTACAGTAATCTCTAGCAACCAATCAATAAGCAGAAATGTGCTGTAACTTCTAGCAACTAATCAGTGAGCCGTAATGAGTGCTGTAACCTCTAGTAACCAGCCAGTAAGCAGTAATGATATGCTGTAACCTCTGGCAACCAATTGCAATCGCTGCCTGATCTGATACAGCATCTTGATACAACTGATTTTAAGTCTAGCTGCTATTTATTGTTTGTCTCAGAGAAGGTAGAGAGCAAAACTGCATGGGGGGAGGGGGGCCCTAAGAAAAATTTTGCCCAGGGTCCAATCAATATTAAAGACGGCCCTGGTCAAAGCAGGCAGTGAGGAGGTCATATACAACACATCCTCACCCCCTGTCAAATATTCTTAGAAGAACGATCACAATGCTGATTAGTCTTCAGAGTGTACAGCACAAATGGGTGAGCCCTTAAAAGGCAGGATTACCAGGGTAAAATAAAATGAAAAGGTGTAAAAAATAAATAAATAAAACAAATGCAGCCGTCCCATCTAAGAACAGTAAGCTGCAATACTCTCAGTTTTTATTCTTGAGTTTAGATATGCTAAGGGAACCGAGATTCCCAGCATGCCAATAGTGTGCTATGTTTTCATGTTTTTTTGGTTTGGAGCAGTCATGTTTTGTAGGGTGTTGTACCGACACACCCGGTGAAGCATTTTTTTTACTGTAATGCTGATTGTGAAACTGATCATGTTATGCCCCATACACACGGTCAGAAATTCAGACGGAAAAAGTCCAATCGGATTATGTCGTCGGAAAATCCGATCGTTTGTGGGCTCTATCTGACTTTTTCCATTGGAAAAAGTTTGAGAGCTGGATCTAAAATTTTCCAACAACAAAATCCAATCAGACTTTTTCTGATCGTGTGTAGAGAATTCCGACGCACAAAGTGCCACACATGCTCAGAAGAAATTTGGAGACGAAAGCTATTGGCTACTGGCCTCTATGTAGTCTCATCGTACGTTTTGTACGTCACCTCATTCCGAATGATCGGATTTTCCGACAACTTTGTGTGACCGCGTGTAGGCAACACAAGTTTCGACCAAAATCCGTCTGAAAAATTCTGACAGATTTTGTGGTTGGGATGTCCTACAGTGTGTATGGGGCATTACTGTTGTGAAGTATGATTGTGACATATTTTATGTGAGGGAAAACGAAACCTTCAAGGACAAAAATATAAGTTTCTGGGTGGGATAACTCAAATATTATATTTTGATGAATGCAGTAGACTGGAATTTGTAGTATTATAATAATTTCTTCTAATAAGAACAAAGAATTTATCGAACCACACTTTCCTGTTTTGAAGCATGTTGCACAACTGCATTACTGCTGAGGCGCAATGGGCCTAGGTATAAATTAATGTAACACAATGGGATCCAATCCCCCACCACCCTCGCCCTTTTACCCCATTAAACACTTACAACCATTAGGTTGGAAAGGGCAAGCCAACAGCTTTATTAAATTCCAGCACGTAACATCTGAACACATTCAACCAGTGCCAGTTACATTCGTACTGTGAGCGCTCAATTCCAAAAGGGGGAAGTGGGGCCAGTCCTTACCATAAGTGCTGGACAGACAGCCTACTTCCAATTTTTCATCAAGGGCATAGCCCATTACAGCAACTTTAAATGTTGGCAAGGTAAAAAAAAACGCCATGCTCACGTCAGTGGATAGCTGAAGAGTGCCCCACCGCAGCCAAAGCCTGTTCCATACCACGCTGCAGGCCAAGGTTGAAGATGTCCAACCCAATGTCATTAAGGTGAACACCATCTGGTCTCAACAGATCATCATTAGCACCCCCCCAGCTCCTTGTGTCCGATTATGAACCCCCTGCGATTTGCCAAACAAACATGGTGACCTGGGTGTTAATTTTGCGACAAAAGCATTCCAGCCGGGGGCCAGGTATTTGCCTGGCCCATAGCAAGCAAGGCACAATTTCAGACCAGGCCAGCTTATCACTGGGCAGCCGAAAAAACATTGGCACGGTGTCGATTTCAATACCCAACAAGGCCAAAACTGTCACAGGGCCCTCGGTCTTGTCAGCTGACAGCAGAATGGAAAACTGCTCGCAGGTGTGCTGAAAAACAGACAGGAGCTGCTGGCACCCATCGCTGTCAGCTGGGCCGACGAAGAGGAAGTCATCCAAGTAGTGCAACACAGAATGCAAACTACCCTTTCAAGGAAACTACATTGAAAGTAGCATCCCAGCAGATGGAACCATTCCGGGTGGACCGGGAGAAGGTGGAAAGCGGACTCAAAGTCTGCCTTGGCCAGCAAAGCGGAAAGACCAGCCGCCCTGATCAAGTGGAGCACCTTGTCGAAAGAGGCGTCTTGGACCTGGGATTCCTCCTTGTCCATACCATCATTGACCAAGGAGCCAGAAGGATAGGACAGCCCTTTTGGGGGCAACACCGAGGAGGAAACCCTCAGGTTGTGGAAAGGGGGAAGATCAAACGGGCCCACCATACACCCCCAAATCCATTTCCCTCTGGAGTTTCTCAGCCACCATGGACTCAAATTGAACAGCCATTTTTAAATTGGGTGCCATGGTCGGCAAATCTGAAGGAGTAAAGGGGATCCAAAAATCACAGTCCAAACCGTCCCTCAAGATCAAGGCCTCCCTATGAAGGGGGTACCGGTCTAGCCAGGGAAGCATCTCAGAGAAGATCACTGGGGTCCTCTAGTTTAGAAATGTCAGGCTTGGCCCCCAGCCAGGAAAGAGGATGTTTTCCCTTTTGGAAGCACCAACTGGCTGGGTGAGCACCCCCGCAGTGAGCAATCATGCTTAGAAAGGCACGTGTACCACTTGCAGTGGCTCTTATTGAACAGCCATCATAGACCTGACAATCAAAGCCAAACTCCTTTCTTGACGCCATTTTTTGGCGAAACTGGGTGTCATAGTGAGACCAACACTGACCCCCGTACACCTTGTAGGCACCTCAAATGAGATCAAGATAGCAAAAGAGTGATGCAGCCAACTCCGGAAAGCACTCGCAAAGCACTCCGTCGTAAGCACAGAACCCCTGCAACCAGTTCCCGAACGTCCGAGGAAGCGGTTTCGATTTTTGATGCTGGCGGATGGAGAGGTCCAGGGGCGGAGGTCCAGCCACCAATCCTGAAGAGCCCGGGAGGACGGCAGCCGAGCAGCATCTGGAGCAACCAGAGACCCCGGATGGAGGACTTGTAGCAGGTGCAGCCCACATCCCGGGTGTGGCATGCACATCTCCCCCCCTGCCGGACACAGGGAGATGGTGCAGAGCAGCAGGCAGGGGCAAGGCCACTGCGGCAGGCATCACATGGGAATCTCACACCCATATGGTAAGTCACCTACAGGCTCCCTGCAGCCTACAGGCATTACTAAGTCACCTACAGGCAATACTGAGACACCTACAGGCTCCCTGCGGCCTACAGGAAATACTGAGTCACCTACAGGCTCCCTGCAGCCTACAGGCAATACTGAGTTACCTACAGGCTCCCTGCAGCCTACAGAGAATACTGAGTTACCTACAGGCAATACTACAGATTTCCTGTAGCCTATAGCAATATCAAGTCACCTATAGGCTCCCTGCAGCCTACAGGCAATACTGAGTCACTTATAGGGTTCCTTCAGCCTGCAGGCAATACTGATTCACCTATAAGCTCCCTGCAGCCTACAGCAATACTGAGTCACCTACAGGCTCCCAGCAGCCTACAGGCAATAGTCACCTAAAAGCTCCCTGCAGCCTACAGACAATACTGAGTTACCTACAGGCAATACTACAGATTCCCTGTAGCCTATAGGCAGTACTGAGTCGCTTACAGGCTCCCTGCAGCCTACAGGCAATACTGAGTCACCTACAGGCTCCCTGCAGCCTACAGACAATACTGAGTTACTTACAGGCAATACTAATGATTCCCTGCAGCCTACAGGCAATACCGAGTCGCCTACGGGCCCCCTGCAGCTTACTTCTGGCTTCCTGCAGCCTACAGGAAATTCTGAGTCACTTACAGGCAATACTACAGGATCACTGCAGCTTACAGGCAATAATGAGTCGCCTACAGGATATATTACAAGCTCCCTGCAGGCTACGGGAAAAATTGGAAAAAAAGTAGAAAAACATTGTACAGAGCATTCTTTCTTGCCATCATTAATTGGTTTGAAAGCCCTTAAAATTTTGTCTAGACCTACTACTCGAACCCCAGCATATTAAACAGTTTTCGTTACAATATGTAGGATCTTTATTGAACAAAAACTGCATTCACAGGTAAAATTTCATTCACAAAAAAAATTCTAAGCAGATGCTTCAAATTTTCTTGCCACTACAGTCAAGGATGAACTTCGATTTGACCCCACTAACCAATACCAATCTACTGGTGTATGGCCAGCATTAGGACTATTGTTTACTTCTGCCTGTTGTGGGGGAATATCCCTAGCAGATAGCAGGGCAGATAGCAGGGCAGATTGCAGGGCTGTAGATAATGTTTTTTTGTGGGGGAGGGGCTTAAAGTGGTTGAAAAGGCTCCAGGTTTTTTACCTTCATGAATTCTATCCATGAAGATAAAACATCTTCTGTTCTGTGGAACCCCCCAGACCCCCCCTTCTTATACTTACCTGAGCCCCATCTGGAACCAGCAATAGCAAGAGGGTTAAAAAAAATCTTGTAATGGGCATATGATCTTTCATCACTGACTAGTCCATCTTAAAAAATGAAAATGAAATAAACCTCTATATAATGAAAGATGTCTACATGCAAAACTACTGTAGATATTATGCAAGTTTAAAGCAAACCTTCGCTAAAAAGTGAAGATACCCCTCATCCTCCCCCTCTCCTGCGCCCCAACACATTTTAAGTGATTTTTTTTTGAAGAGTGTGGGTATCTTTTTTGACAAGTCCCACTTTCCTCAATGCTCGCCTAGGCAAAATTAATGGTCTGCCTGAGCTTACCCACAGCTCTCGCCCAGTCCTACAGAGCTGTTGTGACTTGGCGCATGCAAAGTGAGGAGTCGGTAGTAAGACATCAGGAAATCACACCCGGCTCCCAAATCCAAGATGGTGGCGCCGAAGAGTGGATACCCCGGCAAAGAATCAGCTGCAGGAAAGACTTCATGGGCTGGTAAGTGTTTGATCTTGAAAATCAGCAGCTACAGTATTTGTAGACACTGAATTTTGATTTATATTTTCAACCAGAGTGAAGTTCCTCTTTAAAATGGAAGTAAACCCTTCCAAACAACTTTGACCTACAGGTAAGCCTAGATTAAGGCTTACCTGTAGGTCCAAGTAATATCTCCTAAACCTATATGGTTTAGGAGATATTTGCCCGAAAATGGGCACCGCTGTCTACGGCGCATGCGCCGTAGACAGCGGCGCGCAGGCGCACTAAATGCGGCAAGTCCAAGAATGGATTTGCCAAATTTGTCGACTCCCGTGCGCATGCGCGGGAGTGACGTCATCGCGGCTCCGCCGAATGGCAGCGTCGGAGCTCCGAGACGCGACTCCCGTGCGCATGCGCGGGAGTGACGTCATCGCGGCTTCTCCGCTGTCATTCGTCGGAGCTGCGAGAGACGCCACAACCAAGATGGATGCGGCGGACTACAGGTGACAGCGGCGACTTCGCTGGCTCCTGTGTCAGGTAAGTGACACATAATGAGCTACTATGCGATGCATAGTAGTCCATTATGCTTTACCTTTGCAGGGAAAAAAAGAGGAAGTAAACCCATCAGGGTTTACTTCCTCTTTAAGTTCTATATCACTTATCTCTACTAAGTCACTGAATTAAACTGAACTGGGGAGAGAGTTTTTCCAGGGAAGCACTGTCAGCATGGTGCCACCAAGACACACATTTCATGATAAGTCAACAATATTTGTCCCAGTACTTGATAAGTTCAGGATGCCCTTTATAAAAGGTCACTATAGAATCTTTATGCTCACATCATATATCTACACACGTCCCGGTTCAGCTCCGACCTCTTCCCTAGCACCATAATCCTCAAGCAGCGTACACACGACCGAACTTTCCGTCAGAAAAGGTCAGACCAAATCATTGCATCAGATATTACGATTGTGTGTGGGCTTTATCTGACTTTTTTTCTTCAAAAATTCAGACGGACCTAGAAATAGAACATGTTTCAAATCTGTCCGACGGAATCAATTTCTATTGGGAAAACCGTTCGTCTGTATGCTGGTCCGACAGACCAAATACGGCGCAAGGGCAGCTATTGGCTACTGGCTATTGAACTTCGTTTTCTAGTCCCGTCATAAGTCATCACGTTCAAAGTGAATGGACTTTGGTCCGTTTGTGTGTGGCCAAGTCTGTTCAGTCGAAAGTCCGTCGGAACTCCGTCGGGAAGACCGTCTTACCTTTTCTGCCGGAAAGTCCAGTCGTGTGTACGCGGCATCAGTCATAGTTTCATAGTTAGTAAGGTTGAATAAAGACACCAGTCCATCCAGTTCAACCTGAGTGTCTACAATTGTCCCTGTACATTGCACACTCACATCGGTCCCTGCCCTCAAAGAGCCCACAATCCAAGGTCCCCATTCATATACTAGGGCCAATTTTGGACAGAAGCCAATTAGCCTACCTGCATGTCTTTGGATTGTGGGAGGAAACCGGAGTACCCAGAGGAAACCCACACAGGCACAGGGAGAACATGCAAACTCCAGGCAGGTAGTGTCATGGTTGGGATATGAACCAGCGACCCTTCTTACTGCTAGGTGAGAGTGCTAACCACTACACCACTGTGCTGCACAGTCCTTATCCATTTTCAAAAATCTACCTTCTCAGTCTTTTCACCTTCTCAATCTTCACACCCTCCCAGTCTTCTCATCCTCCCAATCTTCTCACCTCTTCAGGTTTCTCACCTTTTCAAGTTTCTAACCTCAGGTTTCTCATCTTCTCATCTCCTCAGTCTTCTTATTATCTAACCTTTTTAGTTTTCTAATCTTCTCAGTGTTCTCGCCTTTTTAGTCTTCTCATACTCCCAGTATTCTTATGTTCTCATCTTCCCAGTCTTCTCATCTTCTTACCTTTTTAGTTTTCTTAGTCTTTTCTCCTTCTCAGTTTTCTCATCCTCCCAATCTTCTCAGGCTTTTCACCTTCTCAGGTTTCTTTTCTCACCTTGTTAGTTTTCTCATCTTCTCTGTCTTTTCACCCTCTAAAGTCGCGTACACACGGGCGGACTGTCTGGCCAACTTACTCCGTCAGACAATCCGACGGACAGTCCGTCATACTTTCGAATGAACGGACTTGACCACACACACCACTTTTTGAGCGGACTAATACGGCGTACTAAGTCCGCCATACTATCCGCCCTACTTTTGAAATGAACGGACTTGCCCACACACGCGGAGGAAAGTCCACTCATTTCGAGCGCGTCTCCAGGTAGGCGGGGCCCGCGAAGGAGACGTCGCTGACCCCGCCGCCTGGTATGGACTTAAAGGGGAACCCCAACGCCGAAAAAAATCGGCGTGGGGGTCCCCCCCAAGTCCACAACAGACCCTTGTCCGAGCACGCTACCCGGCCGGCCAGGAAAGGGGGGCGAGCGAGCGCCCCCCCTCCTGAGCCGTACCAGGCCGCGTGCCCTCAACATGGGGGGGTGCCTTGGGGAAGGGGGGGCCCCGCGGCCCCCCCACCCCAAAGCACCTTGTCCCCATGTTGATGAGGACAAGGGCCTCTTCCTGACAACCCTGGCCGTTGGTTGTCGGGGTCTGCGGGCGGGGGGCTTATCGGAATCCGGGAGCCCCCTTTAATAAGGGGGCCCCTGGATACCGGCCCCCCACCCTATGAGAATGAGTATGAGGTACAATGTACCCCTACCCATTCACTTGTAAAATAAAAGTACCAAAAAAAACACAACACATAAGATAAAATACTTTATTGCACAGCTCCGGGGGTCTTCCGTCTTCGGGGGTCTTTTCGCCGGACTCCTCCGCTATCTTCTTGTAGATCTTTTGCTAGCGGAGGAGTCCGGCTTTCTTCCTCACCGCCGGCCTCTTCTCCCGACTTCGAGGGTCTTGTCCCCCTCTTCGGTTCTTCTGCCGGGCCACCGCGCCTTCTTATAGCTCTTTTACAGGCGGTGGCCCGGTCTTCTGTCGCCGCCGCCGCCTTCCGTTCTTCTTCTTCTTCTTCTCCAGGAGATGTTGCCTCGACGATCTCTCCGGCCGGAATGCCAGGGACGCACTGCGCGCCCACTTATATAGGGACAATGGGGCGGTGTCACATGGCTTTATGTCACATGGGTTGGTCACATGGGTTGATGTCACATGGGGACTATGACATCGTAAGGGGGCGGGGTCACCATGTGACACCAACCCATGTGACATAAAGCCATGTGACACCGCCCCATTGTCCCTATATAAGTGGCCGCGCAGTGCGTCCCTGGCATTCCGGCCGGAGAGATCGTCGAGGCAGCATCTCCTGGAGAAGAAGAAGAAGAATGGAAGGCGGCGGCGGCGGCGGCGACAGAAGACCGGGCCACCGCCTGTAAAAGAGCTATAAGAAGGCGCGGTGGCCCGGCAGAAGAACCGAAGAGGGGGACAAGACCCCCGAAGTCGGGAGAAGAGGCCGGCGGCGAGGAAGAAAGCTGGACTCCTCCGCTAGCAAAAGAGCTACAAGAAGATAGCGGAGGAGTCCGGCGAGAAGACCCCCGAAGACGGAAGACCCCCGGAGCTGTGCAATAAAGTATTTTATCTCGTGTGTTGTGTTTTTTTGGTACTTTTATTTTACAGGTGAATGGGTAGGGGTACATTGTACCCCATACTCATTCACATAGGGTGGGGGGCCGGTATCCGGGGGCCCCCTTATTAAAGGGGGCTCCCGGATTCCGATAAGCCCCCGCCCGCAGACCCCGACAACCAACGGCCAGGGTTGTCGGGAAGAGGCCCTTGTCCTCATCAACATGGGGACAAGGTGCTTTGGCATGGGGGGGCCGCGGGGCCCCCCCTTCCCCAAGGCACCCCCCCATGTTGAGGGCACGCGGCCTGGTATGGCTCAGGAGGGGGGCGCTCGCTCGCCCCCCTTTCCTGGCCGGCCGGGTAGCGTGCTCGGACAAGGGTCTGTTGTGGACTTGGGGGGGACCCCCACGCCGATTTTTTTCGGCGTTGGGGTTCCCCTTTAAGTCCATACCAGGCGGCGGGGCCAGCGACGTCTCCTTCGCGGGCCCCGCCTACCTGGATACCCGCTCGAAATGAGCGGACTTTTCTCCGGGCGGGAAAAGTCCGCTCATTTAAAAAGTACGGCGGACTGGCATACACACGGGCGGATTGTCCGCCGAAATGCGAGTACGACGGACAGTATTTCGAACATTCCGAAATACTTAGTCCGCCTTACTGCACGCTGAAAAAGTCCGCTGAAGCCCACACACGAGCGGACTGTCCACTGAAATGTGTTTCGGCGGACTAAGTAGGCCATACAGTCCGCCCATGTGTACGCCGCATAAGTCTTCTCACCCTTTCAGTCTTCTCACCCTCCTAGTCTTTTCACCCTCTCAGTCTTCCATCCTTTATATTTCTTACACGTTACCAGCATTTTCATGCTTATTCTTACCTGTTTCCCAGGATTTCCAAATGAATTTTTCACCTTTCTTTGCACCCCCAGGCTTAGACCTTATGCCTACTTCAGCATCTCCATGCTTAGTTCACCTCATGCCACAGCAGAGCGCCAAGTGATACTCACAATGCCCACCTACCAGACATAGGAAGTAGGCTGCCTCAAACGAGTACTTATCCGAGGCTTGGCTTGTCTACAATGAACACGTTCCGGATACATAGGTGGCCTACATCAGTTTATTCAGAAAATCCAAAGGAAGCCGATCTGCTAGTTGCAGCTTCATAACCAGCTGCTGAGCCTGCACCATTGATGGACACTCTGGAAGGGAGGTTTGGGCTCTTATATTTCCCCCCTTATCTACACTCCTGGCAGGTAAAGCAAGAAGATACGGTAGTACAGAGTGCTAAATATTTATGTGAAGCCACTAGGTTTATTGCCAGTTGTGCATGTTGAGAGAAGTATTAAATATCTAGGGTGACATTCCAGAAGGGCCCTTGCTTCCTAGGCTGCTGCCAGGAGAGGAGGCTGCGCTGGAGATATTTGCCTCCCATGCCTACTGCCTGTGGAAGGTTTTTGCTGAAAGAGGGTCTGAGCCTGGATAGTTTGCCTAGTTGGAGCACCAGGGAAGGAAACGGACCTTGTTGTGTTGAACGGCCTAAGGGTACAGATTGAGGGCTTTGCCTTAAAGACCCCTAACCATGCACTGAATGGGATTGCATGGGTGACCTGTGCCCTGACAAGTCCCCCCATTTATTGTACTTTAATAAACTCTTAAAGAGGTTGTAAACCTCCATTTTCAAGTTGTACCTATAGGTAAGCCTATAATAAGGCTTACCTACAGGTACAGTAGATACCTCCTAAATGTGCACCATTCAGGGGATAATTACTTTGACTTGCGTCAATGATGTCATCAACACATGCACTGTGAAGAAATGCGACTCCGGCCAGTCACGGAGCCGTAGTCCGTGGCCCCGGAAGAGGGGCGAACATGGATGCGGCCTCCAGCAGGGACAGCGCGAGCTTCCTTTGCAGGTAAGTTTCAAATAATGTGCTAGTATGCAATGCATATTAGCACATTATGCTTTTACTTTTCAGGGAACAAAAAATTAAGTAAAACCCATCAGGGTTTACTTCCTCTTTAAGGCTAGGTTCACACTACTGCTCCTGAGATTTGATCTGATTTTCAGTGCGATTATGTAGTGCTACTTGGGTGCATTTTGGATGTGGTTAGCATATTCTATGGGACTAAAATCTCACTGGAATCGCACCAAAGTAGTACAGGACCCCTTTCCAAAATAGTGCTGCAGCGCCACATTGCTGTAAACAATCACCAACAGTCACATTGAAAACAATTTGAATTCCATTGTAATGCGATTCCGTGCAACTCAATTTCCATCTGAAATTGCACTAGTGTGAACCAGGCCTAAATGTTCTAAAGTGACTGGCACCTAATTTCTTATACCCCACAAAAAGTAAAGAATTCCTCCATGAGGTTTAAAATGTTAGCTCACCAAGCTACCCCGTGGTCTCATGAAGCTGCTCAGGGGTAAGCGGAGCTACACTAACTTACAATGCCTGGTTTTGCAAAGACAACGGAGCAGGGCTTTGCTTCCTCTTTACAAATTAGCCAGTAGCGGAACTACCAGGGTTGCAAAGGCCACACTTGAGAACAGGCCCTGGTGCTCCACCAACATGGGTGGTTCCAAGACAGCCACTGGTAGTCTGCAATTGCCAGGAGGATGAAGAGCTGTAACCAGGGTGTGAGCCCCAAGCAGGATGTCGAAACTGTGCCAGGCACCCGCCAACCAACTATCCGGACTGTAGAGAGCTGCGTGTTCCTGGACAGAGCTCAGGATGGAGGCCAAAGCCCATAGGTGAGGCTCCACTCCCAGGCATATATGTGTGTGTGTGTGTTAAGGATGGGTCTGGGGACTGGCTGCTGGCCACCCATGTCATGGCTTAGGAATTCAGAACTACAGCACCCAGCATTACCAAATCATAATTGATCATAACAGACAACTATCACCCCCCCCCCCCCCAAACCCATCATCTCCACCAGTCATTACCAGGCCAGTGCTCATTCATAGTGATATTATTGATGGCATGGAATACTGATTTATCATTGTAATTATCTAAATTATGAGTGGAGGGGATTGTAGTTACAAGATCAGATCACAAATTACAGTACAGATGGAGGGGATTGTAGACACAAGACCAGATCATGAATTATAGGTGGTGGCAGTGGTGGAACTACTAAGTTCTCAAAGGTTACACTTGCCCCACGGTGGGGGGGAGGCCCACTGCAGAACATATAAAAGGGTGCTGCTTCAGAGACAAGAGTAGAGGGTCCCTTGAGCTCACAGGGAAGGGCCTTGGGACCGATGGGTCAGGGGAGCCCCTTCATGGTTTCTTGCACCAGGGCCCTAAAGGATCTAGTTACGTCCGTGAGATCAGCCCCCCTCCCCATGACTGGTGGTTGCATATTTAAAAAGCAGAAAGAAAGGTGGAGGAGGCATAGAATGAAAGAAGCAGAAGCAGGGAGATCTTGACACTGTAGCTTTCACTCCAGCAAGGAGAACAATGAGCGAAATAGTAACCAAATGCCACTCCAAATCTCATAGGACTAGCAGTGCCTTAGATCAGGGGGTCTCCAAACTACGACCTACTACAAGATTTTATCTGGTCAACATCTAGGGACAGCAGAGTATCCACAGACTCAGTGGTCAGACGGAAGATTTAGATCAGTTGATCTCTGATTCTAATGGAGTTCCTGATTTAAGGGGGAACTCCAATGGGAACTCTCGCGTAAGGTGGGTTCTGAAGTGGCTGAGCTGTCATAGATGAGTCCCAGTCTCTAAAAATGATAGGGAACAGTTGGGACCAGCTCCTGATCATGTGACCAGGGTGACAGCCAATCACAGAGGTCTCATGATCGTGCAGACTTTCCTGCCCCCCCCCCACCGTCGTACCAGCCTGGTTAGGTAGGAGTACCGGGGGTGGGAAGGGGTTAAACCTGATTTTTGCAAACTTGGGCTTCTGATTGGTACATTCGCAGGCTAAATTCACAAAGCTTTAACACAAGGATAAGACTCTTTATTTTAGCCATGTGACTGTCATTTTCAAATCTCATTGGACGCTACACATCACATAACTGTAATTTTTTTCTTCTTATTCTTGTGGGTCTCTGCTTTGTAAACTAAAATATAATACATAAATATAAATAGTCAGTGCTAAACACCACAGTAATATATAGCTTTGTAAACTGAGCCCGCGTACACACGATCAAACAATCCGGTGGAAAAGTACCGGGCCATGCCTATAAAAGAGCTAGAAGAAGGCGCGGTGGCCCGGCAAGAAGAACCAAAGAGGGGGACAAGACCCCCGAAGTCGGAAGAAGAGGGCGGCGGCGAAGAAGAAAGCCGGGCTCCTCCGCTAGCAAAAGAGCTAGCAGAAGATAGCGGAGGAGTCCGGCGAGAAGACCCCCGAAGACGGAAGACCCCCGGAGCTGTGCAATAAACTATTTTAACCCTTGTGTGTTGTGTTTTTTTTTTTTTACTTTTTTTCCACAGGTGAATGGGTAGGGGTACATTGTACCCTATACTCATTCACATAGGGTGGGGGGCCGGTATCCGGGGGCCGCCCGCAGACCCCGACAACCAACGGCCAGGGTTGTCGGGAAGAGGCCCTTGTCCTCATCAACATGGGGACAAGGTGCTTTGGGGTGGGGGGCCTGGTAAGGCTCAGGAGGGGGCGAGCGCCCCCCTTTCCTGGCCGGCCGGGTAGCGTGCTCGGACAAGGGTCTGATGTGGACCTGGGGGGGGCCCCCACGCTGATTTTTTTTGGCGTTGGGGTTCCCCTTTAAGTCCATACCAGGTGGCGGGGCCAGCGACGCCTCCTTCGCTCAAAATGAGCGGACTTTCCTCCACGTGTGTGGGCAAGTCCGTTCATTTCAAAAGTACGGCGGATAGTCCGGCGGACTTAGTACGCCGTATTAGTCCGCTGCAAAAGTGCCGTGTGTGGGCAAGTAGCTCGTTCGGAAAGTCCGGCGGACAGTCCGGCGGGAAGTCCGCCAGACTAAGTCCGCCGGATAGTCGGCTATGTGTGTACGCGGCATTTGTATCTAAAACCTTCCCTTAAACATTTCAAGGGTTCTAAATATTCTTGAGATACTTAAATTATAACTAAAGGCAATTTTTTTTTTTTTTTGGTTTTATAGAATGAGAGGGATTAGAACCTGTCAGGATTTTATTGCTGTCTGTGTCCCCATTAGGGAGATGCGCCCTTTTTGTTTTGTCCCGTTTATCATTATCACTGAGAGTGAAAGTGAAAGCAAATCACAAATTTTGGGTTGTCACCAGAACAGGAATAAAAGGGGAAATGTTGCAAGAGCTAAAACAGTGTAGTAAAAGCAGAGCAGCTGACATTTTTGAAAAGTTTTTCTGCAAAAAAAAAAACAACACAGGCAACGGTTTCAATATTGCTCCAGTTTGCATAAACAAGTCCCAGCATATCTCTTTAAATTAACCACTGCAATAAAATGTATTTAAAAAAAAAAAAAAAAAAAAAAATATTATATATATATATATATATATATATATATATATATATATATATATATATATATATATATATATTTATTTATATTTATTTATATTTATTTATATATTTAATGTGTATATATATATATATATATATATATATATACACACACACACACACACACACACACACACAGACACACACACACACACACACACACACACACACACACACACACACACACATACATACATACATACATGTACTAATATAATATACCGTAATGTATATATTCTTAAAGCCCAACTCCGGGAAATATGAAAGTTCTACCATGCCATGGGGCCACATACATTTAGGTCTAGTGGGCTACGTAAGGCATTTTTTTCTTACCTGATCCTTCCATGCTTCGGCGGTTGACTGTACCTTGATGTGCTCACATCCAATGCAGGGCTACGGACCCTGTATTGGTCTTGATGATGTCAGGAACTTAGACCGCACAAGCATGAGGGAGAAGAAGATCCATTATAGCAGCATGGAGCAGCTGAGGATCAGTTAGGTAAATCTTCTTTACCAAGACCCCCCCCCACACCTAAATTAGCTCTTAACACTCGCAATGTGGGCGCAGCCCTAAGGTAGACCCGTCCAGCTTCCTGAAGTTGGACTTTAATGTAATATTCTGCATTACTCCTTTTTAAAGGGTTAGCCCTCACCTGCCGATGGGACCAGTAATGATATCTTCTCATTAAGGTACTCCACATGTTCTCCAGACGGTGATGTATTTTGGTTCCTGTCTCCTCCTCTCCATTGGGTAAAGGACACCATGGCTCCTCCGTGGGCCCACAGGTGAAGACCTAGGACCTCCGTCTGTTCCAGAAGCTCCAGTACCACCATGCCAGATACCGATTCTCCACCAGAATATCCGTTCTTTCTCTCATTTTCAATAACAATGCTCATCAAAAGTCCAACGGCCATTTTTCAACGGGTGCGATTAAGCCAAGAAATGGCTCATGGCTATACCAGGTCATACAAGCCCTCTACGGGAGAAAAAATAAAAAATAATTACGGGCAAATTGTAAATTTTGGTAAAATTATTAAGATACGATGTGCTTGTCCTACGGGGGCAAAAACACTTCAGACAGGCCCGACCCAACTTGGTCACTGCTGCGCCTTGACTGTAAAAACCTGTTGATTATATCGGAGATAATAAGGTGGTCTTCAAGACTTCGAAGTGAGCAAGAGTTGGATTTTGGGTACAAGCCGCTGCTGTCTGTCATCGAAGCACGGTGTAATAAGTGATCGCGACTAGGCTTTAAACGGTGACCAGGAATGCTCGGGGCAGTGGAAGGTATGCAGGGTGAATGTTCACAACATGTGATTCTGAGATATGTTCAAAACAAAAAGCCAATCTGGAGGACTTCCTGGTGTGTGAGAGGTGAAACGCTCTTCGTAAGAAGACTGCAGGCGTTCCAAGCTCCTTGCTGTGTGATAATTGACTGATCTAAGTATTCAGCAAAGATCCTCCGGCCAGTTCACTCTACTGACTTGTGGTCCCATGCAAGCTTGCTGAGTACAGGGTGTTCCTCTAGTTCCCCAGCCAAAAACACTCCACTGTCATCCACAGCCCTTCCCCACTCCCTACTCCAGACCAATAGGGAGCCTGGATGACCTGAACCAGTCATAGATCTCTGCACAACCTTCCTACAGCTCAGGCGAGAGCAAAGCGGATTGGTTGGCAGCTAAAGTTTGTTATTGTGAAAAATTCGATGCATGCTGCAGGCGAGTGCTGAGAACGTGGCTGAGTCATGATCCCGGCCATGAACACCGAGAAAAGGAAGTGATAGGGAAAGATTGGGAGCTGATTCATCAATGGTCTGTGTATAGTCTGGGTGGATTGATTTATTTAATCTGAAATAAATTAAATAAAAATAAATAAATTAAATAAACAACTATCTGTATTCCCTAATTTATTGTATGTTAGAAACATTTGTTTGCTACAATTATTTTTTGTAACAAAATATACATAAATTAATAATAATAATAATATAATTTTTTTTCTTAATAGCAATAATTCTGAATAATGATAATATGACATCATTGCTATATATATATATATATATACACACACATATATACACATACGGTATATATATATATATATATATATGTATATATGTGTGTGTGTATATATATATATGACATCATTGCAACTTCAAATTATTAGTTATTGATCACATCTCTCTTTCTAAGGTGCAATCTCATCTGATGAGATTAGTCTGATCAACCAAAATACAATTGTTATAATACGATCATATACCCCAGCTTTTGATCTATTAGACCCCTTTCACACTGGGGCGTTTTTCAGGCGTTTTTCATGCGCTTTAGCGTTAAAAAATACGCCTGAAAGAAGCCGCAACTGCAATCCCAATGTAAAAGCCCGAGTGCTTTCACACCGAGATCCCTTTCATACTGGGGCGTTTTTCAGGCACTTCAGCGTTAAAAAAAGCGCCTGAAAGAAGCTGCAACTGCAATCCCAATGTAAAAGCCCGAGTGCTTTCACACCAAGGCGCTGCGCTGGCAGGGTGTCAAAAAAAGTCCTGCAAGCAGCTTCTTTGCAGCGCTTTTGGAGCGGTGAATACAACGCTCCTAAAGTGCCCCTTCCCATTGAAATCAATGGGAAGCGCCTGTAAAACGCCAGAAAAACGCCTGAAAAACGCTATTGGCAGCAGCGTTTTGTGGGCGCTTTTAACCCTTTATTTGGCCACTAGCAGGGGTTAAAAGCGCCCCAACGCTCGAAAAATGCTGGTAAAGCGCTGCTAGTTTAAGCAGCGCTTTACGAGCGTTTTTCGGGCGCTGATATTGTGAAAGGATTCTTAAAGCACTTGGGCTTTCACATTGGGACTGCAGATGAGGCTTCTTTCAAGCGCTTTACAGGCGCTTTTTTTAACGCTAAAGCGCCTGAAAAACGCCTGAAAAACGCCCCAGTGTGAAAGGGGTCTTACAGTGATGGCAAACCTTGGCACCCCAGATGTTTTGGAACTACATGTCCCATGATGCTCCACTACACTGAAGAGTGCATGAGCATCCTGGGAAATGTAGTTCCAAAACATCTGGAGTGCCAAGGTTCGTCATCACTGATCTATTATATTATTATTATTATTATTATTATTACTCTATTCTGGGTGTATTGATTTATTTAATCTGAAATAAATAAAAATAAAAAGAAATACATTAAATAAACAAATAGTGGTATTCCCTAATTTATTGTATGTTGGAAACATTTTGTTTGCTACAATTATTTTTTGTAACAAAATATACATAAAGCAATAATAATTAATATTATTATTTTTTCTTAATCGCAATAATTCTGAATAATCTATAGGACATCATTGCTACTTCAAATTATTAGTTATTGATCACATCTCTGTTTCTAAGGTGTAATCTCATAGTCTGATCAATCAAAATACAATTGTAGTAATACGATCATATATCCCAGATTTTGATCTATTATATTATTATTATTCTATTCTGGGTGGATTGATTTATTTAATCTGAAATAAATAAAAATAAAAAGAAATACATTAAATAAACAAATAACGGTATTCCCTAATTTATTGTATGTTGGAAACATTTTGTTTGCTACAATTATTTTTTGTAACAAAACATACATAAAGCAATAATAATTTTTAATATTTTTTTTTAAATAACAATTCTGAATAATTAATAATATTAATAATAATAATAATAATAATAATAATAATAATCTATATGGCATCATTGCAACTTCAAATTTTTAGTTATTGATCACATCTTTGTTTCTAAGGTGTAATCTTATAATCTGATCAATCAAAGTACAATTGTAGTAATACGATCATATATCCCAGCTTTTGATCTATTATATTATTATTATTTATTCTATTCTGTGTGAATTTATTTATTTAATCTGAAATAAATAAAAATAAATAAATTAAATAAACAACTAACTGTATTCCCTAATTTATTGTATGTTAGAAACATTTTGTTTGTTACAATTATTTTTTGTAACAAAATATACATAAAGTAATAATAATTGTTAATTTATTTTTTTACAATAATTCTGAATAATAACAATAATCTATATGACATCATTGCAACTTCAAATTATTAGTTATTGATCACATCTCTGTTTCTTAGGTGTAATCTCATAACCTGATTATATACAATTGTAGTAATACCATCATATATCCCAGCTTTGGATCTATTAAATTATTATTATTCTAAATAATAATTATTCTGAATAATAATAATAATAATAATAATAATAATAATAATAATCTATATGACCCGATTGCAACTTAAAATTTTAAACAAGACGAAAACCACACTTAAATGCGCGTTGTGGTCCCATTATTTTTTGTCTTGTTTTCCTGCAACAAAACACGCTAAAGTGCTCACATCTGGTACGTGACCTTCTTTGGCGCGTTTTTGGTGCGACGGGCAGCCCATTCAAGTTGATGAGCTGTCGTGCCAAAAATATGTTAAAAAACGCATCGAAAAATGGATTGTGTCACTATATTCAGATGCAGTGGGGCTGGTGCTTCATTTTGTGAGGAGGGGGAGGTGATATACAAACCACCCGACCCCCTCCCCCATTCGGTCAGTTGGATGACCAGTCAAACCTCCCCCGTCGCTCGGTCTTTCGGTGAACAAACCCTCCCGTCGCTCGCCTGCCTGCCTACCGGATCAGCACTTACCCCATCCACGTTGCGGGCAGCTTTGGCGGCTTTCCCCCTGTGTGTCCTCCTCGACAGCCCCCCCCCCCCCCCGCATCTGCCAATATGGTCACTTTTACTCTCAGACAATTGGGTCTTAAGACCCGCTTCCTGATTGGCTGTGAAGAGAAGCAAGACGATAATAGCGAGTATTAATTTGCTATTTTCACACAACTGGGCGGGCTCAGAGCGCAGTGCTCTGCATGCCGTCCCACCCTTTTTTAAGGCAATTAGAGCCTCAGGCTCTCATCATGTGTTCTTATGTTTACTTATCATTAACCCTTAATTAGCTCAAACCCCAATGAGTTTAGTTGAATTGAGAGGAATCTTAATATAGCGCGGTCTTCCCCTGAAGGGTCCCGACAGCTTATAGCAAAGATCCTGGAAAGAAAGGGCCCAGGGACCAGAAGCAGCACAGAGTGGCAGAAGGGTAGAAAAAAGAGAACTATGCAAGAAACGCCTGCATGAAAAGCCAAGTCTTCAGTAACCTGTGGAAGACTAGAATAGTGGGAGCCTCCTGGAGCTCAACAGGGAGGCTATTCCATAGTATGGCCAATAAGTCCTAATTAACGTCTTTCTTCCCTCATCTTAGATTTTATATATATATATATATATATATATATATATATATATATATACAGTGGTGTGAAAAAGTGTTTGCCCCCTTCCTCATTTCCTGTTCCTTTGCATGTTTGTCACACTTAAGTGTTTCGGAACATCAAACCAATTTAAACAATAGTCAAGGACAACACAAGTAAACACAAAATTCAATTTGTAAATGAAGGTGTTTATTATTAAAGGAGAAAAAAAATCCAAACCATCATGGCCCTGTGTGAAAAAGTGATTGCCCCCTAAACCTAATAACTGGTTGGGCCACCCTTAGCAGCAACAACTGCAACCAAGCGTTTGCGATAACGTGCAATGAGGCTTTTACAGCGTCCTGGAGGAATTTTGGCCCACTCATCTTTGCAGAATTGTCCTAATTCCGTTACATTAGAGGGTTTTTGAGCATGAACGGCCTTTTTAAGGTCATACCACAACATCTCAATAGGATTCAGGTCAGGACTTTGGCTAGGCCACTCCAAAGTCTTCATTTTGTTTTTCTTCAGCCATTCGGTGGTGGACTTGCTGGTGTGTTTAGGATCATTGTCCTGCTGCAGAACCCAAGTCCGTTTCAGCTTGAGTACACGAACAGATGGTCGGACATTCTCCTTCAGGATCTCTTGGTAGACAGCAGAATTCATAGTTCCTTTTATCACGGCAAGTCTTCCAGGTCCTGAAGCAGCAAAACAGCCCCAGACCATCACACTACCACCACCATATTTTACTGTTGGTATAATGTTCTTTTTATGAAATGCAGTGTTCCTTCTACGCCAGATATACTTGGACACACACCTTCCAAAGAGTTCCACTTTTGTCTCATCGGTCCACAGAATGTTGTCCCAAAAGTCTTGGGGATCATCAAGATGTGTTGTGGAGAAATTGAGACGAGCTTTGATGTTCTTTTTGCTCAGCAGTGGTTTTCTCCTTGGAACTCTGCCATGCAGGCCATTTTTGCCCAGTCTTTTCCTGATGGTGGAGGCATGAACGCTGACCTTAACTGAGGCAAGTGAGGCCTGCAGTTCCTTGGACGTTGTTGTGGGGTCTTTTGTGACCTCTTGGATGAGTCGTCGCTGCGCTCTTGGGGTCATTTTGGGCGGCCGGCCACTCCTGGGAATGTTCACCACTGTTCCATGTCTTCGCCATTTGTGGATAATGGCTCTCACTGTGGTTCGCTGGATTCCCAAAGCTTTGGAAATGGCTTTATAACCCTTTCCAGACTGATAGATCTCAATTACTTTCTTTCTCAATTGTTCCTGAATTTCTTTGGGTCTCGGCATGATGTGTAGCTTTTAAGGATCTTCTGGTGGACCTTACTGTGTCAAGCAGCTCCTATTTAAGTCATGCCTTGATTGTGAACAGGTGTGGCAATAATCAGGCCTGGGTGTGGCTAGAGAAATTGAACTCAGGTGTGGACAACCACAGTTATAGTATGTTTTAACAAGGGGGGCAATCACTTTTTCACACAGGGTCGTGATGGTTTGGATTTTTTTTCACCTTTAATAATAAACACCTTCATTTACAAATTGCATTTTGTGTTTACTTGTGTTGTCCTTGACTATTGTTTAACCACTTGGGATCCGCGCTATTGCAAAATGACGGCAATAGCGCGGACCCACATTTTCGGGACTACGTCTATTGACGTAGTCCCGGTTACGAGCGGCCTGCGCGCCCCCTGAGGGGCGCGCGCGGCGCGCTCTGTGATCGGCGAGTCCGTGAGACTCGCCTGATCACCGATCCGTGTAAGGGGTCGATCCCGACCCCTTATCACGTGATCAGCTGTCAGCCAATGACAGCTGATCATGTGATAAAACGGAGCCGGTAATCGGCTAGTATTCCTCCTCGCGCTGACAGCGCGAGGAGAAAAAAAAAAAGCCGATCGCCGGCGGCCGTGTTCGGGACATCAGTCCCGATCACGGCCAGCAATTTAAAAGGACACCTGCCCCCTGCCAGTGCCCACCTGCCACCCGCAGTGCCATCCTGAAATAAAGTAAGTGCCCCCCTGTCAGTGCCACCCAGCAGTGCCCATAGTGCCCACAGTGCCACCCAGCAGTGCCCACAGTGCCACCCAGCAGTGCCCACAGTGCCACCCACAGTGCCACCCAGCAGTGCCACCCACAGTGCCACCCAAAATCTGCCTCAGGTGCTGCACCCCAGTGCCGCCCATCAGTGCCCAGCAGTGCCGCCCATCAGTGCCCAGCAGTGCCGCCCATCAGTGCCCAGCAGTGCCACCTATCAGAGCCACCTATCAGTGCCACCTATCAGTGCCCATCAGTCCCATCTATCTGTGGTACCTATCAGTGCCCATCCGTGCCACCCATCCGTGCCACTTATCCGTGCCACCCATCCGTGCCATCTTATCTGTGCCCATCTTTGCCCATCAGTGCCGCCTTATCTGTGCCCATCGGTGCCGCCTTATCTGTGCCTATTAGTGCCGCCTTAACTATGCCTATCAGTGCCCACCAGTGCAGCCTATCAGTGCCCACCAATGCAGCCCATCAGTGCCCACCAATGCAGCCCATCAGTGCCCACCAATGCAGCCTATCAGTGCCGCCTAATCAGCGCACTTCAATGAAGGAGAAAAATGACCCGTTTGCTAAATTTTATAACAAACTATTAAAACATGATTTTTTTTTTTTTTTTTTTTTGCATCTTTTTTTGTTTGTTTAGCAAAAAATAAAACTCCGAGCTGTAACTAAATACCACCAAAAGAAAGCTCTATTTGTGGGAAAAAAATGATAAAAAATTCATTTGGGTACAGTGTTGTATGACCGCGTAATTGTCACTCAAAGTGCATCAGCGCTGAAAGCTGAAAATTGGTCTGGGACTGAGGGGGGTTTAAGTGCCCAGTAAGCAAGTGGTTAAATTGGTTTGATGTTCCGAAACACTTAAGTGTGACAAACATGCAAAGGAACAGGAAATGAGGAAGGGGGCAAACACTTTTTCACACCACTGTATATATATATATATATATATATATATATATATATATATATATATATATATGTGTGTAGCGCCGGGCTCCTGAAGAGCATGCGCTATGTTTTTGTCAATTTAATTTTTCCTAAGACCATAGTTGGGTTTTAGGGTTAATTGCAGTAATTTATGGTCTCAGTATCAGTTTGTCTGGACTGTATTATGTTCTTCCTGGCCATGGGTGTGGGTGTCACCTTAGGCAGGCATTGGAATGCAGTCTGGTTGGACGCATTGGGTACCAATCTCTCTCTCTGAGCCAATCAGTGGGTGCGTTGTCTCGCTGTGCATTCCGGGAGAGGGTACTTAAGGTGCTGGGGTCACGTGATTCTGGGGTTCAGGTCCAGAAGTATGTTCTGACTCCCTGGTCCTGGTCCTCCTGACCAGCCCCCAGAGGCCCTCTTGGCCTGGGGTGCGGATCCATCCGTTTCCGAGTCTCAGGGCTGGCCAGCCCGAGGCACAGTAACTGGAAGGAGGGTTCCAAGGTGGTCCGGTCCCGTCTTGGTTTTGGAGAGGACCAGCAACTGAAAACGCAACCAGGTCTCTTCAGAAGAGGGCCACGCACAGGCCTGGAAGCTAAGCTGGAAAGGACACCAAGTGAATCCACACTCTTACGGTATCGCTGGACCGGCTGCAAGATACTGGTACTGTATGAGAGTTCCTAGTTTCATCCTTCAGTTATAACCACGTCTACAACCAAGTCTGTGGCAGAGACTTTGCTCATTCTAAAGTTCTACAATCAAGTCTGTGGCAGAGACTTTGCTTTACTTGAATCAACTGTCGGTTGCTAAATTTACTAAGAGGGGGTTTATCTGATAGCTGAAATATCCAGTTGCGAATGGCAATTCCCTGGATTACCTAGAGAGAGACATTTCAAGTGTCAGCAGTTCCAAGATTACCTGAGCTACCTGAGTAAATATATATATATAATGTGCAAGCAATCAAACAGGTGTACCTAATAAAGTGGCCAGTGAGTGTATGTCTTTTGCCTTTAAAGTGGTATTACCAATACTTAGATGTGATGCATATAACACTCGGCTCCCCCAGACTGAGAATGCTGCTGTGCCTCCTGTTCTCATTCCTCCTGAGTTGCGTTCCACTAATACAGGATTTATGTTACTGGCCAGATCACCAGGTGAAAACAGAAGGAAACTAATGCAGCCACAACGTCTAATGTTTGGAAATGTGGTCACCCTACCTCACAGTCACTTCTCCTCTGTATTGCAGAATCCAGTACTCACTCAAAATGGTTGGGCTTCCTCCCACCAACTCTCCTCTGGCTCCGCTCAATCTCTGGACAAAGCTCTCTTCATTAACCCCCCCAGTTAAGCCTAGCAACTTTGGTGTTCTCAAACGCTCCTCTAGCTTCCTCTCCGTCTCTCTTCTCCAGATGGACTGGACCCAGGAACATTCCCCCTTGGTTGCCAGGCCTCTGGATATTTATGGGCTGTCCCTCCACCTTCTGGGCACACCTCCCTAACCTTCCTGGCACCAGGGACCAACTGCTCGGAAGTCAAACCCCTCTATGGGGGGGGGGGGGGGGGGGTTAGTGGTTAGTGGTTAGTGGTTGTGTGTTGGTTGCAGGGTGGAGCAGCTTGTCACCTAGAGAGAATGAGGGGGTTTTCAGCTGCCCAACTGGGTGGGGGGGGGGGTGATTGTCAGCCTGTCACCTGGGAGGGGGGAGGTCTTGCAGCCAGTCACCTCTGGGGAATGCAGCTTATTTCCAGGGGATGGGGGGATGGGGGGTTGTGGTGGTGGCAGCCTGTCACCTTGGGGGGGGGGGGACTGTGCAGCCTGGGTCTCATTAGTGCTATTAGTTCCTGTCCCCAACCCAGCTCTCCTTCCTCCCTTTCTCCTTAGTGGCCACAGAGAGGAAATGGAGTAGTGGTGCTCGGGGGAAGGGGAGCAGGCGGTCCTGGTTTTCTGTGCCCGCCGCCAACCTCCGCTGCGCGGCCCAGCTCCCAGCAGGCCACGGACCAGCACCAGTGGTTGGGGACATCTGCTCTATAAGACTGGGGGAAGTAGCAGAACCGCAGCTTGTGAGCCTTCGAACAACCTCTACTCCACTGTACACAGGAGCCTAACTAAACGTACCTGACATTCAAACTACTCTGAACTAGCAGGGGGCTGCAAACGTCTAACACTCTCCTTTACAAAAAATACATTACACTCCCAAAGGGCAAACAACTACTAGTCCTGCGTGGGTTAATAACATGGTGTCCATATGCTTTTCTTGTGTTTCTATCAAAGAAATAGATTGAACAAAAACGTATTGAAGAACCACTTGGACTAGGACGGCCTTTTTGTTAGGAAACTGTTTTTGGCTCCAAGGCTGTTTTTATTTTTACTGCCTTTAACCACTTAACAACCGGCTCATAGCCGAATGACGGCTACAGGGTGGTTTCTTAGCTCTGGGAGGACGTACATTGACGTCCTCCCAGAATTTCACTCTCGCGCGCCCCCTGGGGCGCGCACTCGAGCACATCCATAACCTCCGGGTCCTGCTCATTCGGGCCGTTTACCACGTGATCAGAGTGATCACTTGTAAACAAACCGGCGTCATGTTATGATGCCAGTTCCTCCCTCCCCTCTCTGCACCGATCGGTACAGAGCGAGGGGAGAGATCGGTGTCAGCAGCGCTGTGGGCTGGATCTGTAGTGCCCACAGCGCTGCCCACCGAAAATTAACCCTGCAATTCCCTGCCAATACTCTGCAATGCCCTGCCAATACTCTGCAATTCCCTGCCAATACCCTGCCAATACTCTGCAATACCCAGCAATGCCTTGCCAATACTCTGCAATGCCCTGCCAATACTCTACAATACCCTGCCAATACTCTGCAATACTCGGTGATACCCTGCAATACCCAGCCATACTCTGCAATAGTGATGGCCGAGCGGTTCGCCCGGCGGTCGTTTCGCGGCGAATTTCGGACGTTCGGGGTCCGCTCGTTCGGCGGACTATTGGCGTCATTCGCCCGGCGGACCTTCGTGTTTAATGTGTAAAAGAACTTTGACCTATGATGACACATCCATCATGGGGTACAGGACAGCCAATTGAGACATGACAGCACATGGACACTTGGACATTCCCCCTAACCTATAAATACACCCGATCCGGTGGCCATTTTACATTCTTTCTTCTGTCACTATAGGGAAAGGTTGCTGTGTGGAGTAGGGAGAGATAAATCGCTAGCTATTTGGTACACAAAAGTTCTTTTCAGGCCTGGTATAGGTGTTAGGTGTATATAGGTTTGCTGTGCTACTGATTGTTGCAGCAGCCTGAGCGTCTTCTGTCACTTTAGAGAAAGGGACAGAGCGCTGTGTCTGCTGCTATTTTAGGGACAGCCAGATTAGTCATCATCATCATCATCATCATTAGCTGTTACTATCAGGTCCACAAAAGAGCTATTCCACAAAGGTTCTTTTCAGGACTGGTATCAGTGGTATGGTAATAGGCTTGTACACGTATAATATTCTTTCTTCCAAATATAGAAAGAATATTATACTTGACTGCTGCCCTTCTGCTGCAGTCTGCTAATCATTCACAACTCACTTGTTCCACAAAGCTCTTTATCAGGACTGGTAACTTGGTCTGTGTAGGGTGCTACAGTACATAGGGTTGAGTGAGGTACAGTCTGCTGTTCTGTAAGGACCGCTATCGGTCCACAATAGATAGGGTTGAGGTGCACCACTGCTGACCGCTGCCCTATACTGCAGCAGTCCTTCAGCAGTATAGGGACTGACGTACAGTCTGCTAATTAGTCACACACAACCTACTTGGTCCACAAAGGTCCTTATAAGGACTGGTAACTTGGTGAAGGGTGCTACAGTACATAGGGTTGAGTGCGGTACAGTCTGCTGTTCTGTAAGGACCGCTATCGGTCCACAATAGATAGGGTTGAGGTGCACCACTGCTGACCGCTGCCCTATACTGCAGCAGTCCTTCATTGGTATAGGGACTGACGTACAGTCTGCTAATCACTAACACACAACCTGCTTGGTCCACAAAAGTTCTTATAAGGACTGGTAACTTGGTCTAGGGTGCTACAGTACATAGGGTTGAGTGGGGTACAGTCTGCTATTCTATAAGGACTGTTATCGGTCCACAATACATAGGGTTGAGGTGCACTACTGCTGACTGCTGCCCTATACTGCAGCAGTCCTTCATTGGTATAGGGACTGACGTAAAGTCTTCTAATCAGTCACACACAACCTGCTTGGTCCACAAAAGTTCTTATAAGGACTGGTAACTTGGTCTAGGGTGCTACAGTACATAGGGTTGAGTGAGGTACAGTCTGCTATTCTATAAGGACTGTTATCGGTCCACAATACATAGGGTTGAGGTGCACTACTGCTGACTGCTGCCCTATACTGCAGCAGTCCTTCATTGGTATAGGGACTGACGTAAAGTCTTCTAATCAGTCACACACAACCTGCTTGGTCCACAAAAGTTCTTATAAGGACTGGTAACTTGGTCTAGGGTGCTACAGTACATAGGGTTGAGTGAGGTACAGTCTGCTATTCTATAAGGACTGTTATCGGTCCACAATACATAGGGTTGAGGTGCACTACTGCTGACTGCTGCCCTATACTGCAGCAGTCCTTCATTGGTATAGGGACTGACGTAAAGTCTTCTAATCAGTCACACACAACCTGCTTGGTCCACAAAAGTTCTTATAAGGACTGGTAACTTGGTCTAGGGTGCTACAGTACATAGGGTTGAGTGAGGTACAGTCTGCTATTCTATAAGGACTGTTATCGGTCCACAATACATAGGGTTGAGGTGCACTACTGCTGACTGCTGCCCTATACTGCAGCAGTCCTTCATTGGTATAGGGACTGACGTAAAGTCTTCTAATCAGTCACACACAACCTGCTTGGTCCACAAAAGTTCTTATAAGGACTGGTAACTTGGTCTAGGGTGCTACAGTACATAGGGTTGAGTGAGGTACAGTCTGCTATTCTATAAGGACTGTTATCGGTCCACAATACATAGGGTTGAGGTGCACTACTGCTGACTGCTGCCCTATACTGCAGCAGTCCTTCATTGGTATAGGGACTGACGTAAAGTCTTCTAATCAGTCACACACAACCTGCTTGGTCCACAAAAGTTCTTATAAGGACTGGTAACTTGGTCTAGGGTGCTATAGTACATAGGGTTGAGTGCGGTACAGTCTGCTGTTCTGTAAGGACCACTATCGGTCCACAATAGATAGGGTTGAGGTGCACTACTGCTGACCGCTGCCCTATACTGCAGCAGTCCTTCAGCAGTATAGGGACTGACGTACAGTCTGCTAATCAGTCACACCATCCCTGTGCTGTGCTGATTTACTCCTGGGGGTTCTTATTATGAGGGGATCACACCATCCCTGTGCTGTGCTGATTTTCTCCTGGGCCTGCTTATTATGAGGGGATCACACCATCCCTGTGCTGTGCTGACTTACTCCTGGGGGTTCTTATTATGAGGGGATCACACCATCCCTGTCCTGTGCTGATTTACTCCTGGGGGTTCTTATTATGAGGGGATCACACCATCCCTGTGCTGTGCTGACTTACTCCTGGGGGTTCTTATTATGAGGGGATCACACCATCCCTGTGCTGTGCTGAGTTTCTCCTGGGCCTGCTTATTATGAGGGTATCACACCATCCCTGTACTGTGCTGACTTACTCCTGGGGGTTCTTATTATGAGGGGATCACACCATCCCTGTGCTGTGCTGAGTTTCTCCTGGGCCTGCTTATTATGAGGGGATCACACCATCCCTGTGCTGTGCTGTCTTACTCCTGGGGGTTCTTATTATGAGGGGATCACACCATCCCTGTCCTGTGCTGATTTACTCCTGGGGGTTCTTATTATGAGGGGATCACACCATCCCTGTCCTGTGCTGATTTACTCCTGGGGGTTCTTATTATGAGGGGATCACACCATCCCTGTGCTGTGCTGACTTACTCTTGGGGGTTCTTATTATGAGGGGATCACACCATCCCTGTGCTGTGCTGAGTTTCTCCTGGGCCTGCTTATTATGAGAGGATCACACCATCCCTGTGCTGTGCTGACTTACTCCTGGGGGTTCTTATTATGAGGGGATCACACCATCCCTGTGCTGTGCTGACTTACTCCTGGGGCTGCTTACGGTGCTGCTGTCAGTGCTGTATATCACGGTGCTGGTGTGAGTGCTTAATGTCACGCTGCTGCTGTCAGTGCTGTATATCACGGTGCTGATGTCAGTGCTTAATGTCACGCTTCTGATGTCAGTGCTCTCTATCACGCTGCTGCTGTCAGTGCTGTATATCACGGTGCTGATGTCAGTGCTTAATGTCACGCTTCTGATGTCAGTGCTCTCTATCACGGTGCTGCTGTCAGTGCTGTATATCACGGTGCTGATGTCAGTGCTTAATGTCACGCTTCTGATGTCAGTGCTCTCTATCACGGTGCTGCTATCAGATGACTCTATCATGGTGCAGGTGTCATTGCTGTATGTCACGCTGCTGGTGATCATCTCCTGCACCCTCTTCTTTGCCTACTCTGGTTCTGACCTTCCGTCTCCTCCATTGCCTTCATGCGCTCCACAGTCCTGAATTGTCAGAACAATTTCCCATATAAAAAAAGAATGCTTGTAGTTATCGATCCCAAATTCACCTCATACATGTATTATGTCATTGGCCATGTGGTGGGACTATGTTTGCCCAGCTAATAATTATTTTGTGGCTGCAAATTTGACCTAAAGGTTTGCGAAGTTCGCCTCCCATTGAAGTCAATGGGGCCCGCCGCGAACGTTCGGTTTCGCGAACGGTCGGCCGCGTTCGCGGTCCGCGTTCGCGAAACGTCCCGTCGGAAGTTCGTCCATCACTACTCTGCAATACCCAGCCATACTCTGTAATACCCTGCAATCCCCAGCCATACTCAGTGATACCCTGCAATACCCAGCCATACCCTGCAATACCCAGCCATACTCAGTGATACCCTGCAATACCCAGCCTTACTCGGCCATGCTCAGCCATACTTGGCAATACCCTGCAATACCCAGCCATACTCGGCCATGCTCAGCCATACTCGGTGATACCCTGCAATACCCGGCCATGCTCAGCCATACTCGGTGATACTCTGCATACCCGGCCATGCGAGGCCATACTCGGCCATGTTCGGCCATGCTCAGCCATCACCACCGACATGCACCCCTTCACAGGCACGCAGCAGCTGTTATCCTGCTGGACGTCATATGAAGCCCAGTCAGGATAACTGAGCCACCGCCCGGCTGTCATTCTGCTATAGGCCTTGGTGCGAAGTGGTTAAAGGATATGTGTAGCACTGACCCCCGAAGGAGCGGCTGGTTTTATTGGGCTTACTGTTACCTTCTGCTCCTCGTATGCGTCTAGGGGTTTCCCGTGGTAGATGCCCAAGAACTATCGAGACTAACGACAAATCCGCTTAAAGGGATTATTTGCAAAAAATGTAGTTAAACAACAATCTCTCGGTATAGGATCAGAGGGTTTAGGTGGAAAGTCCAGGTACTCTAAGCCCTTGTACACACGGTCGGACATTCCGATGGACAATGTCCGATAGGACCATGTTGTCGGCTAATCCGACAGTGTGTGGGCTCCATTGGACTGTTTCCGTCGGAGTATCCGACGGACCAAGTTTTCCAGCTGGGCTATAAAATTTTCCCACAACATGATCCGATCGGACTTTGTCCGATCATGTGTAAAGAATTCCGATCAGACAAAGTGCCACGCATGCTCAGATCAAATTCCTAGACCAAAGCTATTGGCTACTAGCCTGAACGTAGTCCCGTCCTAACGAAATAACGTCATCACGTTAAGTACGATCGGATTTTCTGACAACTTTGTCCGACTGTGTGTATGCAACAGTTTCAGACAAAATCCGACGGATTTGGTTGTCGGAATGTCCAACCGTGTGTACAAGGGCTTAGTGTCAAAAACGGTATGAAAGAACTCTCTTACTTGGAGTAAATCCAGAGAATAGCCATTCACAGCTGGATCTTCACCCTAATTGGATAGTCCTTCTTTCACCAGGTCTAGCAGCCAACAGGGTGCTTGAGTCAGGAACAAGTCTCTGCCACAGACTTTAAAGATAAAACGCATGTAGGAATAAGTCTATGCCACAGACTTTGTTATAGTACAGAAAGCACAGCAAGAGTGACACTCCCACTGGGCGGGCTCTGAGAGAAAGTAATCTTAAAGCACCCAACCAGACTGTGTTACCATGCCTGCCAGAAGTGGCAGCGCCCCCCCATGGCCAGGCAGAACACCCTGTAGTCTAGTCAGCCTGATGCTGAGGTCAAAATTTGCAGTAATTAAACCCAAACCAAACTGCGGTTTAGATTAAACATTCAATTTCAAAAGGACATAGCGCATGCTCTTCAGGAGCCGGCGCTACATATGTAAAGGTTAATTTTTTTTTTTTAACAAACATGTCATACTTACCTCCTCTGTGCAGTTGGTTTTGCAAAGAGTGGCCCCGATCCTCCTCTTCTGGGGTCTCTCAGCGGCGCTCCTGGCTCCTCCTCTTTTCGAGTGCCCCATTGGAGAGCCTCTCTCTGTCTGGGCACTCGTGCAGGTGCTCTCAGGAGTCTTGCTGCTGCGTCCATTGACACAGACAGCAGGACTCGGCCCCATCCCCCAGCTCCCATGTTACTGGATTTGATTGAAAGCAGCAGGAGCCAATGGCTGCGCTGCTATCAATCTATTCAATCAGGACCTGAGACACCGGCTGGAGCTGGTGTGCTCATCCCCGTCGCTGGAAAGACCGGATTCGGGTAAGTAAAAGGGAGGCTCTGGGGGGCTGCTGCATCACAGGAATTTTATGTATTTTTTAAAAAAAAACACAAGGATTTATCAATGTCAAAATTGTTCAAGATAAAGCACCAAACATAGAATAAGTGGTGATACCCAAAACCATGAATGGCTGTACGGTCAAAAAGGTTCAATAACAGCAGTACATGGAATGGGCTATCCAACGCTGTTTTAAATGTCTTCCTCAGGTATTAATCACTAGGGATAATCCGAACACCCCCTGGGTTCAGTTCGCAGCAGAACATGCGAACAGCCAAAACATTAGTTCGAACTAACTAAAGTCTATGGGACGCGAATGTAAAAAATCGAAAGTGCTCCTTTTAAAGGCTTATATGCAAGTTATTGCCATAAAAAGTGTCCTGCCCCAGGGGACGTGTATCAATGCAAAAAAAAGTTTTAAAAACTGCAATTTTTTTGGAAGCAGTGATTTTAATAATGCTTAAAGGGAAACAATGAAAATTAAATATTCCTTTAAATATGGTGCCTGGGGGTGTCCTTAGTATGCCTGTAAAGTAACGCATCTTTGCCATGTTTATAGCAGTGCCATAGCAAAATGAAATTTCTAAAGGAAAAAAAAATGTAATTTAAACCTGCTCGCGGCTGTAATGTACTGTCGGATCCTGGCAATATAGATAAAAATACCAAATTTTTTTCAAAAAATGCCGTAGATGTCACCCCCCCAAAATCCATACCAGGCCCTTCAGGTCGGGTATGGATATTAAGAGGAACCCCACCCCAAAAAAAAAATTGAAATAAAAGTTGTGGAGGGCCCTCAGGCACTATATGCTCTGAACAGCAATATATATACTATACGGCCTGCCCTATATATTCTTGTATATATAAAATTGGGCCTTAGGTGTTGGTGGTACCAGAACACTGTAAGCCCTCACAGTTACTCTTGTTGGGCGCTGGAACGGACCCTGCTGTGAAATATTATATCAAGAATTGTAATTGCATGCCCCTGTTAAACAGAAAGAAAAACTGGGCCTTGGGTGGCGGTGGTGCCAAAACACTGTAAACCCTTGCAGATACTCTTGTTGGGTGCAGGAACGGGCCCTGCTGTGAAACATGACTGCCAGTTTCTTGTCCTTCTGTGGCACCCCCTCTCTCCAGGCTCACGTTACTCCCTTCCTCAACCTGGGAACCAACATCGGAGCCTTCAAATCGCTGCGCATCTTCCAGCAGCATATAACCGACACTGTGGTCGAATAATTCTGGGGACTCCTCCGTGCATGATGGTGCCGCTACAGAAGGAGTGACTGTGGACAAGGAGCCAGTGGAATAGGCCGCTTTGGCAGCTGCGTTGGAAGGCAAACTACTCTGAGTCTGGGTGACGGAGGATGAGGACAGCTTTGTTATCTACTCCACCAACTCTTATGCGTGTTGTGGCTCAATAACACGGCCAGCAGCAGCAAAAAAGGACAAGCGTGCCCCACAGCCACATGCAGAGGATGCGTCATGTCCACGACCACCACTGTTGACTGTAGACACAGAGCCTGTTTGCCCTCTTTTAGTAGCCTGTGGGCATCTGCCTCTCCTTGGTGGCCTTCTGGACATTATATATTTTTTGTTTTGCAACACAACACTACAATATTAGATACTGTGTAAACCACCTGAAGTGTATTAGAAAATGTACACTGGCTGCACTGTATTGTATACTGTGTACAGCACTAGAAGTGTGGTGGAAACCGTACACACTGTATTAGATACTGTGTACAACGCCTGAAGTGTATTAGCAATTGTACATCACGGAATGCACTATAGATATAGGCTACACTGGATGCAGAGTGAGTGTGTGTGTGTGTATGTGTATATATATATATATATATATATATATTGTAACATGGGGGACCATTAACTCTCATGGTAGATTCGTTTTCAGTGATCCAAGCAAGTCAGGAATTATATTTTAGGGCATGGTAGCCCATTTTTATTAAAACAGGAAAAATAAAAAGTTTTTCCACACAGGGGTTCTTCTCCAGCAAATTCACAGAACAAAAAATGCTAGCCCACCTGGCTCTCTGTAGCAGTACTTCTGCACTTTATCCTGGTCACACAGACCACAGGATTCCTCAATGTAGACAGCATGACCTCAGTGCCCACAGCTCTGCTCTGGCCTTAATCCTCATGTCGTTGCACTGCCCACGTCACACGTTCTGGCAGCCTCCTGCAACCTCTCTGACTCCTAGAGACCTCCTGTCTCTCTGGGTGTGGAGCAGTCTCCAACTGGGAGCCATGAGCTCTTCCCATACCCTCATTATAAGTGCTGTGCTCACCTGAGCACACACCCTCCTGGTAATTTACATTAACAGGGTTGGAGATCCCATCCCACCCAAAACACTGTGGAATCTCCAAACTACAGAGCCCCATGACCGAATACAAAAACCTGGAGAAAGCAGTTTTCTCCAGTCCACATTTATGCTCTGTAGCCTTGCACCAAGCAAATGTGCATACCCTGTGTCCCCGAAACTATTAATTTTACCTTGACAGCATCTCCTACTGTCACAATATATATATACATACATACACACACACACACACACACATACACATATATACATACTCACAGCGGGCTCATCCTTATTAATCACCACTAAACATTAGAAATATATCAATTTCCTTGTAGAGCTCCATGGATTCCCATTCAAATGGGCATACAGGAGAATATCCAACAAGACTACATTAAACATTGAAAAATGTATGCAGGAATTTAAATAGTCCCCAACAGACACATCAGGCTGTATGTTCAGGCAAATGAAGAAATCTATCTCCAAATAGACACTTAAATAAATGCCATCATAAAGTATTTTAAACATCACCAGCAACCGTTGGATATGTCACTCCCTGAACAAGGAAAGCTCTCAAAGACCACATCACATAAATCTGATGTTGGTCAATGAAAAAATGATCCGGTATGTAACCTAAATTCCACATAATATGGGAACCACTTTTGCCTTACCTTCTCTGAATCCCTCTAGCCTAACTTACTTATAGCCTGTATATCTGACCCATGATTCCAGTCCTTCCAACCCTCTCTCTTTCTGTACCCTCGCTCTTCCCTTCTGGGTTCATCATCTCCGGAGTCAATCTTGTGGGCAGGCTGCATTGTATTGTTCCAATGGAAAAATATATATTAAGAGTCCCAACAATGTACAGTCGACCGGAGCAACTTGAAATGATACCGACAGCTTCTGCAGCGAGGAGTGGGAATGGGGCCTGGCCGGTCCTAACCCAAATCCTAAGTAGAGATGGTGCAGTCCCTGCACTTTCCCTACTCCTCAGGAACCTTTGCCTGCCACTATACACTGTCCCTGCCAGACGCAGAACCTGCCCCTACACTAGCCACTCATATAAAGCGTTCCAAAGTTGGGAGCCATAGTCTTAAATAGACATTGCCCTGACTGAAGATAGCTGGAAAGGTCACATGGGGCACCAGCATCCAGATGGACACCTGTCCCCATGGTGACTGCAGGAAGTCATAGAGGAACCAACTTCCTCCCAACTTCCTACCCCTTCTGCAATGCCGCTTTCACTGAAGGCCACCTAAGGTGGGGAGTACAGACTGCACCTGCCTACAATCTAGTCCACCCAACCATTGTCAGCTGGAAGTGCTGGAGTGAGAGAAGTGTGGAGGCTGCATGAGGGAGCTCCCCAGTCTGGGGGGTGGGGGTGGTCTTGGGCCTAGGTTCGGGTGCAGTCAGGACCACTTCCAAGAACACGTGGTGAGGTCCTGGACCAGAGGCACAAAAGAGAGCAAGGAGAGGGCAGCAGGAGAGAGCACTACTAAGAGACTCCAGGAGGACAGCTGGTCACAGCCAAGAGAGGCTTGTGAGTGAGGCACCGTCAGAAGGACTGGGGAGGTACACTTGGGAGGACTGGAAGTTTGCAGTCTGAAGATGGATGCAGAAACAGAAGTGTGGGCTGTGGTGAAAGGGGCAGTGGAAAGGGGCAGCTGCAGCCTGGAGGGCTGGCAGGGCATGCTACTGGTCTCAGTAGCCGCATATGAGGGCAGCTAACATCAGAGACTTTCTTGTTTGTTACACTATAGGGGCCCGTTGTCTCTGAAGGCAAAAGGCATTTGCTAAGGCCTGGCTGAGCCAGTGCCAGGCCTAACTACTTATGCTAAGCTGTTCCTGAGGAAAAAGTGATATCAGAAAGGAAGCGATGTGCTGGTGGAGTGAGGAGAGACATCAGAATGAAAGTGATGTACAGGAGGAAGCTGAAGGAATATGTACAGGGAGTGTACATAGTTGTCCCACTAACTAATTGCATTGATTCATGGTGGCTATCCCATATCTCCTAATCCCATCTCAGTTATATCTCTCAATAAAACCAAAAATCAAAGTTCATAGACTGATTCAATTCTCTGTATGCCCGAGAGTGAATACAGGGCTGGGCAGAGTGACAGACAGACCACAATCCTTAGCAGCCCCTATGGGGGTACCGCTACATTTGGGGGCTCATCTGGGATGTCTGTTCACAGTTAACCTGCCAGCTATTGCCTCTAGCAACCAAAGTTGTTTGAGCCGGCAACTGTGCTTTGTTCTGCCACTGTTGAGGAACTACACTTTGGAATGACTTTTGTGCTCAGCCTATTTAATGTCACAGCACCACGTGCCATTGTCCATAGCAACCAGCGGAGGCTGCCTTCAAATTTAGTCCTTATCGCTGCCTGCTTACCCAGTCGCCCCAACCGTGGCTGGGGCAGATACATGTGCCTATCCTGCAACTCAGGAACTGTTCTATTATATGCTATCACCCATGGCAACCACGTCGGGTAGCTGCCCTAATGGATTACAAATGTCCAGCGTTCAGCTAATTATGGACATTCTGAACTTTTGCTTCTAATTCCTGCTTGTAACAGTAAAGTGTGCCTGGAACTGTCTATTGTTTCCCGGGGTAAGCTAGGGTGACCACATTTCCAAACTGCCATTCAGGGACACCCCCTCCCAATAAAAGATGGGGGGGGCGTAGTCTCTGGCTTGATGGGGGGAATATGGCGGCAGGGGGGGGATTTGTTGGTCGAATGGTTGGTGTTAGCACTTAAATCATCCCAACACCATGCTTGATATGGTGTCAGGATGATTGAAACACATTATTTCTATGAATACATTGTAATATATAATGAAATAGTTCAACTCACCATAATGCTAAATCAGTGGGAATCCTGAGCTTGTCACTTGCAAATTGCCCCCATTGTTTGCCATCAGATGCAGCTTGTCACTTGCCACTGTTACATCCTGTATCTGGCGGCAGGCGACTTGCCACCATTGCCTGCCCACAGATGCAGTGTTCCACTTTTCACCCATAGCTTGCCCACAGATGCAGTGTGCCACTTTTCACCCATAGCCTGCCACCAGATGCAGTGTGCCACTTGCCACCCATAGACTGCCACCAGATGTAGGCTGGTGGCAGGCTATGGGTGGCAGATATAGTGCCTCGTGCCACCCATAGCCTGCCACCAGAAGCAGTGTGCCACCTGCCACCCATAGCCTACCACCAGATGCAGTGTGCCACTTTCCACCAGATGCAGTGTCACTTGCCACCCATAGCCTGCCACCAGATGCAGAGTCACTTGCCACCTATAGCCTGACACCACATGCAGTGTCACTTGCCACCCATAGCCTGCTATCAGATGCAGTGTCACTTGCCACTGATAGCCTGCTACCAGATGCAGTGCCACTTGCCACCAGATGCAGTGTGCCACTTGCCACCCATAGCCTGCCACCAGATGCAGTGTGCCACTTGCCACCCATAGCCTGCCACCAGATGCAGTGTGCCACCTGCCACCCTGGATGTATGCCTGAGAGTGAATGAAGGGCTGGGCAGGGTGACAGACAGACCACAATTCTTAGCCGCTCCTACAGGGTACTGCTACAGATGCACAACAACGTAATGGACGCTGAGAGCGAGGTTTGGATTACTCTGAATAAGGACAATAAAGCTTCCCTTCTGGAGTGGATGGAAAGGTGTAATATCAATCCTGTACAGGTTTCAAAAAAACTATTAGATGGGTACATAAGGAAATGATTCCGGGCGGCTGCACTTCCAAAAATCCTTTTATTGAAGCTTCATGTGACATGTGGTTGACAGATGGAGCAGGGGAAAAAAAGGTAGACGTGTTTGTGCGCAAATGTTAGCGCTTAGTCATTATTAGGGTGAAGTCTCCTCACTGTCAGAATGCAAAAGCTTGGGGGGGAGGATATCCCCATCCACACAAAGTGTGTGGATGGGGGAATTGAGTCAGGTTTTTTTTCTTTTGTTCAACCTGCTGATGGAACAAAAAAACTGACACATTTATGGCCAACTTTCCTGTCTTGTGTAAACTTTTGAAGGGCATCGACCATGGAGACTGAATATGTTTGATTGAATTGCTGGTTAATTTCCTGGAAATGTCCATGCCCATTTTTCTGAGGTTTCAGACTGTACATACCTGTTATTATTCCTGTCCAAGCTTTTTTCAGACAACAGACCTAAATCTTCAGATAAAAAGCAGAGTTTTGTCTTGTTAATTACCAGGAACTCAGTGCTGGAAAGCTTCGAATGTGCCCAGACTGGCTATTTTGCAACCGCACGCTTGTAAAGAATAATGGATGTCTGCATTCAGTTTTAAGTTCCTTTATCTTTTATTGTACAGCTGATTCAAACAGAAGTTGACCTTGGTGGGTCTACATAACCATAGAGTAGCCTATGTTCTTCAAATAGTACAAATAATATGTAAAACTAAAAAGCAGAATTGGTAAATAGCTATTCATGTTTTATATGTTTTACTTTAATGTGTGGTATGCATTGTATGCTTTTATATTATATTATACTGTACTCCATTCCATCATCCTCTTGTCGCCATGCATTTGCTTCCATTGTTCTATTTCCCTTACATATTAATGGTATGAGGACAAATAGAAAGGTGAAGGTTGAAGCAACCTGAGTCATAGAACAGAAAGAAAATCCACAATTGTACCACACCAAGGGAATAATATTGCAGCCTATAGAAAATGATAAAACTGACCTTTTAGAGAGTCAATTAAAGTAATTGTCAAAGCTGAAGGTCTTTTATCTTAATGCATTCCCTGCATTAACCTCTCCAATACCCCCTCCCTGCCCAGCCCATTTTTCAGCTTTCAGCACTGTCGCTATCTGAATAACAATTGCGCGGTCATGCAACACTGTATCCATATGAAATGTTTAACATTTTTCGAGGCAGAACTTTCTTTTGGTGGTATTTAATCATCGCTGGGTTTATTGATTTTTTCTAAACAAATGATTTTGAATTTTGAAAGAAAAACAAAAACATTTTTTTGTTAATATTTTGCAAATAAGTATTTTTTCTTCTACACTGATGTAGCCATAGACTGAGTATAGCCTCAAATACAAAATATACGTAATACACATAACAGTACCATCATCCCAGTTGATAATTGTCAAGAAATGATAATTCTAGGAATATCGGGGCAGTTGCTGAGGCTGCTCCCTTGGTATCCACACCCAAAAATGTGTGTTATAAGGACTATTGCGGTACTAGATAGAAAATACACAGAAGACTTTATTATAAAAATATTACAAATAATTTAATAAAGGCAAAAAAATGAAATCCATCAAAACTTCCATATTGCTAAAATCATTTACACCGCAGTTTAACAAACTACCGACGGGTGACCCCGTAAGGTTTCCGTTGAAGAGGAACATTTCCTCTACCGGTTTCGCGGCGAACCGCTTCTTCAGGAGGATAGTCTATAGAATAAATAAAAATATTTACAAATAATAAAATAGCAGCGGATCATATAATGACATAACAAAAGATTTACAATAATTTAAATAGTGAGGGTATCAGCTCACCTACAAAAGAGGAAGCAGTAGATCACAGGACCCATCGGTTTCCTCCCATGGCAGATGCGGGGGATTGTAAAGGACTCTTCAAATTTAAATAGATATTTATGATATGAGAGTTATAGTAAGATGAGACACTAACCTATACACACATAAAAGAGCGATATATAGGTGAAAAGAGATGAAAAATAGACTGTGTGCATAAGGGCTACAGAAAGAGCCTATGAAAAAGGGGTGCTTAGTTGTGCATCCTAAGGTGTCCTAAACATACGAAGATTACCCAAGAACCTAACCAAGCTAGGAAGAAAAGGAATAAGAGATAAGGAATCTGTGGAAAAAGTGGAACCACCACAAAGAATAGAGTGAAAGGGATATAAGTGAAATAAGCGTGAAGCTGAAAGCCAAACATACCATTTGGGCTGTATTATCTAGTGCACACCACCCATGTTCATAGAAGGAGATCAAACAAGGCAACACTATAGTAGCCATAGTCCTTATAACAAACATTTTTGGGTGTGGATACCAAGGGAGCAGCCTCAGCAACTGCCCCGATATTCCTAGAATTCCCATTTCTTGACAATTCTACACTGATGTGCTCTGATGAGGCTGCACTGATGGACATTTGATAAGCTCCTTCACTGATGGTCACTGATAAGCTGCACTGATTGGCTGGGAATCAGTTTAATTAATCTTTGCATTTAAGATATGTAGTACCCTCTTAGGTAGGTGCTAGAAAAGAGTATAGCTTTGGTCTTTGTGCTTACCATTTAGATGGTCAGGCAAATTTAGAGTGCTCTCTGCCTACCAGGGAGCAGGATCTATTGGTAAGATCTGCTCATGGGGCTCAGGTGCAGCTCAGCTTGTCTGAATGTCCCACACTGGTCCAATAGAGAGGCATATTGGACAGTGGGAGGGGACCTAGCAAGTGAGGGCATAGGCATTGCTACAGCTCTGGCTATTGGCAGAGGAAAGTGACTCAATGCATGCTGGAATACTGTATAAATGCCAGGGGCACATGTGCTCGGGGTCTTTAGCTGGAGAGCAGGGTCCCGGAGAGAGGGGGCAGCTGCCCCTCTGTAGAAGTTTTTATGCGGCCTTGGGTAGTTGACCTAAGGGAGGCCTAAGAAGTCAACACAGCAAGCCCTACAGGGACATTGCTACAGATATATATGGTTACATATTATCCTGACCAGGGCTTTTTTTCTCAGAAAATAAGTGCAGGAACTTAACCACGACCCCACAAAACCCCCTCCCCCAAACCACGTCAAATAGTGGGTGTGGTCAATTCTTTAGATTTCTTCAAATTCGCCACATCTTTACTACCCAATTTGGATCCACCCCGGTGCTTCTCCTATGGTCCAGTCTTGAATCCACGTTAGGGGATATCCCTTTGGCCAAACCCACCTCTACCATTTACAAGGCTTTATTACCCTCAGTCCATTTTGGTCTGGAGGATTTTTTCTCTAAGTGGCAGAGCGAGATTACTGATCTGGAATCTGAGGACTGGGAAGATGCCTGGGAGTATCCTTTTCTACAACTTATCTCCATAAGAGATCGGTTTATACAGTTTAAACTGATCCACAGGGTCTATTTGTCACCCCAAAGGCTATCCAAAATTTACCCAAATTCCTCCTCCAACTGTTGGAAGTGCGGTATACCTGAAGCTGACTTCAACCATATGCTATGGTCCTGCCCTAGAATCCAGTCTTTTTGGATGGAGGTCACAAAATTCAAAGAAACTCTACTCATGATCCATGTCCCCCTGAAGGTGTCGATCTGCTTGCTGGGCCTGGTAGGTCCCCTGGCCCGCCGCCAAGCAACCAAATCCCTAATAGGCCTTCTAATATTTTATGCTAGGAAGGCTTTACTCTTAAAATGGAAACAACCAGTGGTACCCACCTTCAATTCTTGGATATCACTCATCAACTCAGTGGTGCCCCTATACAAAGCAGCTTATTTCGCCAGAAGCAAGTTTGACAAAATTTGGCAAGTATGGTTAGACTCAGACATCACAATCGCAACACAATAGGCTCTAGATCCCTTTCTTTACTTTGACCAAATGTCTTGTAGCGCTAAGGACCTATTTCTGATGATATTTGTTGGTACACCTAGATGAGTTTTCCCAGCCTCAGCACCTCTCCCTGAAGTGGTCACATAAAGTATATGACTCATTATCTTTCCCAATATCCCTTCCAGTTGATAGCACATGCAGTTCAAGTTGTAGTTGTAGAATTAGGTATATTAGAACTTATGGGACTGTTATATTGTGTGTTGTTTAAGCCCAAAGGTTTTGTTATGTACCGTACTTATCGGCGTATAACATGCACCTTTTCCCCCTTAAAATCAGGAGAAAATTGTGGGTGCATGTTATACGCCGATACCCCGCCGTTTCTCAGCTTCTCTGCCATTCTCTACGGCTTTTGGCTATTTTTGGGCGTTCTCAGCTATTTTCGGCTGCACTTGGCTGTTCTCGGCCGCACTCGGGCGTTCTCGGCTATTTTCGCCCGTTCTTGGCTATTTTCGCCCACACTCGGCCGTTCTCATTACGAAAGCCGCCGAGAATGGCCGAGTGTGGCCGAAAATAGCCGAAAGTGGGCGAAAATAGCCGAAATCTCATTTTTAAACGGCAAGCCGGCAAAGACACTTACGAGGCTCCAAATGACTGACAAGGCTAAATGGAAGGCTGCAAATGACACTGACAAGGCTACATTAATGGGCATTTAAATGTAAGGTTTTTTTCTTAAACTTCCCTCCTAAAAGTTTTTTCTTTAAAATTCCCTCCTAAACTTGGGGTGCGTGTTATACGCCGATAAATACAGTCATTTTTTATGTTATTTTCTTCACTTTATTTTATTTTATTTATTTTTTCTTCACACAAAAACTCAATAAAAAGTATTTACAAAAAAAAATAGTGGGTGTGGTCAAATTTCATTAACAGTGACAGGTTCTTAAAGAGGAAGTAAACCCGGATGGGTTTACTTCTTCTTTGTCTCCCTGCAAAGGTAAAGCATAATGGGCTACTGTGCATTGCATAGTAGCCCATTATGTGTCACTTACCTGACACAGGAGCCAGCGATGTCACTGCTGTCCCCTGTAGTACAGAGCATCCATCTTCTTCCGGGTATCGCTGCTCCGGCCACTCACAGTGCTGGAGCAGCGACGGCGTCACTCCTGCGCATGCACATTGGAGCCGCCACTAACTGCATATTTCCGTTAGCAGCGGCATGCTGCTAATGGCGATAGTGCGACTGCGCGCTGCTGTCTACGGCGCATGTGCCGTAGACAGCGATGCCTGTCTTTTAGTAAATATCTCCTAAACAGTGTAGGTTTAGGAGATATTTCTTGGACCTACAGGTAAGCCTTAATCTAGGCTTACCTGTAGGTAAAAGTGCTTTGTAAGGGTTTACAACCACTTTAAAGGTTTAAAGGGGCACTAAGTACAAGGAGTACATTGAATACCAAGCGCAGAGTTTGTGGGGTGATTTACACAGAGTGCAGAGTTCAAGGGAGTGCTACATGCAGAGTTTGGCAGTGCGCTATCCACATCTCACCCCCATCCACATCTAACTTTCATCCCTCTTCAGCTCTGACCTCTGAATGTAACCCCAGACCCCCCCCCCCCCCCCCCTCACCTCCACTGCCCCCATCTTCTCTAATCCTTTAAGCCTCCACAATCTTCCACATGTCTCACTTTTGTTCCTTTTATTAAGCTGGATAATCTCTGCCTCCCTCAATTGCAGGGGATCATCCAGTAAGGGTGTAGGCATCCGCACTGTGCCCCGGGAACCTACATCTCCCTTGTCCACATCCTACACTGAGTGGGGATCAGAAGATCAGATCTGTGGGAGCCGTTAAGAGAAGCCAGAAGCACAGAAGCCAGACTTCTGTGTTTGCAAGTGATAGTGGTGAGGATGGAACAGAGAGCCTGAGCCAGAGGTGGTTGCAGCTGAAACAAATGACCTGATCCTGACCATCCCAATCGGTATGTTATTTCATGAACTTAAGCATAAATGGTGGCTTTGTATTCATTCTGCCTGTATTATTATCACAATGTTATGTTTCTTGTTAATAAATAAATAAAACCTCAACCTGATAAACCACCTTTGGGATGAATTAGGGCAGAGACTGAGCCAGGCCTTCTCGTCCAACATCAGTGCCTAACCTCACATCTTGAAGAATGGTCAAACGTTCCCATAGACACACTCCTAAACCTTATGGAGAGTTAAAGCTGTTATAGCTGCAAAGGTGGGTCAACTCGATATTGATGGACTAAGACAGGGATGCCATTAAAGTACATGTGCATGTGAAGCCAGGCATCCCAATACTTTTGGTAATATAATGCACATCTCGTAAATATACAGTGGTGTGAAAAAGTGTTTGCCCCCTTCCTCATTTCCTGTTCCTTTGCATGTTTGTCACACTTAAGTGTTTCGGAACATCAAACCAATTTAAACAATAGTCAAGGACAACACAAGTAAACACAAAATGCAATTTGTAAATGAAGGTGTTTATTATTAAAGGTGAAAAAAAATCCAAACCATCATGGCCCTGTGTGAAAAAGTTATTGCCCCCTAAACCTAATAACTGGTTGGGCCACCCTTAGCAGCAACAACTGCAACCAAGCGTTTGCGATAACGTGCAATGAGGCTTTTACAGCGTCCTGGAGGAATTTTGGCCCACTCATCTTTGCAGAATTGTCCTAATTCAGTTACATTAGAGGGTTTTCGAGCATGAACGGCCTTTTTAAGGTCATACCACAACATCTCAATAGGATTCAGGTCAGGACTTTGGCTAGGCCACTCCAAAGTCTTCATTTTGTTTTTCTTCAGCCATTCGGTGGTGGATTTGCTGGTTTGTTTAGGATCATTGTCCTGCTGCAGAACCCAAGTTCGTTTCAGCTTGAGTACACGAACAGATGGTCGGACATTCTCCTTCAGGATCTCTTGGTAGACAGCAGAATTCATAGTTCCTTTTATCACTGCAAGTCTACCAGGTACTGAAGCAGCAAAACAGCCCCAGACCATCACACTACCACCACCATATTTTACTGTTGGTATAATGTTCTTTTTATGAAATGCAGTGTTCCTTCTACGCCAGATATACTTGGACACACACCTTCCAAAGAGTTCCACTTTTGTCTCATCGGTCCACAGAATGTTGTCCTAAAAGTCGTATATATATGCGTTTACATTGTGAAAGAACTTTGACCCATGATGACACATCCATCATGGGGTACAGGACAGCCAATTGAAACATTTCAGCACATGGACAATTGGACATTCCCCCTACCTTATAAATAGACCTGATCTGGTGGCCATTTTACATTCTGTCTTTTGTCAGTGTAGGGAGAGGTTGCTGTGTGGAGCAGGGAGAGACTGTAGTGACACAAATCACTAGCTATTAGGTCCACAAAAGTCCTTTTAAGGACTGGTATAGGTGTAGAGTATATAGGGTTCTGGTGCACTGCTGTGCTGCTGATTGCTGAGTGCACTGCTGACCGATTCTGCAGCTGACTTTTGTCAGTGTAGGGACAGGACGCTGTGTGGAGTAGGGTCAGTCAGTTTAATCACTAGCTATTACTATTAGGTCCACAAAGGTCCTTTTAAGGACTGGTATAGGTGTACAGTATATAGGGTTGTACACGTATAATATACTTTCTTTCAAATATAGAAAGCCTATTATACTTGACTGCTGACCGATTCTGCAGCTGTCTTTTATCAGTGTAGGGACTGAGGGACAGTCTGCAAATAACTAGCTACTAGGTCCAAAAAGGTCCTTTTAAGGACTGGTATAGGTGTACTATTTGGTGTGCAGTATATAGGGGTGTAATACACGTATAAAATACTTGCACATATAGAAAGCATAGTGCTCTCTATCTCGGTGCTGGTGTCAGTGCTCTCTATCTCGGTGTTGGTGTCAGTGCTCTCTATCTCGGTGCTGGTGTGGTCTCAGTGCTCCCTATCATGGTGCTGGTGTGGTGTCAGTGCTCTCTATCACGGTGCTGGTGTGGTGTCAGTGCTCTCTATCTCGGTGCTGGTGTCAGTGCTTTCTATCTCAGTGCTGGTGTCAGTGCTTTCTATCTCAGTGCTGGTGTCAGTGCTTTCTATCTCAGTGCTGGTCTCAGTGCTCTCTATCATGGTGCTGGTGTCAGTGCTCTCTGTCTCGGTGCTGGTGTGGTCTCAGTGCTCTCTCTCTATCTCGGTGCTGGTGTGGTGTCAGTGCTCTCTATCTCGGTGCCGGTGTTGGTGCTCTCTATTACGGTGCTGGTGTGGTGTCAGTGCTCTCTATCTCGGTGCTGGTGTCAGTGCTCAGTCTCTATCGCGGTGCTGGTTTCACACAGTGAGGGAGATAGCAACGGAGAAGCCAATCAGCAGGCAGTGCCAGCGCCATGGCTGAGGATCAGCACTGGACTGGCACCTCCGGACCACCGCAGTGGAGTCCTGCATAGGTGGGGGTAAGGGCCGGGAAGAGGGAGGGGCTCAAGCACAGATTGGAACACTGGGACACTGGCACAGGACTGTGCTGCCCTGACTATGGCACTGATCATCTCCTGCACCCCCTTCATAGCCTGCCCTGACCTTGCCTCTCCTCCATGGCCTTCACGCGCTCCTGAATTGTCAAAATTTCACAGAAAAAAAAAAAGAATGCTTGTCGTTGTCGATCCCAGATTCACTTAATACTTCTGTTATGTCAGTGTCCATGTGGTGGGACTATGTGTGCACAGCTAGTAAGTATTTTGTGGCTGAAAATATGACCTGTAGGTTTTTAAGGTTCGTCTGCCATTAAAGTCAATGGGGTCCGCCGCAAACTTTGCGGTTAGCAAACTTTTGGCCGCATTGCAGTTTGCATTCGCGAAACGTCCCGTCGGAAGTTCGTCCATCACTAGAGATTAGCACCTGTGCCGAAATCACGGCTTTCATAAGTTGTTTAAACCAGATATCCAATCTGAGGAAGGTCAGCAACCTGGTGTCCGAAAAAAGGGATTTTTGAGTCATAGTATCTTACATTAAAACACAATTTGTTTATTCAAAAATAACAGTCATAAAATTGTTTTCCATTTTCTTGTACAACATGCCATAAAACCTCCATATACAATACAAATAGACAACATTGTTGTGTCACGCATAAACAGGGGAATAAGGCACTAGATAAATGGGAGGTACACACAACTACAGCACTTTACACAATTATTACCACAACCACTGCGGGGGGAAAGGACAAATGAGGCAAATGGAGAAACTACTTTGCTCCCCTCTAAGTTAAAATCAAAGTATATCCAAAATATATAAAATCCTGGTTAAGGAAGCAGAATCCGACCATCCACCCTATTTTGGGAAGTGGGAAGAGGAAATGGCTCTCTCAGAGATGAGGAACATAGAGAAAAAAATCCTATGATTAGCCTTATTTTCCCTCAAATGATGTAGGGACAGTTTAAATGTGTTATAAATTATTGACAAGATGGTACGTGGCCCCTCAGAGCACATAGGTTTGGGGCAGAAGGCCCCCCCGGCGTGTTGGAGAGGCTGTGACGCCCCGGGGACCTTCGTGCATCTCTGGAGGGAATGCGTAAAGATGCAATCTTATTGAGAGGGAATTATAGGAGCGACTTACAAAATAACGGGAGAACGGAGTCAGAAGGACCCCTGTAAATGTTTATTCCACGATACGAGAAGAACGATCCCCAATATAGGAATACCTTAGTCCCATTTCTCCTAAATGCAGCTAAAAGTTTGATCCCGAGTCTCTGGAGAACCCAAGAAGCCCCAAATATGAAGGAGTGGGTAGCAAGGGTGGAATGGGTGAGATCCATAGAAGAAACAATACATACAGTAGAGCAGTGGTCATCAACCCTGTCCTCAGGGCCCACTAACAGGCCAGGTTTGCAAGATAACTGAAATACATCACAAGTGATATCATTTGCTGCTCATTATTATAAATAAGGTACTAGTGTACACAACCTGAAATGAACAACCCTAATAAATCAAACTAAAATTTACGGGAAGCTGCCAACATAAATAATGATCTCTGTTAAATATAAGAAAGTTATGTAGCGCTACCTATTTAAAACAAGAACAAAATCTAATATAATTGTGAACCACCTAATCAATGAAAAAATCTATAAATTGTAGATAAATAAATAAATGTGCATCACAATAAATAGTGCAACAATAATAATATACTGACTAAAGTGCAAAATCACATATATCATGAGATATAAATCCACGATCATGGAATGTGCAAATTACGCAAAATGAGTGACACTATCACAGTGCAAACAACAAACAAAGTCCATCAAAACTCCAGCGTTCCAGAATATCCAGTGCTGTTCAATAAATTGATATCCATTAGTGACAGTTCAAAATTATTCATGCAGTGTTTGAAACGTGCAAGCAGGCTCTGCAATTATCACACTCCACCTTCAGTGCTCTAGTGCACCCCCCGTTTCCCCCAGCCTCTCACCTCAATTCAAGACCCCTCGGGGTCAGAAACGCTTGTAAGGAAAAAGATGCTGGCTTTTCTTCAAATAACCCGCTCATCCATAAACTCAAAGCGTAGTGTAACAGATCATGGGGAAAGAAAGGGGGACTCTCATGTGTAGTATTCCAAAATATTTCGTCTCCTATGGCAACTAATCTTGCAACAGTCACTAATGGTAGTTGTACATAACTCTTGGTAATACAGAACAGTCCTTTTTCTTATCTTACAGTATCCCACTGTAGATCTTCACTCACTGAGCTCCCAGTCTCACTTGACATCCTGATCCCATTCGTCACTGGATCCCCTGAGCCTTTCCATAGCTATCCCGCTGTATACTCCTCAAGCATCACCCCCGCTATCCTGCTGGGTCCCTGGCTTCAAACTTGCGGATGCTTTCCCACTTCTTCACCATCCCCGGTTGGTGAGAAAACTGCTCTGGTACTTGCTTCAGCTTACTCACAGTAAGTAGTCTCCGGTAACAAGGTGGATGGTCCCTTAGTGGCGACAGCTTCCCTTCTACCTGCGACCACAACTGGTTCCCTGTCCAGCTGAACCTTCCCAACTTGGCTGGACTACAATCCCGCAGTCCCAACCCTACACTGCTTATCTTGCTCCTGGATAGGCCTCAGGCAGCCTAGCAGCCAGGCCTCAGGCAGCCTAGCAGCCAGGCCTCAGGCTTCCGGCCTAGCAGCCACGGGGGACATAACCTACATCCACCCAGACAGCCATCCAGGTGGCACAGAACCCCGATCACCTGACTCCACCCAAATAAATAGGCTCTCCCAGCTGGTCAAGGAGCCTAAAGAAGCAATGGCCCATTGACTAAGACACGCCATCCATTCATAATCTGTCCTTGCTATGCCCTTGTCTATCTAATGTCACCAGCTACAATGCCACCTAGTGACAGAAGAGAAAAGTGCAGCAATTCCATAATTGGGGGAGAAATGAGTGGACCTCCTAACAATTATCCAGGAAAATTACTACCTGGCAAACTAAATTTGTTAGCAACCCTACCTAAACACCAGGGAGCTACATCTTGTGCACAATTTTATTAGCCATAATATATGCATGTCACAGCAGTTCTCTTACAGATGCAGTCAAAATCCTTCCTGCCTTTCACAACATTACAGGAACAATACAACCTGCCCCCACAAGCGTTATTCAGTTATCTCCAAATCAAACACCTTGCACAATCTATCTCTCCCCGGCTGACCTTCTCACGCCCACCCCTTTTGAAAATCTTTACTTTACCGGAGCAAACTGCAGAGGATTCATCTCAAGTATAAATCAACTCTTGGTGACACCACAGGCCGACACACCCTTGAAACATGACTATATGAGTAAATGGGCTCAGATACTGAGCAAACAATTCTCTCCAGAGGAATGGAGTATATTTTGGAAGAGAGCCTACAAAACCTCTACCTGCACTGATTACATGGGAAACCAGTTCAAGATCTTATATTACTGGTATCACAGCCCTGACTAACTACACACTCTGAATCTCAACATATCTGGTCACTGCTGGAGGTGCCACAACAAATCAGGAACACTTTACTACATTATTTGGACTTGCCCAAGGATACAGCCATTTTGGCAAACATTGGAAGCCCCAGCTACAGAGGGTTGTATGCGACCGGTCTAAACTACATGGCATGTTCACCATTGCCAGGAGCCTGGCGGATAAGATGTGAAAACTAAAGATACTGTTGTACGAGGAGGATTTGGATTTTGTGGTTTCAGAGACCTGGCTCAACAGCTCTCATGATTGGATGGCAACCATTCAAGGGTATACCCTTTATCGCAAGGATAGAGAGGTTAAAAAAGGAGGAGGGATATGCCTATATATCAAGAATAATGTACAAGTGAATGTGAGAGATAACATCACTAAGGGAGCTAGGGAGGAGGTGGAATCCTTATGGGTTGAGCTCCAGAGGGATGAAGCTAAGGAGAAAATAATACTGGGAGTATACTATAAGCCCCCTAACCTGAGGGAGGAGGGGGAGACAGATCTCCTATCACAAGTTGGATTAGCAGCAAGGATGGAAAGTGTTATCATAATGGGAGATTTTAATTACCCAGACATAGACTGGGCGGAGGGAACCACGCATTCAGCTCGCCAGTTCCTAAATGTCTTGTAGGACAATTTCATGGTTCAGATGGTAGACGCACAAACTAGAAATAAAGCGTTACTGGATCTTCTGATTACCAACAATACAGACCTGATCACGGATGTGGAAATATTGGGCAATTTAGGAAACAGCGATCGCAGGTCAATTGGCTTCAGTATAAGTCACACAAATAGAAAACATAAGGTGAATAAAAAGACACTGAATTTCAAAAGAGACAACTTCCCTAAACTACGTACCTTGCTAGAAGGCATGTACTGGGATAAAATCTTAGGAACAAAGAACACGGAGGAGAGATGGGTTTGCTTTAAGAGCATATTAAATAAGGGCATTAGCCAATGCATGTCATTGGGTAATACATTTAAAAGAGTGAACAAAAGTCCTAGAAGGCTTAACTCCATTGTAAAAATGCATATAAAAGCAAAAGAGAAGGCCTTCAAAAAATACGAGGTTGAGGGATCATTATCAGCATTCAGACTTTATAAAGAATGCAACAAGAAATGTAAGGGTGCAATTAGGGTGGCTAAGATAGAACACGAAAGACACATAGCACAGGAGAGCCCTTAAAAAAACATTAACATAACAGTCTATTTGAAATATATTAAACATTTGTGTGTCCCAGTAGGCAGCCGCCCATTCTCAAAGAGCCGCACGACTAGCGCATGCGCAATAAGAAACGGGCAGTGAAGCTGCAAGGCTCCACTGCCTGTTTCCCTTAGTTAGGATGGCGGTGCCGGCGCCTGATCCGATGGACGGGTCGGTCTCGGAGGGCCGACATTGCTGGCTCCCTGGACAGGTAAGTGTCCTTATTAAAAGTCAGCAGCTTCATTGTTTGGAACACCGCTTTAAGTATAAAAACAGTAAAAAAGGGAGGACAGACCATATTGGCCCCATAAAGGATGAGGAAGGACATCTGGTTACAAAGGATGGGGAGATGGCGAAGGTATTGAATTTATTCTTCTCAAGGGAATTGGGGGCTTCAGTGTTAATCCTCATGACACACCACAGGAAGCACCTCCATGGTTAACAGAGGAGAGAATTAAAATTAGACTTGAGAAACCTAACATTAATAAATCACCAGGACCAGATGGCTTGCATCCGAGGATACTTAGGGAACTCAGTCAAGCAATTGCCAGACCTTTGTTCCTAATTTTTACAGACAGTCTACTGACTGGAATGGTACCAGCTGATTGGAGAAAAGCCAATGTACCACCAATATTTAAAAAGGGCTCTGTGACAGACCTAGCCGGGACACAGGCTTTTTGAGAGGACTGAATGCGAGCCTCTTGCCGACTGATTATGGGCCCTGGATTTTAAGGGGTACATGGTGAATGAGAACCCCACTATAATCTGTGCTAGTCAGGTTCAATGCTGTATATATGTATATATAATGTATGTTGCCTCATGCTGTTGGGACACACACTGCCAGATGCTAATGTCATGAACTCCAGCCACCTGTCTGTTAGCTTGCATAATGTAAATGAGTCTAGTCTGGCTTGTAATAGTATTCCACACATTGTTGTTTGGGCTAATTAACCCTGTGTTGATGTTTATGGTAATGTTTATTGAATTGTTAGTGAGCTAGGAGCCAAAAAGTCTTATCCCTCAGTCAACTAGTCTGAGTGTTGATTTAGATAATTAGCTCATGCTAATTAGGTTAGGTTTTAGTCTTCTACTGTATTATAAATACTTGGCATTTTGGTTCTAATAAATCAGTCCATGTTGAGCAGCTAAGCAAGCGTCGTCTTGTTTTGTGCTTGTGAGCAGTTGGAATATCTGATATCTATATTCAGACTTAGGAAGCGGTATACTGAGGGGATAATAAGGAACTATATACAAGATTTTAGTAATGAGAACGGTGTCATTAGCAGTAATCAGCATGGATTCATGAAGAATCTTTCTTGCCAAACATCTACTAACCTCCTATGAGGAGGTGAGCTGCGATCTAGATAAAGGAAGGCCCGTAGATATAGTGTATCTGGATTTTGTAAAAGCATTTGACATAGTTCCCCCTAAACATTTACTGTACAAAATAAGGTCCGTTGGAGTGGACCATAGAGTGAGTACAGTGGTGTGAAAAAGTGTTTGCCCCCTTCCTCATTTCCTGTTCCTTTGCATGTTTGTCACACTTAAGTGTTTCGGAACATCAAACCAATTTAAACAATAGTCAAGGACAACACGAGTAAACACAAAATGCAATTTGTAAATGAAGGTGTTTATTATTAAAGGTGAAAAAAAATCCAAACCATCATGGCCCTGTGTGAAAAAGTGATTGCCCCCTAAACCTAATAACTGGTTGGGCCACCCTTAGCAGCAACAACTGCAACCAAGCGTTTGCGATAACGTGCAATGAGGCTTTTACAGCGTCCTGGAGGAATTTTGGCCCACTCATCTTTGCAGAATTGTCCTAATTCAGTTACATTAGAGGGTTTTCGAGCATGAACGGCCTTTTTAAGGTCATACCACAACATCTCAATAGGATTCAGGTCAGGACTTTGGCTAGGCCACTCCAAAGTCTTTATTTTGTTTTTCTTCAGCCATTCGGTGGTGGACTTGCTGGTGTGTTTAGGATCATTGTCCTGCTGCAGAACCCAAGTTCGTTTCAGCTTGAGTACACGAACAGATGGTCGGACATTCTCCTTCAGGATCTCTTGGTAGACAGCAGAATTCATAGTTCCTTTTATCACTGCAAGTCTTCCAGGTCCTGAAGCAGCAAAACAGCCCCAGACCATCACACTACCACCGCCATATTTTACTGTTGGTATAATGTTCTTTTTATGAAATGCAGTGTTCCTTCTACGCCAGATATACTTGGACACACACCTTCCAAAGAGTTCCACTTTTGTCTCATCGGTCCACAGAATGTTGTCCCAAAAGTCTTGGGGATCATCAAGATGTGTTGTGGAGAAATTGAGACGAGCTTTGATGTTCTTTTTGCTCAGCAGTGGTTTTCTCCTTGGAACTCTGCCATGCAGGCCATTTTTGCCCAGTCTTTTCCTGATGGTGGAGGCATGAACGCTGACCTTAACTGAGGCAAGTGAGGCCTGCAGTTCCTTGGACGTTGTTGTGGGGTCTTTTGTGACCTCTTGGATGAGTCGTCGCTGCGCTCTTGGGGTCATTTTGGGCGGCCGGCCACTCCTGGGAAGGTTCACCACTGTTCCATGTCTTCGCCATTTGTGGATAATGGCTCTCACTGTGGTTCGCTGGATTCCCAAAGCTTTGGAAATGGCTTTATAACCCTTTCAAGACTGATAGATCTCAATTACTTTCTTTCTCAATTGTTCCTGAATTTCTTTGGGTCTCGGCATGATGTGTAGCTTTTAAGGATCTTCTGGTGGACCTTACTGTGTCAAGCAGCTCCTATTTAAGTGATGCCTTGATTGTGAACAGGTGTGGCAATAATCAGGCCTGGGTGTGGCTAGAGAAATTGAACTCAGGTGTGGACAACCACAGTTATAGTATGTTTTAATAAGGGGGGCAATCGCTTTTTCACACAGGGCCATGATGGTTTGGATTTTTTTTCACCTTTAATAATAAACACCTTCATTTACAAATTGCATTTTGTGTTTACTTGTGTTGTCCTTGACTATTGTTTAAATTGGTTTGATGTTCCGAAACACTTAAGTGTGACAAACATGCAAAGGAACAGGAAATGAGGACAAACACTTTTTCACACCACTGTACGTGGATTTAAAACTGGCTACAAGGGCGAGTTCAGAGGGTGGTGATAAATGGTGAGTACTTGGAATGGTCAGGGGTGGGTAGTGGGGTCCCCCTGGGTTCTGTGCTGGGACCAATCCTGCTAAATTTGATAATAAATGACCTGGAGGATGGGGTAAACAGTTCAATCTCTGTATTTGCGGACGATACTAAGCTAAGCAGGGTAATAACTTCTCCACAGGATGTGGAAAACTTGCAAAAATATCTGAACAAATTAAAGGGGTGGGCAACTACATGGCAAATGAGGTTCAATGTAGAAAAATGTAAAGTAATGCATTTGGGTGCCAAAAATATGAATGCAATCTATTCACTGTGGGGAGAACCTCTGGGGGAATCTAGGATGGAAAGGACCTGGGGGTCCTAGTAGATGATAGGCTCAGCAATGGCATGCAATGCCAAGCTGCTGCTAACAAAGCAAACAGAATATTGGCATTAAAAAGGGGATCAAAAGTGCGCATGCGCGAGGGATCCAAGATGGCCGCCAGCGCCTGATCCTCCACACCACACCAGACCAACGGAGCTCTCAGAGCGGCTAACAGCGCACCGGGAAGGTGACACACCGAGGCCCCTGTCTCCCGAACACCCAGGGAATCCCCCTGAATGTTCGCTGCCGCGACTAGGCGCGATTTAGTGCCGCAATTTGAAGCGGCTTCTCGAGCGGGGTGTACCAAGATGGCCGCCGCGGCCAAAGCACACAGACAGCCTCCAGCCCACAGCACTGAACACACCGCTGACCTCAGGCAAGTGCTATCCCCGGCGATCCTGAAGTATAATCCTATCCTCCATGGGAACTTCCCCCAGCTAGGAACCCCATCACCGGCCTCTACGGAGTCCCTGATAGGACTGTCCATGGCAGACCAGGCCTTGTCTCCCACGGAGGCCTTCCCCTCACAACAGAACAGTTCCCCCAGGAGCAAGACCTGTCCACAGCGGACCTTTTTGTTAAACTCTCTATGTTACTGGAAAGGGGTCTGGCCTCTACAGCAGCAAAAATCACCGGCGAGATCAAATCAGACCTACAGAACATTGGCCATAGAATTGAAGCTATAGAATCTAAGCTAGACGTTACAGCTGCAGTCGCCAATCAGAACTCTGATTTGATCCATTCGATGCAGGACCAGTTGGACACTGCTCTTTCGTGTATTGACGACCTTGAGAACAGGTCGAGACGATATAACTTCAGAATCAGAGGGCTGCCTGAATCAATCACGGACGTGACTGCTGCAACTCAGGACCTGATCAAATCGCTATTGCCCAATATTGACCCTCAACGTCTGGAACTTGATAGAGCTCATAGGGCCCTGGGGCCCCCCAGGAAGGATGGCCTCCCCAGAGACATAATAGTCAAACCGCATCACTATGCAGTTAAGGAGGAAGTGATGAAGCAGGCCCGTTTGGCTCCTCGGGTGTCATGTCAAGGCCATGCGATTCAAGTATTTGCAGATCTGGCCCCTTCAACCATTCAACGCAGACGTGCCTTGAAACCACTTTTGAATGCTCTAATACAGAAGGACATCAAATATAAATGGGCATTTCCTTTCGCGGTTAAGTTCACACATAAGGGGCAAAACTACTCATTTGCAAATTTTTCCTCTGGAGAACAAATCCTTCTTCGCTTGAAGATTATCTCCCAAGACGCCGGAATGGATACATCAGCAGCTCCACCGAGCTCTGCAAAAAGACCTCCCCCAGTCAGCCCATCAATCCCGCTTTGGTCCAAATCCAAATCGAGGCGCTCTGGAGACAATGGTCACACCTGAAGTTCCCTGGACAAGACCTTTTTCTTCAACATTCTTGATCGGAGATGGTCGCATAACCCGACCCACCTCATGTTGACTTCCCATGGGTAGCCTCACCTTACAGGCTTCTCTTTTTTGAAGGGGGCCTGTGTCCCCGTCTCTACCCCTCTTGTATCTCCAGCCCAGGCCCCACAGAGTGGAACAGATGGTGTCAAGGGACAAGAGGAACAAAAGTGTCTGTAGGTGTTGATTGCATGAGGTGGCAGGAGACTCGGTGATTCAGGCAGAGCATCAGGTCAGGAACTGCGATGATGCCGGGTAGATAAGCGGAGGTTATAGTGGCACTGCACCAGGCTTGCAGGTTCAAGATATGTGGCTTGCCAGTTTCCCACAGTCTGGAGACAGGAGCACACTGTGTCCACTGGAGCTGGGATGAGGGGCAGCAGCAGGGTACCAGGGCATCAGACAGGAGCAAGGTCAGGAGTAAGCCGAAGTCAGGAACCGATGATCAAGAGCATAAACAGAATCCGAGGTCAGGTCAGAGGTAAGCCAGGTCAGCAAGGGATATCGAGCAGGATTCAAGCAGAGCCCAAGAAAACCAGTAAGTACCGAGCAGGATTCAGAGCACCCTTTTAAACAGGCCAATGGGGACTGTGGATGTGCTCCTGCGAGTGTGTGCATTCTTTCACACATGTGCATTGGTGCTTATGCAAATATTTTGTAGCGGGGTCCCAGAAGCTTAATGATTGACCTCCAGGTTTAGGGAGAGCTGACATCCTTCCTTGTAGAGTGGGTTACCAGGCATGGTGGGTGTGAAGCAAGAAGAATGATGGGCTCCAGTCACTTTCTGAATGCAAACAAGAGATTAATTTTCTCTTCCTAGAACTGGGGGAGAGAGGGTTAGGGTCAGAGTAGATGCAATGGTAGTTGGTAGACTCCGAGACTTCTATAGGTAGACAGCTAAACAGTGTAAGGCCTCCAGCCGGATAACACTTTTGTATCGGTAGGACCGCTGTCTCCTATGGCAACTAATCTTGCAACAGTCACTAATGGTAGTTGTACATAACTCTTGGTAATACAGAACAGTCCTTTTTCTTATCTTACAGTATCCCACTGTAGATCTTCACTCACTGAGCTCCCAGTCTCACTTGACATCCTGATCCCATTCGTCACTGGATCCCCTGAGCCTTTCCATAGCTATCCCGCTGTATACTCCTCAAGCATCACCCCCGCTATCCTGCTGGGTCCCTGGCTTCACACTTGCGGATGCTTTCCCACTTCTTCACCATCCCCGGTTGGTGAGAAAACTGCTCTGGTACTTGCTTCAGCTTACTCACAGTAAGTAGTCTCCGGTAACAAGGTGGATGGTCCCTTAGTGGCGACAGCTTCCCTTCTACCTGCGACCACAACTGGTTCCCTGTCCAGCTGAACCTTCCCAACTTGGCTGGACTACAATCCCGCAGTCCCAACCCTACACTGCTTATCTTGCTCCTGGATAGGCCTCAGGCAGCCTAGCAGCCAGGCCTCAGGCAGCCTAGCAGCCAGGCCTCAGGCTTCCGGCCTAGCAGCCACAGGGGACATAACCTACATCCACCCAGACAGCCATCCAGGTGGCACAGAACCCCGATCACCTGACTCCACCCAAATAAATAGGCTCTCCCAGCTGGTCAAGGAGCCTAAAGAAGCAATGGCCCATTGACTAAGACACGCCATCCATTCATAATCTGTCCTTGCTATGCCCTTGTCTATCTAATGTCACCAGCTACAATGCCACCTAGTGACAGAAGAGAAAAGTGCAGCAATTCCATAATTGGGGGAGAAATGAGTGGACCTCCTAACAATTATCCAGGAAAATTACTACCTGGCAAACTAAATTTGTTAGCAACCCTACCTAAACACCAGGGAGCTACATCTTGTGCACAATTTTATTAGCCATAATATATGCATGTCACAGCAGTTCTCTTACAGATGCAGTCAAAATCCTTCCTGCCTTTCACAACATTACAGGAACAATACAACCTGCCCCCACAAGCGTTATTCAGTTATCTCCAAATCAAACACCTTGCACAATCTATCTCTCCCCGGCTGACCTTCTCACGCCCACCCCTTTTGAAAATCTTTACTTTACCGGAGCAAACTGCAGAGGATTCATCTCAAGTATAAATCAACTCTTGGTGACACCACAGGCCGACACACCCTTGAAACATGACTATATGAGTAAATGGGCTCAGATACTGAGCAAACAATTCTCTCCAGAGGAATGGAGTATATTTTGGAAGAGAGCCTACAAAACCTCTACCTGCACTGATTACATGGGAAACCAGTTCAAGATCTTATATTACTGGTATCACAGCCCTGACTAACTACACACTCTGAATCTCAACATATCTGGTCACTGCTGGAGGTGCCACAACAAATCAGGAACACTTTACTACATTATTTGGACTTGCCCAAGGATACAGCCATTTTGGCAAACATTGGAAGCCCCAGCTACAGAGGGTTGTATGCGACCGGTCTAAACGACATGGCATGTTCACCATTGCCAGGAGCCTGGCGGATAAGATGGGAAAACTAGAGATACTGTTGTACGAGGAGGATTTGGATTTTGTGGTTTCAGAGACCTGGCTCAACAGCTCTCATGATTGGATGGCAACCATTCAAGGGTATACCCTTTATCGCAAGGATAGAGAGGTTAAAAAAGGGGGCGGGATATGCCTATATATCAAGAATAATGTACAAGTGAATGTGAGAGATAACATCACTAAGGGAGCTAGGGAGGAGGTGGAATCCTTATGGGTTGAGCTCCAGAGGGATGAAGCTAAGGAGAAAATAATACTGGGAGTATACTATAAACCCCCTAACCTGAGGGAGGAGGGGGAGACAGATCTCCTATCACAAGTTGGATTAGCAGTAAGGATGGAAAGTGTTATCATAATGGGAGATTTTAATTACCCAGACATAGACTGGGCGGAGGGAACCACGCATTCAGCTCGCCAGTTCCTAAATGTCTTGTAGGACAATTTCATGGTTCAGATGGTAGACGCACAAACTAGAAATAAAGCGTTACTGGATCTTCTGATTACCAACAATACAGACCTGATCACGGATGTGGAAATATTGGGCAATTTAGGAAACAGCGATCGCAGGTCAATTGGCTTCAGTATAAGTCACACAAATAGAAAACATAAGGTGAATAAAAAGACACTGAATTTCAAAAGAGACAACTTCCCTAAACTACGTACCTTGCTAGAAGGCATGTACTGGGATAAAATCTTAGGAACAAAGAACACGGAGGAGAGATGGGTTTGCTTTAAGAGCATATTAAATAAGGGCATTAGCCAATGCATGCCATTGGGTAATACATTTAAAAGAGTGAACAAAAGTCCTAGAAGGCTTAACTCCATTGTAAAAATGCAACAAGAAATGTAAGGGTGCAATTAGGGTGGCTAAGATAGAACACGAAAGACACATAGCACAGGAGAGCCCTTAAAAAAACATTAACATAACAGTCTATTTGAAATATATTAAACATTTGTGTGTCCCAGTAGGCAGCCGCCCATTCTCAAAGAGCCGCACGACTAGCGCATGCGCAATAAGAAACGGGCAGTGAAGCTGCAAGGCTCCACTGCCTGTTTCCCTTCGTTAGGATGGCGGTGCCGGCGCCTGATCCGATGGACGGGTCGGTCTCGGAGGGCCGACATTGCTGGCTCCCTGGACAGGTAAGTGTCCTTATTAAAAGTCAGCAGCTTCATTGTTTGGAACACCGCTTTAAGTATAAAAACAGTAAAAAAGGGAGGACAGACCATATTGGCCCCATAAAGGATGAGGAAGGACATCTGGTTACAAAGGATGGGGAGATGGCGAAGGTATTGAATTTATTCTTCTCAAGGGAATTGGGGGCTTCAGTGTTAATCCTCATGACACACCACAGGAAGCACCTCCATGGTTAACAGAGGAGAGAATTAAAATTAGACTTGAGAAACCTAACATTAATAAATCACCAGGACCAGATGGCTTGCATCCGAGGATACTTAGGGAACTCAGTCAAGCAATTGCCAGACCTTTGTTCCTAATTTTTACAGACAGTCTACTGACTGGAATGGTACCAGCTGATTGGAGAAAAGCCAATGTACCACCAATATTTAAAAAGGGCTCTGTGACAGACCTAGCCGGGACACAGGCTTTTTGAGAGGACTGAATGCGAGCCTCTTGCCGACTGATTATGGGCCCTGGATTTTAAGGGGTACATGGTGAATGAGAACCCCACTATAATCTCCATATAGATCTTTGGCTTCAGTATAACTCCCAGAGGTCTCCACGCATTCCTCTCCCTGTCATTCACAGGGAGAGGAATGCGTGGAGACCTCTGGGAGTTATACTGAAGCCAAAGATCTATATGGAAACTATCTGAGAGGAAAAATACCTACCTGAGGGGACCAATATCCACCTGCTAGGAATTGGGATAGAATCCCTGGACCCTTGTTTTTGCTGCTTGATTTGCTGTTTACCTTACAGCAGTAAGGTAAGGGGCCATTTTACCTAGTGTGCCGTGTATACTGGAGACACAGAAATTACAACACGATTGCTGGCACCTGTTTTTCTTTTTGAGAAGCACTGAACAAGTCACTGAGCACCTATTTCAGCTTATATATAGACTGTCTTATATACATATTTAATAATTTTTTTTTTTTTTTGTTTTTTTTTTAAGAAGATTACGGAACTAATTATCACTGGCACTTTATTTAACTTCACTAAAGACTGTATTTTACCAATTTTTTGTAATCATGCACTATGAATTGCACGTTTTAACATAAGACATTTGCACTTTATGGAATAGTTTTTCCTTTTACTTAGTTACTTATGTTGATATATAAACACATGATTTCTGGAATTTAAGTTTTATAATACACTGGTTCCTCCATAGCACAAGGCACTTTAATTTCTATTTAAGATAGGCTAGTTGATTTATAGCTAGATTTTATTTCTTCCAGTATTAGGCTCTTTATATTTATATCTAGTTCAGGTAGCGCAACACCATCTATTTGATTTTCATTTTTATTATCTGGGGGTTAGGGTTCATACCCCTGTCGGTAGTTTGCTGCAACCTATCCTTTTAAATAGTTTAGGCCCTTGACGACAGCGCGGGGATACCTTAACCCAAATTCCACTATAATCTGTGCTAGTCAGGTTCAATGCTGTATATATGTATATATAATGTATGTTGCCTCATGCTGTTGGGACACACACTGCCAGATGCTAATGTCATGAACTCCAGCCACCTGTCTGTTGGCTTGCATAATGTAAATGAGTCTAGTCTGGCTTGTAATAGTATTCCACACATTGTTGTTTGGGCTAATTAACCCTGTGTTGATGTTTATGGTAATGTTTATTGAATTGTTAGTGAGCTAGGAGCCAAAAAGTCTTATCCCTCAGTCAACTAGTCTGAGTGTTGATTTAGATAATTAGCTCATGCTAATTAGGTTAGGTTTTAGTCTTCTACTGTATTATAAATACTTGGCATTTTGGTTCTAATAAATCAGTCCATGTTGAGCAGCTAAGCAAGCGTCGTCTTGTTTTGTGCTTGTGAGCAGTTGGAATATCTGATATCTATATTCAGACTTAGGAAGCGGTATACTGAGGGGATAATAAGGAACTATATACAAGATTTTAGTAATGAAAACGGTGTCATTAGCAGTAATCAGCATGGATTCATGAAGAATCTTTCTTGCCAAACATCTACTAACCTCCTATGAGGAGGTGAGCTGCGATCTAGATAAAGGAAGGCCCGTAGATATAGTGTATCTGGATTTTGTAAAAGCATTTGACATAGTTCCCCCTAAACATTTACTGTACAAAATAAGGTCCGTTGGAGTGGACCATAGAGTGAGTACATGGATTTAAAACTGGCTACAAGGGCGAGTTCAGAGGGTGGTGATAAATGGTGAGTACTTGGAATGGTCAGGGGTGGGTAGTGGGGTCCCCCTGGGTTCTGTGCTGGGACCAATCCTGCTAAATTTGATAATAAATGACCTGGAGGATGGGGTAAACAGTTCAATCTCTGTATTTGCGGACGATACTAAGCTAAGCAGGGTAATAACTTCTCCACAGGATGTGGAAAACTTGCAAAAATATCTGAACAAATTAAAGGGGTGGGCAACTACATGGCAAATGAGGTTCAATGTAGAAAAATGTAAAGTAATGCATTTGGGTGCCAAAAATATGAATGCAATCTATTCACTGTGGGGAGAACCTCTGGGGGAATCTAGGATGGAAAGGACCTGGGGGTCCTAGTAGATGATAGGCTCAGCAATGGCATGCAATGCCAAGCTGCTGCTAACAAAGCAAACAGAATATTGGCATTAAAAAGGGGATCAAAAGTGCGCATGCGCGAGGGATCCAAGATGGCCGCCAGCGCCTGATCCTCCACACCACACCAGACCAACGGAGCTCTCAGAGCGGCTAACAGCGCACCGGGAAGGTGACACACCGAGGCCCCTGTCTCCCGAACACCCAGGGAATCCCCCTGAATGTCCGCTGCCGCGACTAGGCGCGATTTAGTGCCGCAATTTGAAGCGGCTTCTCGAGCGGGGTGTACCAAGATGGCCGCCGCGGCCGAAGCACACAGACAGCCTCCAGCCCACAGCACTGAACACACCGCTGACCTCAGGCAAGTGCTATCCCCGGCGATCCTGAAGTATAATCCTATCCTCCATGGGAACTTCCCCCAGCTAGGAACCCCATCACCGGCCTCTACGGAGTCCCTGATAGGACTGTCCATGGCAGACCAGGCCTTGTCTCCCACGGAGGCCTTCCCCTCACAACAGAACAGTTCCCCCAGGAGCAAGACCTGTCCACAGCGGACCTTTTTGTTAAACTCTCTATGTTACTGGAAAGGGGTCTGGCCTCTACAGCAGCAAAAATCACCGGCGAGATCAAATCAGACCTACAGAATATTGGCCATAGAATTGAAGCTATAGAATCTAAGCTAGACGTTACAGCTGCAGTCGCCAATCAGAACTCTGATTTGATCCATTCGATGCAGGACCAGTTGGACACTGCTCTTTCGCGTATTGACGACCTTGAGAACAGGTCGAGACGATATAACTTCAGAATCAGAGGGCTGCCTGAGTCAATCACGGACGTGACTGCTGCAACTCAGGACCTGATCAAATCGCTATTGCCCAATATTGACCCTCAACGTCTGGAACTTGATAGAGCTCATAGGGCCCTGGGGCCCCCCAGGAAGGATGGCCTCCCCAGAGACATAATAGTCAAACCGCATCACTATGCAGTTAAGGAGGAAGTGATGAAGCAGGCCCGTTTGGCTCCTCGGGTGTCATGTCAAGGCCATGCGATTCAAGTATTTGCAGATCTGGCCCCTTCAACCATTCAACGCAGACGTGCCTTGAAACCACTTTTGAATGCTCTAATACAGAAGGACATCAAATATAAATGGGCATTTCCTTTCGCGGTTAAGTTCACACATAAGGGGCAAAACTACTCATTTGCAAATTTTTCCTCTGGAGAACAAATCCTTCTTCGCTTGAAGATTATCTCCCAAGACGCCGGAATGGATACATCAGCAGCTCCACCGAGCTCTGCAAAAAGACCTCCCCCAGTCAGCCCATCAATCCCGCTTTGGTCCAAATCCAAATCGAGACGCTCTGGAGACAATGGTCACACCTGAAGTTCCCTGGACAAGACCTTTTTCTTCAACATTCTTGATCGGAGATGGTCGCATAACCCGACCCACCTCATGTTGACTTCCCATGGGTAGCCTCACCTTACAGGCTTCTCTTTTTTGAAGGGGGCCTGTGTCCCCGTCTCTACCACCGGGACTCCTTTTTTTTTTTTTTTTTTTCTTCTACAAGGTTCAAGGTATATGTCTACGCTGCTCATGTCTGTTAGCTAAAGAAGTCTGTGCACGCTGGATATTCAATATGGTCCTCGCACAAGCAGAGAGTGTATTTTCTCTTACTTTTTTTTTCTTTTTTTTTTTCTTTTTTTTATATATAGCAACTCTCTTAGTGGGGCTAATTGCTTAAGCCGCAATTCAATGTTTTTCCAATTGTTCTATGTTTGTTCCTGGTGGACTTTATAAGTTTAGTTTCTTCATGCCGTTTTAGTACCATGCTTATTTAGTTTTCAGGAGCCCCTTGGTCCGGGGCGGTACACATGTGCCTTTGCCTATCCCCTGTAATCCTTCGGGCTTTCAGGGGCTAGGACTTCCGAGAGTCCTCTCTCTGTGATTTCTCTATCCTTTTCGGAGATATCCGACCCCGGAGCTTCTCTCTCCCCTCCGGTGGTTGGTGCTTTTCTTGGGAGACTTTTCTCTACTCCCCCCCCCCCCCCTCAGGTAGAGTGCTATACGCTTGCTATACTGCCATCATTAATTGTTATGTTCTTTTCAGATGCTCCTCCACTAGAGATGCTTACAGCCCGATTCCCTCCGAGTCAGGGAGGTGTTTCACCCGTCCCAAAAATTTTCTACCAATAGTAAGTGAAGATGTATGTGCCTGCGATCTGATCCTCTGCTCCCATGGCTAACACCATTCCTAAGTTATTGAAGCTGGCTTCTCATAATGCGCAAGGGCTAAATTCTCCCCTTAAACGCAAGAAACTGTTCAGCCTGTATAAATCCCTTAGATTAGATATTGTATTCCTTCAGGAGACGCACTTCCCGATCCGGTACAGCCCTTCTTTCCTGCATGCTCACTATCCTAATTTTTTCCTCGCGAATGCCGAGGACAAGACAAGGGGGTAGCGGTTCTCCTTGCTAGGGACTGCGACTTCTCTCTGACTTCTGTTTTCAGGGACATTGATGGCAGGTTTATCTTGGTGAAAGGCCTAGTGGAAGGGCAATTGTACTCTTTGGTGTCATACTATGCCCCGAACAAGGGGCAAGATAAGTTTTTTGCGAAACTCTTCCACACCCTTAACCCCATGCTTGAAGGTAAAGTGATTTTTGGAGGGGATTCTAACGTTGCTTTTGAACAGGAACTAGACAGAACTAAACCTCCAGGACAACAGCTCATTCGCCCGCGCAAAGTCAGCCATAGAATAGCAAAACTGTTGCACTCTCAGGGCTTGACGGATGCATGGAGGGAACTGAACCCGACCGCCAGGGACTACACGCATTACTCGGCTCCTCATAACACATATGCCAGGATAGACCACCTTCTCATTCAAAGTCACTCACTTCCCTCCGCTGAGCGCTCACTGATTAAAGATACTGTCCTCTCAGATCACGCGATAGTGATACTGTACTTACACCTCACAAACCAGTCCCCGGGCTTCAAAACCTGGAGACTTAACGAATCCCTCCTTACGGATCCTAGCAGAATCCCCAGTATAGAATCAGCCCTACAGGAATACTTCAAACTCAAAACTACTAAAGACACGTCTATGGAGACAGTCTGGGCGGCGCATAAGACCGTTATTAGGGGTGAATTTATAAAGTTGGCCACACAATTGAAAAAGGAAAGAACCTCCGACATAGCTAGACTAGAAAAGGAATACGCAGATCTCAGAGCGAAACATAAAAAAAACCCTCTAAAGCCCCGTACACACGAGAGGACTTATGTCCGACAGACTTCCGAAGGAGTTCCGTCGGAGTTCTGCTGGAATTCCGACGGAGTTCTGACAGACTTTTCGGCTGAGCGGACTTGGCCACACACGATCACACTAAACTCCGACGGATTCGAACGTGATGACGTACGACTCGGCTCGAATAAGGAAGTTCATAGCCAGTAGCCAATAGCTGCCCTAGCGTCGGTTTTAGTCCGTCGGAGTAGCATACACACGAGCGGATTTTTCGAAGGGGACCGGGTCCGGCGGAGTTCCTTCGGAAAAATTTGAAGCATGTTCCATATTCTAAAGTCCTTCGGACTTTGGCGAGTCAAAAGTCTGTTGCAGCCCACACACGATCGGATAGTCTGACGGACTCAGTCCTTTGGACTTTGGATGTTGAAAAGTCCGCTCGTGTGTACGCGGCATAAGAGAAAACATCCCTCAATTAGATAAAATAAAGCTGGAACTCAACCTGGTTCTCACGACCCGGGCAGAAAAAAGTATTAGATGGAGTGGTAATAAATTCTACACTCAAAAGGATACAATAGGTACTATGCTCGCCTCCAAACCGAGATCTCACTTTATGCCCCATATAAGACTTCCAGGGACAGGCCTATCGTCAAATCCAGCGAAAATCCTGGAAGCCTTCCAAAACTTTTGTGCTAATCTCTATTCTGCTCCCAAGTCTGATCATCAGGACGACATCAACTCCTTTTTAGAAACGCTACCTATCCCTAGTATTTCTAATGCACACAGGGACGTCCTTGAGGCCCCCTTTACGGAAGAGGAAGTACTTGATACTATTAAGGGGTTAAAAGGGAACTCAGCTCCTGGGCCAGATGGGTTATCTAACACCTACTACAAAAAGTTTGCAAACACTTTAGCCCCGCACTTGGCCAAATTTTGTAATCACAAGACCAAAGGGGACCTGCTTGACCCACTCCTTAACTCAGCTTTTATCTCTGTGATCCCCAAACCAGACAAGAACCCAGAAATTGTAGACAATTATCGCCCGATCTCCCTTATTAATTGTGATCTTAAGATCCTAACTAAAATGCTAGCAAACAGACTGGCTTCCTTAATTTCCCTATATGTCAATAAAAATCAGGTGGGATTCATCCCCGGAAGGCAAGGGCCAGACCAAATCCGAAGGGCCATTGATATTATTTCGATCTTACAATCAAATTGGGACGGTGGTCCTAAACAAGAAGGTATGCTCCTTTCGTTAGATTTAAAAAAAGCCTTTGATTCAGTTTCTTGGAACTACCTCCTGCTGCTCATGGAAAGATGGGGTTTTGGAGATACAGTGGTGTGAAAAAGTGTTTGCCCCCTTCCTCATTTCCTGTTCCTTTGCATGTTTGTCACACTTAAGTGTTTCGGAACATCAAACCAATTTAAACAATAGTCAAGGACAACACAAGTAAACACAAAATGCAATTTGTAAATGAAGGTGTTTATTATTAAAGGTGAAAAAAAATCCAAACCATCATGGCCCTGTGTGAAAAAGTGATTGCCCCCCTTGTTAAAACATACTATAACTGTGGTTGTCCACACCTGAGTTCAATTTCTCTAGCCACACCCAGGCCTGATTATTGCCACACCTGTTCACAATCAAGGCATCACTTAAATAGGAGCTGCTTGACACAGTAAGGTCCACCAGAAGATCCTTAAAAGCTACACATCATGCCGAGACCCAAAGAAATTCAGGAACAATTGAGAAAGAAAGTAATTGAGATCTATCAGTCTGGAAAGGGTTATAAAGCCATTTCCAAAGCTTTGGGAATCCAGCGAACCACAGTGAGAGCCATTATCCACAAATGGCGAAGACATGGAACAGTGGTGAACCTTCCCAGGAGTGGCCGGCCGCCCAAAATGACCCCAAGAGCGCAGCGACGACTCATCCAAGAGGTCACAAAAGACCCCACAACAACGTCCAAGGAACTGCAGGCCTCACTTGCCTCAGTTAAGGTCAGCGTTCATGCCTCCACCATCAGGAAAAGACTGGGCAAAAATGGCCTGCATGGCAGAGTTCCAAGGAGAAAACCACTGCTGAGCAAAAAGAACATCAAAGCTCGTCTCAATTTCTCCACAACACATCTTGATGATCCCCAAGACTTTTGGGACAACATTCTGTGGACCGATGAGACAAAAGTGGAACTCTTTGGAAGGTGTGTGTCCAAGTATATCTGGTGTAGAAGGAACACTGCATTTCATAAAAAGAACATTATACCAACAGTAAAATATGGTGGTGGTAGTGTGATGGTCTGGGGCTGTTTTGCTGCTTCAGGACCTGGAAGACTTGCCGTGATAAAAGGAACTATGAATTCTGCTGTCTACCAAGAGATCCTGAAGGAGAATGTCCAACCATCTGTTCGTGTACTCAAGCTGAAACGAACTTGGGTTCTGCAGCAGGACAATGATCCTAAACACACCAGCAAGTCCACCACCGAATGGCTGAAGAAAAACAAAATGAAGACTTTGGAGTGGCCTAGCCAAAGTCCTGACCTGAATCCTATTGAGATGTTGTGGTATGACCTTAAAAAGGCCGTTCATGCTCGAAAACCCTCTAATGTAACTGAATTAGGACAATTCTGCAAAGATGAGTGGGCCAAAATTCCTCCAGGATGCTGTAAAAGCCTCATTGCACGTTATCGCAAACGCTTGGTTGCAGTTGTTGCTGCTAAGGGTGGCCCAACCAGTTATTAGGTTTAGGGGGCAATCACTTTTTCACACAGGGCCATGATGGTTTGGATTTTTTTTCACCTTTAATAATAAACACCTTCATTTACAAATTGCATTTTGTGTTTACTTGTGTTGTCCTTGACTATTGTTTAAATTGGTTTGATGTTCCGAAACACTTAAGTGTGACAAACATGCAAAGGAACAGGAAATGAGGAAGGGGGCAAACACTTTTTCACACCACTGTAGGTTCATGGGGCTGATCAAATCCCTATATTCCACCCCCCAAGCCAGAATAAGGCTTCAGAGTCATTACTCTGAGCCTATACAGATTGCGAGAGGGACCAGACAGGGGTGTCCTCTCTCCCCGCTGATTTTCGCCCTGGCAATTGAAACTCTTGCTATCGCTCTGAGGGAAAACCATAATATAAAAGGGGTAAACTGTGGGCCGCAAATACATAAATTTGGGCTATATGCGGATGATATCCTTTTATTCATCACCTCCCCTATCACCTCCCTTACGAATCTTCTCCAAACCCTTGGAGATTTCTCTAAGATCTCTGGACTACAAGTGAATTATAACAAATCCCTGGCTATGAACATCTCTCTGCCACCGCAAATGGTTGACCAACTGCGTCAGTCCTTTCCCTTTGAATGGAATGACACAGCCATCAAATATCTAGGGGTGTACTTAACACCTAAAATCGAATCCTTGTACAGCACCAATTACCCCCCTATGCTCTCCAAGTTAGCCTCAGATCTTAACACTTGGGCCGGTCACAATCTCTCATTGTTAGGGAAGATTAATTCTATTAAAATGACCCTCCTGCCCAGACTCTTGTACTTATTTCGTTCCCTACCCATTCCTATCATCAGAAAGCATATGAAGTCATTCCAGAGTAAGCTGCTTCAGTTTGTTTGGGGCAAGAAGGGGTACAGGATCCCCCAAGGCATCTTATATCATCACAGGAAGAAGGGATGACTCAGTCTTCCCAACCTCCAACACTACTTCGTAGCAGCCAGGCTATCGCAGATCTCGATCATTTACTCTAAGTTTGAAAAACCGGACTGGGTTGGGATTGAGAGACATGCCGCTCCACGCCACACTCTAGACTTTCTAATGTGGTCTTCTCCAAAAGAGAGACCCCCGATACTAGCACCTACACTATCACACTCTATAGCCTTCTGGGATAAGACTCGCAATTTCAACTCCATCTCGTCTCCGGTTACACCGTTAGCACACCTGTTTAATAACCCAGCATTCCCCCCAGGTCAAAATATTTCAGCTTTCAAATGGTGGTTGGACAAAGGGCTGTACCGGATTGGGCATTTCTTCTCTAGGTCAGGACCCTTCCCTCTTAAACACTTTATTAAGAATCTAGATCTACCACTGACGGAGAGATTCAGATTCCATCAAATTTCTCACTTTCTACACTCCATTTGGACCGAAAAACCTCTCCCTCCTAGCTTCACAGAGTATGAGACATGGTGTGGTCAGGGTCCGGAGCAGAGGGGAGGTATCTCTTGCATTTACTCTTCACTGACGCAGCCCAAATTTAAGACTTCAATTATGCTCAAATGGGAGGAGGACTTGCAGTTTAATTGGGACCTGGGGCCCTGGCACACGGCGATCTCATTATCCTACAAAGGAATCCTTAACACGTCTCTAGCAGAGGCCAGTCTAAAAGTTATGCTACGTTGGTACTACACCCCAGCTAGGCTGGCCAGCATGTACCCCTCTACTGACCCGCTGTGCTTCAGGGGTTGTCGCCTCACGGGCACTCTGGCCCACATATGGTGGGAGTGCCCCAGGTTACGCCCCTTTTGGCGAAAAATCTTTAAAATTATTGATGGGATCGCTGGGTTCCGAGCCCCCAGGTCCCCTACCATCGCTCTCCTTAATGCTCCAATTGTCAAGACCTCAAGACATACTATGAAACTGATACGATTTATTCTGATAGGAGCCAAACTCACCATTGCAAAAGCTTGGAAACAGCCTTCTGTTTCTGTCAAGGCTGCTCAGAGAAAAATCTCCTGGATAATGGCACAAGAGAAAATGGCTAGCATAATCTCTGACTTCCGCTCTAAATTTGACATTGTTTGGGAACCATGGGCTCTTCATATGGGCATCTCCTTGAATCATGCCCCATTGGGGCGATGATCACTCGCAATTGTCTCTAGATCATTGGCACTTAGGTAGTTGGCACGGAACTTTGTTTTAAATCTGGCTCACTCTACTGGATCCCCCTTTCTTTCCTCTTTACCCCTCTCTACCCCTTCTTCCTCCTTCTTTTCCCCTCTTTACTTTCATGCTTGGCTCGGATGGCCGACAGTTGACCTCAAATTTTTCACATGTATACATAGTAGTGACAGAAGTGATCCGTTAGGCGATTGTAGGGGTGGAAGGGATGGTCTCCCATGAGCGGAGGCTCTCTGGTTAGGTCCCTCACTCGGCACAGCATGATCCCGCGAGGGGTGCCGAGTGACCCAGGGACCGCTGGGGCTCTTCCCAGACCACGTGGTCAGGGATCTTCAGTGGACATCTCTGAATTTCGCCCTTCCTTGATCAGTGCTCTCCCTTTAAGGAGTACTGGTTTGGGTAGGACTACTAGACCTCACTTACTCTTTGTTGGGTGGATCCGACTCACCTAGGCATATGGTTGTTTTATTTAATTGTATTTATATGCATTGTTCTAGTGCTGTATTAAGTCATCTGTTGGCCATGTGGGCCTGTATCTTGTTTCCTATGCTGTATTCGAAAATAAAATATTTTGAACGTAAAAAGGGGATCAACTCCAGAGATAAAATGATAATTCTCCCGCTCTACAAGACTCTGGTCCAGCCACACCTGGAGTATGCTGTCCAGTTCTGGGCACCAGTCCTCAGGAAGGATGTACTGGAAATGGAGCGAGTACAAAGAAGGGCAACAAAGCTAATAAAGGGTCTGGAGGATATTAGTTATGAGGAAAGGTTGTGAGAACTTATTCTCTGGAGAAGAGACATTTGAGAGGGGACATGATTTCAATTTACAAATACCATAGTGGTGACCCCACAATAGGGATAAAACATTTTTTTGGAAGGGAATTTAACAAGACATGTGACCACTCATTAAAAATTTGAAGAAAAAAGTGGCCACGCAGAGGGTTCTTTACTGTAAGAGCGGCAAGGATGTAGAACTCCCTTCCATGGGCGGTATTCTCAGAGGGGGGCATCGATAGTTTCAAAAAACTATTAGATAAGCACCTGAATGACCGCAACATACAGGGATATACAATGTAATACTGACATATAATCACACACATAGGTTGGACTTGTGTCTTTTTTCAACCTCCCCTACTATGTAACACTCTCCTTCAAACCACTTGAAGACCAGGTTTTTTTCTTTACAAGTAAAACATCTGTATTTTTTACTAGAACATGACTTTAAACCCCTAAACATTATTTTTTTTTAACAGAGGCCCTAGAGTATAAAATTATGGTTTTTGCAATTTTCTGTCACGCAGTATTTGCACAGAGGTTTTTCAAATGCAAATTAGAAAAAAAAATACACTTTAATGAATTGTAATGCACACAAACTATATAATACCCAATATTTGGATAAATTATAAAAGATGGTGTTACACCGAGTAAATATATACCCAACATGTCAGGCTTCAAAATTGCTTGTGGAATGGCGACAAATTGCGGCATTAAAAAATCTCCATAGGCAACGCTTTAAAAACCTTTACAGGCTAGAAGTTTAGAGTTACAGAGGAAGTCTGTTGCTAGAATTATTTCTCTCGCTACAATGTTTGCGGCGATACCTCACATGTGTGGTGCGATTGCCATTTACGTATGTGTGCGGGATAGACGTATGCATTCACTTTTGTGCATGGGCATGGGGGGACGGGGTGCTTTAAAAAATATATATATATTTTTTATAATATTTTTTATTTTATTTTTATTTTTACACTTTCTTTAAATCTTTATTTTTTTAAATCACTTTTAATGCTGTCACAAGGAATGTAAACATCCCTTCTGACAGCAATAGGCAGTGACAGGCACTCTTTATGGGGAGATCTGGGGTCGTTTAGACCCCAGATGTCCTCTCTGCCCTTAAAAGCATTCAAAACACCAAGATCAGTGTGAGCAGATGCTTTCACTATTTGCTGTTTACATTAGGGGATACTGGAAGTGATAAAAATCCTTGCTTCCGGTTTACTATACCATAGAACTCATAGACCTTCTGGTCCTCGACAAGCTCTATAGTAAGCCGGTGGAACCAACCGCTCTATCTTGGGGCTCGTCGGTGGGACGGTAAAGCCGCAAGGGTATTTGGTGCTCACAAAGTGAATTTGTACCCTTTGTGGCTACTGAGGATCATATTTAAGCAGTTCATGTCCTTAGACCATTCATAAATGGCCCCAGATGACCTGTCAATTTGCATGACAAGTCGCACTGGTGGGAACGGGGGCTTAGTCTGGGTTCACACTCATGGGTGCGATTCTCATGCGGAGTTTTGCTGGAGTTCAGTGCGATTTTGCATTGCAATTTGTGTTAAAGACAGTGCGATTGTAATGAGAATTCAATTGCGTTTTTGGATTATTATACACGATTTATATAGCGACAACAGTTTACGCAGCGCTTTACAATGTATGGGGGAGGGGGGACAACACAATTACAGTACAGTTCAATACAAAAGGTACAGGAGGGCCTGACTCGTAAAGCTTACATTCTAAAGGGAGGGGCTGGTGGTACAAAAGGTAATAGCTTCAGAGAATGATTTGATGTGGGGATGGGATTGAGCATGGCTGCAATTTCTGCGAGGGGATAAATATGTAAAAATCTACACAGAAAAAGCAGTATTTGCACACATATGACACACAAGACGCGCTTTCATGTCGGTTTCCATTGAAAATCACACAGCAATGCAGTAAACTCGCACAGGACCCTTTCTGTTTCCGCATCGCATTCACATAGCAATCGCAATGCATAGGTGTGAAGGACCGTCACTGAACACAATGAGGGTTATTTACTAAAGGAAAATCCACTTTGCAATGAAAGTGCACTTGGAAGTAAAGTCGCTGTAGATCCGAGGGGGACATGCAAGGAAAATAAAAAACAGCATTTTAGCTTGCACATGATTGGATAATAAAATCAGCAGAGCTTCCACTCATTTCAGATCTACCCCTTAGATTTAAAGCGACTGCACTTTCAAGCGCACTTGCAGTGCAGAGTGGATTTGCCCTTAGTAAATAACCCCCGTTGTGTTTTTGGAAGACTTGCGACTCAAGGTTTTTTATAATGCATCAAATTTTCAAACAAATTTGCATTCAGTGTGAACCGACACTACATTGGAAAGGTCTGGGTTGGCTGCAACAAAACAGGTGCACGTGTCAGAGATGTCATCGGTCAAGCTGCTCGGAATGCGTCTGTCTCCAAATATAGAGAAGCTGCTCTAGCATTATGTATGGATCATGGTCTAACCCCACTAGACTGGTGCCTGTCTCTATTAATACTGGGGGGTTACACTGAGCTAAAATGTACAGGAAAAGACTGGGGTTTCCAATTTAACCTTTAGGTTGGATCTCCTGTAACATCATCTTTAGAACAGTAGACTAAATATGGCCGTAGATGGCTAGATTTGCGCTCAAACGTTCATAGAAATATTGTTGAGAACATTCTTTCTTTCATCATAAAAGAAGAACGTTCATTAGGTTATTTTATCTTATTGACAAATGATCTTTTATAATGGGCAGTAGTAAAAAAAAAATCACAGTATCGCCACTAGATGAAGTTGAGAAGCATAGAAATTACATACAAGAGATACAATGTAACAACTCTGGAGAATGCTAGAGGGAATTAGCAAATACATGTAATCAATGGTTGCCCAACCACTTCTCCTTAGGTGGAGATCATATGACGTTCTTGAGTTTAAGTGGTTAAATCAGAAATGTGGGTGCAGCCGCAAGCATCATTCAGATATCATCTTTTTCTGACGGTGATGTGTCGAATACTGTCCCCCCGTCGAATAGTGTCCGCCCTGTACTGCGCTTGCACAGTACAGAGGACAAGGAGACACCGAAGGTCTCCAAAGATGAACGGCGCCTGCGCACTGAGTCCAGGTTCTAGCCCCACCGTTCAAGTGGACATAGAGTTCGAATAAAAAATAGCCGAGCGAAGAGAGGCTGTGCCTGAAGCGCGGCGAGTGAAGCGAGCCCACGAGGGGCCCTGTTACTATGTGCTACCGTATGTCCACTTGGATGGTGAGGCTTGCACCTGGACTGGACGTTCTTATTCTGAGACTTTCAGAGTCTCCTTGTCCTCTGTGCTGAGTAAGCGCTACGTCTGCGCAGTACGGGGCGGGCACCATCCGATGGCTGGACAGTTTTTAACAGAACACTGCCAATTCCCTACAATGTAAAAGCAATCAAAAAGCTCTTGAAACCCTCCGGTGTTTCTACTGTCTCACCCGTGCGATTGGCGAACCGGATGAATGAATCTGCCGTTGGGGGCCGATTACCATAGAAAATTACATTCCTTTGTAATAGGAATAAAAGTTATAAAAAATAAAAAATTTAAAGGAAAATTGTAAAAATAAAAAAAATAAAAAGTAACACTCGTACGCAGAAGCGAATGCATATATACAGCTTGCACATGTAAACGCTGTTCAAACCACACATGTGAGGAATCGCCGTGAACATTAGAGTGAGAGCAATAATTCTAGCCTAAGACCTCCTCTGCAACTCTAAAGAAGTTACAATGTTATGTACCGAAGTTTGGCACCAGTGTAACATGTTGGGTATCTGTTTACTCGGCGTAACATCATATTTCACATTATATAAAAAACAGGCTAAATTTATTGTTTTGTTTGTTCCCAATTGCAGCGACCTGGGGACACCTGATGTAACGGGAGATCCTACTGGGGACATCTGATGTAAAGGGGGACTCTATTGGGAATACCTGATATAAAATGGGACTCTACTGGGGCACCTGATGTAAAGGGGAATGCTGTTGGGGACACCTAATGTAAAGGGGGCTCTACTGGGGACACTTGATGTAAAGGGGGGCTCTACTGGGGACAACTGAGGTAAAGGGGGACTCTACTCTGGACAACTGATGTAAAGGGGGACTCTACTGGGGACAACTGATGTAAAGGGGGACTCTACTGGGGACAACTGATGTAAAGGGGATGCTATTGGGGACATCTGATGTAAAGCGGGACGCTATTGGGGACACCTGATGTGAAGGGGGGACTCTATTGGGAATACCTGATATAAAGGGGGGACTCTATTGGGAATACCTGATATAAAGGGGAGACTCTATTGGGAATACCTGATATAAAGGGGGGACTCTATTGGGAATACCTGATATAAAGGGGGTACTCTACTGAGGCACCTGATGTACAGGGGGATTGTATTGGGGGCACCTGATGTGAAGGAGGGTGCTATTGGAGACACATGATGTAAAGGGGACTCTTTTGGCAACACCTAATGTAAAGAGGGGCTCTAATGGGGACACCTGATGTAAAGGGGGACTCTTTCAAGGGGACACCTGATGTAAAGGGGGACTCTACTGGGGACACCTGATGCATAGGGAGCTCTACAGGTAACACCTAATGTAATGGGGGCTCTATTGGGGACACCTGATGTAAAGGGGGCTCTATTGGGAACACCTGATATAAAGGGGGACTCTATTGGGGATACCTGATGTAAAGGGGGCTCTACTGGCAGCACCTGATGTACAGGGAGACTCTACTAGGGACACCTGATGTAAAGAAGGACTCAATTGGGGATACCTGATGTGAAGGGGAGCTCTACTGAGGACTTTTTGTGGCGGGGGGGTGGCTGGGGTGCTGAATGACCTTGTCCCGGCACTGAACAGAACCAAAGCTGTAATGAAAGCAAATGAATCCTTTCCTTACCAGTGCTATTCATCATCAAGAGTCCCTTTCGCCTGAGTGTGAAAAGTAGACGTCCGAGACCAATGTGAGGTCAGCTTGAACCCTTGGCGTTCCATAAGATCAAGTTCAATTGCTGCATTCCACATCTGCCAAATACCTTCACACACTGATGTCAGAAGTAACAAATGCCAATATTCACCAGTCCCAACAGGTCTTATTTTCCTGGGAAAAGGATAAAACTACTTTTAGAATTCAGTTTTGGGTAAAAGACGCATGTATTGTATTTGTGCAGTTTAAAAACAAGAACTGGCAGTTTTAAATATTTCTATGTTATTTTAGAGCGGTATTAAACATAACAACAAAAATGTAAAATCTTGCAGCTTACCAATCATTAGATGTGGTGGCTGCATTCGTTTTATTTTTTTAGGCTTTTTTTCCTTTTTTTTTTACCTGGTGATCTGACCAGCAACACACCTCCTGTTTTAGGGTGTCTCCACTCTGGATGAAGGAGCAACAGCAGCATTGTCAGTCTGGGGGGAGGTGGGTGTTAGATGAACTCAACTAGTAAATTTAGATGACTGACAAACTTAAAGCTGAACTTCAGATAACACTTTATAAGCAGGTACAGTAACAGTTTTTTTTTTTCATTTGACACTGACACTTCTGGTTTCATTTTTTTGTTTAGAAAGAGTTACCGGCTAATCAAACCCATCTCAGCTATACCCACCTCAATACCGGGCACTTTCACCCCTTTGCTGCCCAGGTCAATTTTCAGCTTCCAGCGCTCTCATACTTTGAATGACAAACGTGCGCTCATGAGACATTGTACTGTATTGTACATTGTACTGTACGGTACATGTTTTATATATTTGAGAAAGATAGAGCTTTCTTTTAGTAGTGTTTAATCACCGCTGTTTTTTTATTTTTATTTTTAGCTAAACAAAAAAAAAAAATCCCTAAATTTTTGAAAAAAATATGTTATTCTTTGTTTCTGTTATAAAATTTAGCAAATAAGTAATTTTTTTTTCTTCACCGATTTGCACTAATGAGGCTGCACTGATGTACACCGATGGGTACTGATAAGCTGCACTGATGGGCACTGATTAGGAGGCACTGATGAGTCGACACTGATGGGTAGTGATAAGCTGCACTGATGGGCATTGATTAGGAGGCACTGATGAGGCTGCACTAATGTGCACTGATGAGGCGACACTGATGGGCACTGATGGGGTGGCACTGATTAGGAGGCACTGATGAGGTGACACTGATGGGGCAGCACTGATAAACTGCACTGATGGGGATTGATTAGGAGGCACAGATGAGGCGGCAGTGATGTGCACTTATGGGGCGGCACTGATAAGCTACACTGATAGGCATTGATTAGGAAAAGAATGCCGATAACCGGCAAGTTTGTTTACATGTGATCAGCTGTGATTGGACAGGGCCGCTTTGATTGGCCCTTTACCGCGATCTGTGATCAGCTGTGTCCAAAGGGCAGGAGGTGAGCGGGAGCCACGCACATGAGAGGATGTCCATAGACGCCCTCCCAGAACTGGAGAGCCATGCTATAGGGTTAGTCAGATGCTTTGGAGAACAAAGAAGAGATATGGGGTCTAAAAGATCCCCAATCTCTCTGTAAAGAGGACCTGTCACAGCCCATGCTATCACAAGCAATATTATTTAATAGCAGACAAATGGTATGCGACTTAGCTACAACTGGCTACAGCCAATTGCAGGTGGCCCATTTGGCTTCCTATATGGTTCAGCCAAGTAACATACTAATACTGATGGGCATTGATTAGGAGGCACTGATGAGGTTGCAATGATGTGCACTGATGGGAACTGGTGAGGCAGCACTGATAGGCACGTACAGTGGTGTGAAAAAGTGTTTGCCCCTATCCTCATTTCCTGTTCCTTTGCATGTTTGTCACACTTAAGTGTTTCGGAACATCAAACCAATTTAAACAATAGTCAAGGACAACACAAGTAAACACAAAATGCAATTTGTAAATGAAGGTGTTTATTATTAAAGGTGAAAAAAAATCCAAACCATCATGGCCCTGTGTGAAAAAGTGATTGCCCCCTAAACCTAATAACTGGTTGGGCCACCCTTAGCAGCAACAACTGCAACCAAGCGTTTACGATAACGTGCAATGAGGCTTTTACAGCGTCCTGGAGGAATTTTGGCCCACTCATCTTTGCAGAATTGTCCTAATTCAGTTACATTAGAGGGTTTTCGAGCATGAACGGCCGTTTTAAGGTCATACCACAACATCTCAATAGGATTCAGGTCAGGACTTTGGCTAGGCCACTCCAAAGTCTTAATTTTGTTTTTCTTCAGCCATTCGGTGGTGGACTTGCTGGTGTGTTTAGGATCATTGTCCTGATGCAGAACCCAAGTTCGTTTCAGCTTGAGTACACGAACAGATGGTCGGACATTCTCCTTCAGGATCTCTTGGTAGACAGCAGAATTCATAGTTCCTTTTATCACGGCAAGTCTTCCAGGTCCTGAAGCAGCAAAACAGCCCCAGACCATCACACTACCACCACCATATTTTACTGTTGGTATAATGTTCTTTTTATGAAATGCAGTGTTCCTTCTACGCCAGATATACTTGGACACACACCTTCCAAAGAGTTCCACTTTTGTCTCATCGGTCCACAGAATGTTGTCCCAAAAGTCTTGGGGATCATCAAGATGTGTTGTGGAGAAATTGAGACGAGCTTTGATGTTCTTTTTGCCCAGCAGTGGTTTTCTCCTTGGAACTCTGCCATGCAGGCCATTTTTGCCCAGTCTTTTCCTGATGGTGGAGGCATGAACGCTGACCTTAACTGAGGCAAGTGAGGCCTGCAGTTCCTTGGACGTTGTTGTGGGGTCTTTTGTGACCTCTTGGATGAGTCGTCGCTGCGCTCTTGGGGTAATTTTGGGCGGCCGGCCACTCCTGGGAAGGTTCACCACTGTTCCATGTCTTCGCCATTTGTGGATAATGGCTCTCACTGTGGTTCGCTGGATTCCCAAAGCTTTGGAAATGGCTTTATAACCCTTTCCAGACTGATAGATCTCAATTACTTTCTTTCTCAATTGTTCCTGAATTTCTTTGGGTCTCGGCATGATGTGTAGCTTTTAAGGATCTTCTGGTGGACCTTACTGTGTCAAGCAGCTCCTATTTAAGTGATGCCTTGATTGTGAACAGGTGTGGCAATAATCAGGCCTGGGTGTGGCTAGAGAAATTGAACTCAGGTGTGGACAACCACAGTTATAGTATGTTTTAACAAGGGGGGCAATCACTTTTTCACACAGGGCCATGATGGTTTGGATTTTTTTTCACCTTTAATAATAAACACCTTCATTTACAAATTGCATTTTGTGTTTACTTGTGTTGTCCTTGACTATTGTTTAAATTGGTTTGATGTTCCGAAACACTTAAGTGTGACAAACATGCAAAGCAACAGGAAATGAGGAAGGGGGCAAACACTTTTTCACACCACTGTATGATGTTACACTGATGGGCACTGATGAGGTGGCACTAAGGGGCACTGATAACTGGCACCGATTGACACAGATGGAGCTTCACTGATTATCAGTGTAAACAATGTACTCACTGTGCCTTGTCAGACTTGCCAGTTATTGGCTCTCCTTTTCTCACACAGACACAGCATATGAGGAAAGGAATACCAATAACCAGCAAGTTTGTTTACATGTGACCAATTGTGATTGAACCCAGCTGATCACATGGTAAAGGGGCACTTTGATTGATCAGCTGTGTCCAAAAGGGCACAACGGCCACAGAGTGTGCCTGAGGCGCACCCTAGGAGGTGAGCGGGAGCCACGCACATGGGAGGATGTCGATGGATGCACTCCCAGAACTGGAGAGCCATGCTATAGGTTTAGTCTGATGCTTTGGAGAACAAAGAAGAGATATGAGGTCTGAAAGATCCCCAATCTCTCTGTAAAGAGGACCTGTCGCGGCCAATGCTATCACAAGCAATATCATTCCATAGCAGACAAATAGTATGTGACTTGACTACAACCGGCTCAGAATACATTCATCTGTCATAGAAACATCGCAAACCAATTGCAGGTGGCCCATTTGGCTCCCTATACAGTTCAGCTTAGTAACATAATGATACCCACTTTCGAGCCTATGCATTATTCAGCTCTCTTTGGTACTATCCATATTATTTGGGCAATGGCAAAAAGGATGATGCCTTTTAAAAACAAAAAAAAAAGATAAAGGTGAGCCTTGGGCAGCACAAACTCCAATTACAGAGTTGACAGTCAACTGACTGAAACCTAGGAGGGCTAATTGAGATTAAGCTCTGTTTGCCTCAGAAACTCATCGATTTCCATGGGGCTCACGGCCAAGACAGTATAATTAAATCGATAAGGAAAATATCCATAAAGGTAATAGGATTTACAAGCCCCAAACTATTGGTTTCATTCTGGTCACATATTTAGGAAAAAAGACAACAAGAGAGAAAGCAAAGATTGGCGTAAAGGTTGGTCAAGTTCTCCTCATCTTCTGCTCACCAACTTTGCACCACAGATTCATTAGCAAACAAAAGAGGGTGGTCTATGTTCCTACATACAGTGGGACCATGGAGTGTTAAACTAACAGGAAGTCATATCCTGCAGATGTAGCAGTTGGGGTGTTGAGACAAACCAATTTACTACTAACAGTGCTGTGGGTGGTGTGGTGGCAAGAATTCACACAGACAAGTGCAATAAAGAACTCCTACTGAAATATGCAGAAACAGTTCACAACAGAACCCGGAGGGAAGACCGCTCAACCGGGTGAACTCACAGTTCTCAGCAATGTGGATGGAGCAATGCTCAGCTGGACCACCAGTGCAGCTAAAGAGGGCATAAAATAGCCTGGCCATCTCGTGACCAATCAGGAAGATGTCCAGAGGAGTGCCAGGCTCTACGCTTTCCCTCCTTGTCAGGAACCTTTCCTTACAATGCCCACTTGTGAAATGCGCACCTGGGAGCCAGGGCCCTAAATAGGCTCTGCCTGAATCAAGATGGCTGCCACCGTCACATGGGGTGGCATCATCCAATAGGATAGCTTCCCCTAGTAACTCAGGAAACCATAAAGGAACCCTGTTCCTCTTGTTCCTGCAGCGGAGGAAGTAGACTGCATCTGCTTACACGACTTACAATGATCAGCTTTTATTCATTCATGTAAAACCTTTATGCCCCATACACATGGTCGGACATTCCGACCACAAAATCCTTCGGATTTTTTCCAACAGATTTTGCCCGCAAATTGTCCTGCATATAAAAGGTCACACAAAGTTGTTGGAAAATCCGATCGTTCGGAACGGGGTGACATACAAAACGTACGACGGGACTACGTAGAGTCCAGTAGCCAATAGCTTTCGTCTCCAAATTTTTTCTGAGCATGCGTGGCACTTTGTGCATCGGAATTCTCTACACACGATCGGAAAAAGTCAGATTGGATTTTGTTGTTGGAAAATTTTAGATCCTGCTCTCAAACTTTTTCCGTCGGAAATTCCGACAGAAAAAGTCTGATAGAGCCCACACACGATCGGAATTTCCAACAACATAATCCGATCTGACTTTTTCCATCTTAATTTCCGACCGTGTGTATGGGGCATAAGGCTTAGTTCACACAGGTGCAATGCGAGAACCTGTGCAATGTCAATGACCTGTTATGACACAAGCCAGAACGGGGGAAATGCTTTGTTTACATAGGCACTTCCCAGTTCTGCGGCTCCGCGGCACGATCGCCAGGAGACCGGCAGACTCAATGTCCCGCGGGCACGGTCACGCTGTATGTGGCGTGCGCGTAGCTCCGGCTCTTAAAGGGGACGTACAGGTACGGCCATTTGTCCACCGCTGCCATTGTGCCGACGTATATTGGAGTGCAGAGGTCAGCAAGTGGTTAAAGTAAGACAAGGATCAACCAGATATCCACTAAATTTGTCCTACCATACCAGCAAGGATCACCCTATTCATAATACTTCAAAGATAGCTGAAGATTGCTGGATTTTAAGGAGTATTATTTAATCCATTTTTATCCTCTCCTGATTGACTTCAAGTGACTAATGCCGGATACATGACTAGTGTAGTCTAGATATCCCCAACCTTCTTTTACTGTCCTTGGACCACACATACTACCCCACCCCTTTTCTTTTACCCCCATAAAATAATGAGACCACACAGGAGTTTGGAGTATAAAAATGGCCATAGCAGCCTTTTTATTATTAACCAACTATTAAATATTTTCCAATTTTATCATATAACCTTTGTAACGACAACTTTTTAAATCACAGTCTATTGGTCTATGATGGTACCCGAAACTTAACACTTTCCACCACTACACTGCGGGACCTTTTTCACCATAACAGGCCTCCAGCCGAATGATCAGTTTGGAGACAACCCCCTTCCCGCAGTGCAACCATTACCGTATTCCAGCAGACACCGTTCCACTGGAATAAACCAGAGGGGCACATACTACCGATGAGCCCCCCACCACTTCCATCACGTATGATTTTGCCACCATCAAAGACCAAAGACACCGCCACAGCCCGCAAGGATAACCCCTTACCCTTGAGGGCCCCTCCACACCCGCAGGGCCCGCTGAATCTCCTCCTAAAGACCCAGCGCCCACCGGTCAATACCCCCAGCCGAGAGGTGAATCCCCTCGCCCCCCGGAAAACATACCCACCTTAGGCTCCAACTCCATGTGTATAACAGCCCAAACCCCCTTACATGAAACCACTCACCCACAACCTTTTACACCACATACAGGCTTTATTATACTTTGCCACTGATAATGCCCAAATCTTGTAGTCCGGGCAACAATGTCGGACCACCCATGAACCCGGCAGGGAAAGGTTGAGCGGAGTGCCACCTTCTGACTTAAACAGCCGAGCGTACCCCCCCGATGAGACTGACCCCTAAACATCCTCTCCCACCCGGAGAACCAGAACGTCCAGTTGCCTGACCGAGCCAAGCTTAATGTTGCACCTCCGGTACCACCCTGTTCCACACCGTCCCAGGGGTCCCCATCCAGTGGATACACACCTCCTCCCGAGAAACGCCCAGCCGCCTGTTATCTGATCTATCCTCCGCCTACCTGGCCCCCCAACAACCTAGGGATGCCTCAATATCCAGACAAGGCGTATGCGCACTTCATCCGAAAGGACAGAACAACAAACAAGGGTATCACCAAAGACACAGGGATGCCCCCATGACCAGACAAGGCGTATGTGCACTTCATCTGAAAGGACAGAACGACAAACAAAGGGGTAGCCCCAACAGACCTAGGGATGCCGCCATATCCAGACAAGGCGTATGCGCACTTCATCTGAAAAGGACAGAGCGACACACAAAGGGGTAGCACCAACAGACATAGGGACGCCGCCATAACCAGACCAGGCGTATGTGCACTGCATCTGAAAGGGCAGTATGACAAACAAGGGTAGTACCAACAGACATAGGGATGCCGCCATATCCAGACAAGGCGTATGCGCACTTCATCTGAAAGGACAGAGCGACACACAAAGGGGAAGCACCAACAGACATAGGGACGCCGCCATAACCAGACCAGGCGTATGTGCACTGCATCTGAAAGGGCAGTATGACAAACAAGGGTAGTACCAACAGACATAGGGATGCCCCCACATCCAGACAAGGCGTATGTGCACTTCATCTGAAAGGACAGCACGACAAACAAAGGTAACACCCACAGACATAGAGATGCCCCTATATCCAGACAAGGCAGATTTGCACTTCACCTGAAAGGACAGAATGGACAAAACCAGGGTAACACCAACCTAGAACACATTCCACAACTAAAGCAAAGCCAACTATTAGATAGCTACCTCCAACCCCGTACCATGCCCACTCCCAAGTGTGTAACCATATGTAGGCAAACGCCAGTGCGAAAATACCTACCTTCTCACCGTGCAATCCTCATTACCGCCACCTCAGTCAGCAGTGGGTGGCAGTTTGACACTGTGTGCGGTACGGGTTGTCTACCGCATACCCACGTCCTAACAGATGGTGGTACGGTTGCTGCACCATTTTCGTATGGGCATTGCATACAGTTGACCACTGTTATACATAACAGTGGTCAACTGTATGCAATGCCCATACGAAAATGGTGCAGCAACCGTACCACCATCTGTTAGGACGTGGGTATGCGGTAGACAACCCGTACCGCACACAGTGTCAAACTGCCACCCACTCTTCAAGTTCCTACACGGCTCCCCCACAACTCCATAGCCAGGCCCCTGCCAACCAATCAATATCAGCTTACTCCCCGGTCCAGCCCAAATCGACCACCCCTGATACTCCTCCAACACGCGCGCCCAACAGTCCGGTCCCCTTCGTATTCCGTAGAAAACCTTATAAATCGGGCCTGGTCTGCACCCTAGCTGTTGCCACCGACAGCCGTCGGCAGAAATCCCTGCACGCGGACTGCTGCGACCTGCAAAAGTAAAACACGCCCAGTAAAGACTAATAACCCCAATCAAACCCCGCTGACCCGACATACCCGAATCTCAATCCCGACCACCTACACTCGAGGATCCGGGGCAACCCTGATGCCCCAGAAAATTAATATCCGCCCACGAGCCCTCAGTATATATAACCGCCACCCATGGCATGCCGAACCCACCTGCAAAGTGCCGTAACATAGACAGGAGAATCGCACCCCCCTTTCGAGGTCGGTATCCCCACACCCAGAAAGGTATCCAATAGCGGACGACGGAAACAGGCCCAACATATTCTCAACCACCCACTCCACCGTGACTAACATATGAAACTGCTTGCAAGGCCTGGAGCAACCCCTGGCCAGACCTCCATTCCTGCAACGGTCCCTTGCCCCAGCATCCCCGAAGAACAATGAAAAGCTACCTCGATGTCAGGCTAAGCCCCGAATGTTCCTTTCACATAGCGCTAACCTATCTGTCAGCAACGTCAAGGAAGAATCAGACGCCGTACCAGCTTCGGGGTCCCTCCCCACAGCAACCGAATCCCAGCTGGGAAACGAGAATTGGGGCATAAGACGAACCTCCTTTGATTCCTCCTCAGGGACCACTCCCATTGGTGAACAAACCAACTCCCACCATATTATTTCCTTTTTTTTTTTTTTTTTTTTTTAATTATCATAACCAGGGCCCTCCCCCATGCCCCACCCTCTCCATTTATACCGAAACCCCCCCCCCAGATTTTGTTTCGGAGCAGACCGTAAATACTGCACCATAAACGGCACCCCCGCCAGGGAACACGGCAGCCCAAGAAATCTTCTACACACCCATCAGCCAACAGCCTAGCCGCCCCCCCAATCAGGGTACCTATTTTGGAAAAGGTTGCATACTTCCCCCTCTCCCCACCGTCACCATCCCCCTTGTTCGCAAACTCCTCGACACAGGCAACTTCCCTGAAAACACAGGGACAGGGGATAAGAACCCCCCACAGCAGATGCCCTCCTGCCCAGGACAGCCGTAACCCCCCAGTCCACCGTAGCTCCCATATAAACACCGAGGCGGGTGTCTCCCCAGCCCCCCACCCCCTTGAAGAAAAAACTGCCTCGGGGGGCCCCACGTCTAAAACCCCAAGCGCCCACATAGGCCGATATCCCGCCATCCCACCAGAGAGATCGACGAACCACCCCCTCCCTGTTTAAAGGAAGTACCATACTGCAGCCCAGCGGACCCCCTCCGAAACCTAATGTGCCCCCCCCATTGGCCGCAGTGTAACCGGCAAGAGCCGAGCAACGTGCCTGTTGTCCCTTGACCGCTCGCTCGGCAACAAAGCCAACGCCTGCAGCCAAGGCACAACGACCCACAATCTCCAAGGTGCAGCAAGAGAAGAACTCCCCATACTCACCCCGCCGTGCTGGATCCGAATCCCCGCCGTAAATGGGCACCCAACAGCCGCTCGGAGCACATGGAAAACCCCCTACGTGGCCTCTGCAAACACAACCCGCCCGGGCCCCCCCTGCACCCCGCACGTTGCACCAGCCTGCCCACCCGGACGCTGGGCAGGGGGCCCTGTCAAGGCCGAGGGGGGGGGGGCCTATCTGCTCTTTTTCCCCCCGGCAACCCCTGGGGTTACCCGCGGGGGCCCCCAAACAGGTCCTCCCAACCCCCCAACAACTGCCCAGTTTCCCCACCGTCCCACAAGTGCCAGGCGAAAATGCCCGACGCCCCGGGGACAACTGCCGCATCCGTACGTGCCCGCAGCATAGCACCCCCATTTCCCCACTTCCAGCAACAGACAAAGAGCATCAATAAACTCGACGTGAGACAATGGACCATCTTACCTAGCTGACGGGTAGGGCCCCACAGCCGCTGCTCCTGCCACTCCAACGATGCGAGATCTCAAGGCTGCTCCTCTTCCTCCAAACTGGACCGTTCCTCCCCCGACCTCACCTCATGAGCTGGGCCCATAGGTGGAAGCAGCCTCCCAGGTGCAGCAGGCCTGGGGGCCGTAGATTCCCAGCTGCACAGTGGGCCTCACCCCTTCGGCGGATCCGTCCACCGCAGCACCAGCCCCACGCTTGCCTATCGCCAGGTGGGCCGCCCCGCTGTCCTCCTCCATTCCGCGCTTCCCACAGGCCCCGTGGAGCCGCAGGGTAACCCAGCACCTCCCCCGCTGGCTCTCCCCCCTGGCTGGCACTGTTGAAGGGGGGGGGGACGCAATCTCCACTGGCCTGCGCATGCTGCCAGGGAACGGGCGCCATTACAGCCCACAGCCCCACCCCCCTCGCTCCCCCAGTGACAAGGATCGTTCTGCACCTCATGGGGGCTAAACCCCCGTGTGCTCCCCGCCGGTGGGGTCGGCGGACCGCTAAAAAAGGGGGGGGGCACCGATGTGGCGCTGCTCGCCGCTGGGGAGAGGAGCAGGGGCGAGAAACGCCTAGTGTACCGGGCCTCCGAGCGCAGAAACGACCCTCCCTCCGTGGCGCTGACCCCTCCGCACAATCCCCATACCGCACCGCCGCCTAGACGCCACTCTGTCCCCCCGCTGGACGCTGCAGCCCGCCATCGCGCCGTGATAAAAGCGACCTCCTGGTAGCACTGACAGAGGAGCAGCACGTGTAAAACAGCCTCCTTCTGTCTCTCTCACTGACTGTGCCCGGAAGTCCCCGCCTCCCCTTTAAATAAACTCTCCTCCCCCTCAGATTCCTTTATTTCTTAAATCCTCCCCCTTAAGACTTCTCACACTTTTTAACCCTTTGTTGTCTCACTATTCCACATAGTCATGCCCGGCCCTGCACTATTTTGTTTCTCTTTTGTTCGTTCCGGGCCTCACTGTAGGTGTCGCCGATATTGTTTTTCCTGCACGATCCTGTCACGCTGGTTCTCGGCGACAGGCTTCTCTAACCAGCGGGATCCCGTCACGCCGGTTCTCGCGCTGGCTGCAATAGGAAAATGTCACATTTTCCTATAGCAGCGAGCGCGAGAAATAAGCGACAATGTCACCTCGCTAATAAGACCTGCATGCCTTCAGGGGCATACCAGACCCTTAGGTCTGGTAGGGATTTTAGGGGTAACCCCCATACGCCGAAAAAACAACATGGGGCATTACAGTGGGAGAGAGCGTTGTGTCAATATCGATAGAAAAGGGAAGAAGGACGGAGGCTCCTGCACTAGTAAAAGAGCTGGAAGAAGATAGCAGAGGAGCCCAGAAGAAGAACCGGAGAGCAGGAGAAGATGCTGGAGAGCAGGAAAAGACGCCTGAGAGTGCGGAGAAGAACCGGAGAGCGCGAAGGAGACAGAAGAAGACTCCAGGACGACAACGAAGGAGAAAGCCGGGCTCCTCTGCTAGTAAAAGAGTGGTAAAAGAGCAGAAGATAGCGGAGGAGTCTGGGAAGAAGACCCCCGAAGTCGGAAGAAGACCCCCGGAGCTGCCTAATAAATTACTTTGAAAACCTGTGTTGTGTGTTTTTTTATTAACACTTTTTTCCCCAGGTGAATGGGTGGGGGTACCATGTACCCCATACTCATTCACATAGGGTGGAGGGCGGGGATCTGCGGGCCCCCCTTATTAAAGGGAACTCCCGGATTCCGATCAGCCCCCCGCCTGCAGACCCCGACAACCAGCGGCCAGGGTTGTCGGGAAGAGGCCCTTGTCCTCATCAACATGGAGACAAGGTGCTTTGGGGTGGAGGGGGGCCGCAGGGCGCCCCCCTTCCCCAAAGCACCCACCCCCTCATGTTGAGGGCATGCAGCCTGGTAAGGCTCAGGAGGGGGGGGGGTGCTCGCCTGTCCCCACCCCCTTTCCTGACCGGCCGGGCTCGCAGGGTGTCAATCTCGCCGATAAAAGCGGTGAGATTGACACAATATCGCGGGCATCTAATGTACACACGATCGGACATTCCAACAACAAAATCCATGGGATTTTTTACGACAGATGTTGGCTCAAACTCGTCTTGCATACACAGGGTCACACAAAGTTGGTCGGAAATTCAGAACACGGTGACATACCACGAGCCGAGAAAAATGAAGTTCAATAGCCAGTGCGGCTCTTCTGCTTGATTCCGAGCATGCATAGAACTTTGTGCATCAGAATTTTCTACACACGATCGGAATTTCTGACAACGGATTTTGTTGTGGGAAAATTTGAGCTCCAGATCTCAAATTTTGTGTGACGGAAATTCCGATGGAAAATGTCCGATGGAGCCTACACACGGTTCGGAATTTCTGACAAAAGGCTCCCATCTAGGGTTGTCACCTGTCTGGGATTCCCCCGGACAGTTTGGGTTTGGAATCATACGTTTGGATTTCACACCGCCTGAAACCCGGACACATTATCCAGACCACACTATGGCATCCCAACAGGGTTGCTGGCTGCAGTTACGTAAGCTGAGAGTGTCTGTTACACTCTTTCACACTACCCAAAAGCCAGCACTAACAATTACCCTTCCCCCACACAGACGGGAGAGGAGAGAGGGCTTGATCTACTTCTCTTCTTCCCGCCCCTACCCCTCTGTGAATGCGCCCAATTCTTCAATCCCTGGCGCTGTGCCTCAGAAAAGGAAAGTGGGGGCCAGAAATTTGAAGTCCTGCAGCCTCAGATACATCTGGATGAGAGGTGCTGACTGCCAAGGGGTGAGTGAGCTGAAGTCTCTCCCCTTCTCTCTCCTGCTTCTGAGTGAGTACACTAAGGTAAATCAGAGTTCTCAGAGCACCCCTTACATCAGAATTCCCCTTTACACCAGAGGCCACAGTGTTCCCCCTTAAATCAGAGTCCTCTTCGTACGTCAGAGTTCTCAGTGTTCCCCCTTACATCAGGGTTCCCAGAGCATCCCTTATGTTAGCGTCTCCAGACTTCTCCCTTACATCAGAGTCTGCAGAGTTGTCCCCCCCACCCCCTTACAGTGTAAGGGAATACCATGAGTTCAGATGTAAAAGGGGAACTCTGTGGACTCTGATGTAAAGGGGGACTCTTGTGATTACCTTCATTTGATTAGAAATGTTATTTAATTTCAACATATATGTATGGTTTATACTATAAAACAGAATACTGTGTGCCGCTAAAGTGTTCGGGTTTGACTTGAAGAAAAGGTGGTAACCCTACTCCCATCGAACATTTTACGTCCGAAAATCCGCCCGTGTGTACGGGGCATTAGGGTTGTTTTTAGCACAAGGAGTCTGCTCTCACGTTTCCTGGAACTCTATTTAAAGGAGCCAGCCACTATAACAGTTTGCATAGTGTTTGTCGTGTTGTGTTGATGTACTGTCCTCTGGGTTGAGGAAACAGAAGGGAGTGAATCTGACATGAGATACAGAGTGTCAGTTCCCTATCCTTCTGCCAACTTGTTCACATTGGTTTATTGGGATAAAAATGAGGATTAACGGAATTGGAGTCATACTGTCCGCTTTGTATTTCACTTTACTATTGAAAGGTTCTAAATTACCAAACAGCAAATCATAAATGGTGTCATATTGTTTCATACTCTTATGATCTGCAGTGGTATGTTATGCACTTTCATGTGTCCCTTTTAATACAGAAAACGAACTTTAAAGAAAAATCTGTAAAGTGAACTTACACAGGACCGCCACCTCACCCCCCCCCCCCCCCCCCCAGTTACGCTGACCTGAATGGCGGTAATTGGCCGTTCTGAGCCCCCGGTATAGCCGCCTCACAGCTCCGGGGCTTAGAAATCCTCTCCGCTCTCTCCTGACAGACCTTCCTCTTCTCTATCTGCCCCCATAAGGCACACGGAACAGGGCTCGGCCCCCACCACTGCTTGTTCATCACTGGCTGTGAGCGACAGCAACGGGAGCCAATGTCTCTCAGCAGGGGCGGACTTACCACTCATGGGGCCCCTGGGCAATAGGAGAAGATTATGGAGCCCCCGGGCAATAGGAGAAGATTATGGGGCCCCGGGCAATAGGAGAAGATTATGGGGCCCCCGGGCAATAGGAGAAGATTATGGGGCCCCCAGGCAATAGATTATGGGCCACACAGTATACACACACACACACATACATTATACACAAACAGACACACAATATACACACACAGAATACAAATACACACACTGAAAAGGTACTGGAGAGGCGGGGCAGCTATAATCTTGGGATTTTTTTTAAAAACACAGATTTTTACATACTTTCCCTTGTTTTATTGAGGCTGGCAACCCCTATGGAGCGTCGGATGTCAGCGGTGACATGTCCGCTGACATCCGACCCGCTCCGATCCGAAAAAGTGTAACGGAGGAAAAAGCTATTTTTCCATCCGTTTGCGGATTGGATCGGGTGACGACGGGCACTGCGGTCCGTCGTCATCCGATCTCCCATAGGGGAGAGCGGCGCTGTGACAGGTCCGTCCCTGCACAGTGTGCAGAGAGGGACCTGTCATCTCCCTGCTCAGCGGGGATCGACGGAGTGATCCCCGCTGAGCAAACGGATATCCACGGGGCGGATCAGAACTGATCCGCCCCGTGTGAAAGGACCCAAAAAAAAGAAAAAAGTAATTTGAAAAAATGACATTGAAAAAAATGTTCCTTTAAGAGGTATGAGCGGAAGTGACGTTTTGACGTCGCTTCTGCCCTCCGATGGTATAGAGATGAGTGGGGGCCATCTTAGCCTCACTCGTTTCCATACCCAGCAATGGAACGGTCCCAATTGCCTCCGCCACTACCAACGGCTCCGGTAAGCTGCGGAGGGCGCGGGAGAGCGGCGGGAGGGGGGTGGCATCTCTCCCGCTGCCGATAACGGTGATCTCACGGCGAAACCAGCCACGGAGACCGCCATTATCGTACACATGACCGGCGCCTGAAGATATGGATATCTCGCTTGTGGCAGCAGCTGCTGCCGTTACCGAGATATCCCTCTTCAAAAAATGGACGTACATCGCCGTGCGCCGGTCGTAAAGTGGTTAATTAACTTTTTTATTTTATTTTATTTTCATTTCTATTTTATAAACTATTAAAGTGGTTGTATAGTCAATTTTTGGACTTTAACCTACAGGAAAGCCTATAATAAGGCCTATAATAAGGCTTACCTGTAGGTAAAAAAAATATCTCCTAAACCTGTACGGTTTAGGAGATATTCCCCTCGCAATGCGCCGCTGACTACAGCACAGGAGATTCTCGGCTGGACCCTGCCGGAAAGAAATCTCCCACTCCCATGCGCGGGAGTGACGATATCGCGGCTCCGGCCACTCACAGCGCCAGAGCCGCGATATCCAGAAGAAACGCCGATGGAACATGTCAGCTCCCTCAGCGTGGATGGGGCCAGATGTCGGGGCCTCGTTCTAAGGTAAGTATTTCATAATGAGCTAGTATGTGGTGCATACTAGCTCATTATGCCTTTTCCTTTGCAGATCCAGAAAAAAAAAACAAAAAAAAACTTCAGCGGGTATACAACCGCTTTCACAATCCAAACTTTTTTTTTGTTTGCTTTGTTTGGTAATATTTTTACACCTTTAACATATAGTTACACATTTGAAATTGAAAAAAGAGCAAAATGAAAAAAAAAAAATCCTAAAGCGCCCCTGCCATTGAAATCAATGGGAAGCTGCGCTTTGTATAATTATTCTATATATAATATAATTAATATAATTATATTCGGCCGCTACCGAGGTTTAAAAGCACCCTGCTACCGGCCGAAAAGTGCTGCTAAAACGACCGTAAAAATAGCGGCGCTTTACCGCCGGCGCTCCCGCGTCTCGGTGTGAAAGTGCCCTAATACTTTCTTCAAAATGAACATAACATGGGCATAGCGATGTGGACCACACTCTCTATTAAAATAAATAGAGCAAAGTTCAGCTGATCTGTATGAGTAAACAGTATTCTATTCTTAGCACTGCTCTGTATCATCTTGTCCTATTAGATCTCTGTGTTCTATTCTGGTGTCAGACCCGCTTTCCTGCACCATCCTTTATGTAATGGGCTAGCAAGTTCCTACATTATAATGTGCAGCATACAGCAGACTTTATCGCACTCTACCGCCCCCACCTGGCACACAGTGATAATCGTGCCTCTGCTTTGTTCACAGCAAACACTTCATCGTGGAAAGGATGGCTCGGCACCACCCAACACCGACCAAATAAAAATTTAATAATGAAAAAAAAAACAATAAAAGACTGAGCATAACATAAATGGAGCTGTACAAAGAAAGAACCGGCATCGTTTACATCACGTGAGACTGCAGAAAGTTTGAAGTTTGCCCTCCATAAATACCGGCCACTTTCACCCCCTTCCTGCCCAGGCTAATTTCCAGCTTTCAGCGCTGTTAGTTAACCACTTAAAGACTGGAAGGATTTACCCCCTTCCTGACCAGGCCATTTTTTGGCGATACGGCACTGCGTCGCTTTAATTTACAATTGCGCGGTCGTGCGACGTTGTACCCAAACTAAATTGATGTCGTTTCCCCACAAATAGAGCTTTCTTTTAGTGGAATTTGATCGCCTCTGCGTTTTTAATTTTTTTGCTGTAAACAAAATTTATATATATATATATATATATATATATATATATATATATATATATATGTGTGTGTATGTATATATGCTGTCCGTTTTCATACGATCTCTCCATAGAAACCACAACGGATTCGAACGTGATGACGTACGACCGGACTAGAATTTCATAGAGATTCATAGCCAGTAGCCAATAGCTGCCATAACGCCGGTTTTTGTCCGGCGGACTAGCATGGATTTCTCGGTCTGGTGGAGTTCTGGCGGAAAAATTTAAAACATGTTCTATTTCTAAAAGCCGCTGGATTTTTTGCAAGTAAAGGTCCGATGGAGCCCACACACGATCGAATTGTCCGACGGACTCGTTCCGTCGGACCTTTGCTGTCAAAAAGTCAGACCATGTGTACAGGGCATTAGAGCTGTGAAAATGTGGAATAGACTCCCTGCAGAGGTGGTTCTGGCCAGCTCAGTAGATTGCTTTATAAAAGGCCTGGATTCTTTCCTAAGTGTACATAACATAACTGGGTACTAACATTTATAGGTAAAGTTGATCCAGGGAAAATCCGACTGCCTCTCGGGGGATCAGGAAAGATTTTTTTCCTCTGCTGGGGCAAACTGGATCATGCTTTATTGGGGTTTTCACCTTCCTCTGGATCAACTGTGGGTGAAGGATTGTTTATATGGGATTGTATTTTTTATTTTCATTTTTTTACTGGTTGAACTAGATGGACTTGTGTCTTTTTTTCAACCTGACTAACTATGTAAACCTCATTTGCCATATAGTTCCCCGCCCCAATATTTTATTTAGGCCTTCTTGCAAAGTTTCCACATCTTGCGTAGAAGTTATTACCCTGCTTAGCTTTGTATCGTCTGCAAATACTGAGACTGAGCTGTTTTTCCCATCCTCTAGTCCAGGGGTAGTCAACCTTTAGAGCACAGTGTGCCGAAAAATGTTTTCAAAGAAATTGAGATTGATGATTTTATAACAAAAAAATTATAAACTTCACACTCTCAATCACAAAATAGATTTTTTTTTTTTTCCACAATAAGTTTTAGATTTTTTTTTTAAAGTAAATGCTGTAAACTACTTTAGTAGTGAGAAATTACCATCCAGCACTCTCACACCTCAGATCAGCCCCAATTCATTCACCTTCACACCTCAGATCACTGTCCCCCCTGCACATCTGCCCCACCACTGTACTACCCTGCACATCTGCCCCACCACTGTACTACCCTGCACATCTGCCCCACCACTGTGCTACCCTGCTTTTCTGTCCTACCGCTGAACCCCCTTCTCATCCCTCCCCCCACTGTACCTCCTGCACATCTACTGTACCCCCTACTGTACCCCCTTTCTCTTTTGTCCCACCACTGTAACCCCTTTTCTTATCTGCCCCACCACTGTACCTCCCTGCATATCTGCTGCACCGCCGTATCCCCATGCTATTCTGTCTCACTACTGAATCACCTTCTCATCTGTCCTAACACTGAACTCATCTGCTCATCTGCCCCACCACTGTACCTCCTGCACATCTGTCTCACCTCTGTACCCCCATGCTCTTCTGCCCCACCACTGTAACCCCCTGCTCATCTGTCCCATCAATACTCCTCCTTTCACATCTGCCCCACTGCTATACCCTCCTGCTTTTCTTTCCCACCAATGAACCCCCTTCTCATCTGCCCCAAAATGAACCCCCCCCCTGCTCTTCTGTCCCACTCCTGAACCCCCTTCTCATGTCTTCCACCACTGTACCTCCCTGCACATTTTCCTCACCGCTGTACCCTCTTCTCATCTATGATATGCAGAGTGGTCAAAGGAAGCAGAGATGAGACACATCTACCTGTCCTGGCACACTCATCCTGCTGATGTATGGGATGTATGGGATGTGTGTGATGTATGTGATGTGTGGGATGTGTGTGATGTATGTGATGTGTGGGATGTATGTGATGTATGTGATGTGTGGGATGTGTGGGATGTATGTGATGTGTGGGATGTATGTGATATGTGGGATGTATGTGATGTGTGGGATGTATGCGATGTGTGGGATGTGTGGGATGTATGTGATGTGTGGGATGTATGCAATGTGTGAGATGTGTGGGATGTGTGTGATGTGTGGGATGTATGCAATGTATGCGATGTGTGAGATGTGTGAGATGTGTGGGATGTGTGGGATGTATGGGATGTGTGGGATGTGTGGGATGTATGGGATGTGTGTGATGTATGTGATGTGTGGGCTGTATGTGATGTATGGATCATAAGTTGGACACCTGCAGATGAGGAAAAGTGTGTCGATCTGCGCCAGCAGCAAACGTTGGGTGTGGTAATGGACTGGAAGGAATCCCCATGCTGTTTTTTTCAATGACTTTCATCTTTATTGCCAAGACCCGACAATTCATTATAGCCGCGAGTAATTTTAAATGACTTTTTTTTCCTTTAGAAATTACATTTTGTGCAGGGACTTTTCTAAACATGGGAAACATGTGCCCCTTTATAGGCATACTATAGACACCCCCCAGGTACGAAATTGAAAGGAATATGTTTCGCTTTAAGCTTTATTAAAATCACTGCTCCTGAAAAAAGGAAAGCACGATAAGCTTCTGGTTGCAAAGATTAAAGAATTTACCCACAGTACCTTACTCTTTCAGCCGACCCGGGTTGCATCCTCCAACTGAGTCTCCAGGCTTCTCCATGAGGCAACAGCCTTATTGCTCGGTCCTCCTGGGCCTACCTTTCCGTTATGGAGCCTCAGGCCAGGAGGGCCCTGAGACATTGAAAAAATGCAGCACACACCTCAGGCCAGGAGGGCCACGAGGTCTGGAAAACAAACCGTTCTCTATATAATATGTCGCCTGTACCTTAAGTACTCTTACCCAGAACGCACAGCGGAAAAACCACTCCCACCGGGCTGCTTCTGAGTATTGGTACCCAATACATTTAGCTTGTTGCATTTCCAACACTTACTGGTGGTGACAGCGACACCCACGGTCAAGAGGAAACTAGCACAACCCAGCTAAACAGGTACAGAAGCCAGAACTTTAGCACAATTAGTCTGAACCAAACTGCAGCTTCAGACAAACTGTAAATTTACAAAAATACTAGCATTGGTATTAAAAATACTACATACATATAATAAATGACTTGTTTTTACTATGTATGTGTTTTGGCAAATTTAAAGTCCCACTATCCTCAAATCAATACTACATGCATTATTGGGATGTGGGTGCTCTTGATTTCCAGGTCTGTTGGTATAATTTGATGGTGTTTAGAGCAAAACTGAAGACAGAAGAAAAAAACTCATACCAACTGTGAAACATGGTGGTGAAAACGTTATGGTTTGGGATTGTTTTGAGCTTCAGGGTCCAGGCAACTGGCAATAGTCAAGCCAACTAGGAATTCTGCATCACATAAAAATGTGCCTGATGAGGACACGGGGCCATCAGTCCAGTATAGCTGCAAATGGATCTTTTAACATGATAATGATCCGTAGCACACTAGTGAATTCACAAACGAAGAAATGGAAAGTTATGAACTTTGGAGTTCTGAATTGGACCTTATTGAAATGTTTTGGGAGAGGATTTAGAATTGACTGTTCATGTGATTAAAACCCATAAGCATTTTGCAACTGAAGGAATTTTGCATGGAGGAAAGTCAAACATCTCAGTGAGTAAGGCCCCTTTCACACTGGGGCGGGAGCGGCGTTGGCGGTAAAGCGCCGCTCTACGGTCGTTTTAGCCGCGTTATGCGGCCGCCCACTAGCGGGGCGGTTTTAACCCCTGCTAGCGGCCGAAAAAGTGTTAAAACCGCCCGCAAAGCGCAGCTGCAGCGGCGGTATAGCTGCGCTGCCCCATTGATTTCAATAGGTAGGAGCGGTTTAGGAGTGGTGAATACACCGCTCCAAAGATGCGGCTAGCAGGACTTTTTTCACCGTCCTGCTAGTGCACCGCTCCAGTGTGAAAGCCCTCTGGCGTGAAAGGAGACAGATTTTTTTCAGGCGCTATTTTTAGTGATGTAGCGCCTGAAAAACGCCCCAGTGTGAAAGGGGCCTTAATGTCAGAGAAAGGTGGGCAGTTATGTACAAAGGCTACAAGAAGTCATTTCTGCTAGCGGGGGCAATGGCAGTTTCCAAGGCCAAGAATGTATGTTTATCCCTTTTATCTGTAGCAGTGGCACGACTGGTGGTATAATTCTTTCTTTTAGGGAGGGCAAACAATGCACCCTGCACCCACAAAAACCACCCCCCCCCCCCCCGGTCGGTCAGGTCAAGCAATATTCATTCGCTATTGTCACACAACTGGATGGGCTCAAGGCACAGTGCTTTTCGCCCCAAACTCACCCTTTTTGAAGCCTAAAAAAAACAAAAAAACATTGGAATCCATGCGTCCGGCGCCCTGCATGTAGATTAGGGGGCCAAACTCATAGATGTGTCTCATGGACGCCCGCTCACTTTTCTGATTCACTGTTCTGATCCTGCTGGCCTGCTGCACCTGTAACCTGGCTGCAGAGAGGTCACAACCTGCTGGTTTAGCAGGGACCCCTGCGACAAGAAACTCAGGGCTATGGGCCCTAGATTCTGGGCTATGGCCTCAATAGCCACCCCCTAGCAACCCCACTGCGCGATTCCAGTGTCAGTTCCTGAATCACATAGGTCTCCCAGGCAGTTCACACTGTCCTATGCAAATTTCTGACTCTACTAGTGGAGGGTGCTGCACCACAAATCTGTAAATACTCACATAAAGAATACTAGTGCATTGTACAAAGTGTGCAACTGGTTACTCCCAATTAAGGTACCCAACTTAGGCCTTGCCCACATGCCGGGTTGTCACTTTTTCTACAAGTCAAACCCGAACACTTTAGCAGTGCACAGCAATTTTTTTTTTTTTTAATATACTAATATACATTATTCGGATTGTAACAGACCTGGGACACCTTTGGGCGCTCCAAAGAGAATAGTAATGCAGAACAGTAATGCGGCACACAGTGCCCCCTCACCCACCTGTCAAGCCCTGTTCTGAGCCACATTCCTGTCTGAATTATTTGTCTGGGTTTCAGGTGGACTGAAACCTGGACACAGGATTCAAAACCCAGACTGTCCGGGTGAATCCCGGACAGGTGGCAACCCTACGCTATACCAATATGGGACAGCTTAGTGTGCTTTTTTTGGTAAAGCTATATTTACACTTTAACCACTTGCTGTCTGTATAACATAGATATACGGCGGCAAGGGGCCCCTGCTGCGCCAGATCAGTACGTGATTTAGCACTTCCGAGTAGGGGGTTGCCAGCGACCTGGCTCTGCTGTCATTTTATACAGCAGGTGCCGATCAGCGGGTGACGGCCAATAGATTACCGCCGGCACCTGACGATCGTCTGGAACACACAGGACACAGCTCTGCCTATATAAACAAAGCAAAGCTCTGTCCTGTCAGTGGGGAAGTAATGAATTCACTTTCTCCGCAAGGCAGGGGATGAAATTGATTATTTCCCCTAGTAAAAGCACCACACACAGTACACATAAACACTGGCTAGGCACACATTTAACCCTTTGATCAACCTAGATGTTTAACTTCTTTCCAGACAGTGTCATTAGTACAGTGACAGTGCATATTTTTAACACTGATCTCTGTATTAGTGTCACTGGCTCCCCAAAAGTGTCAGAATGTCCACCGCAATATCGCAATCCTGCTATAAGTCCCTGATCGCCGCCATTAATAGTAAGAAAAAAATAAAAACAATTAAAAATATCAAATTGTTTGTAGATTTTTAGCTATGTACCTATAACTTTTAGGCCGCGTACACACGCACGGACTGTTCGCCCAACTTTGTCCGTCCAACAGTTTCGGCAAACAGTCCGCTCAAACTTAGCATGGACGGACATGGCCACACACGACGGACGAACAGTTTGCTGAAACCGTGCGCGATGACGTTTCAGCACGCACGACGGATCGAAAATTTCGACGTCCAATACACTGCAATGCAACCTTCCGACGTGGAAATCCTTTCTGAGCATGCGCGAGACTTAGTTGGCCGAACAAGCCTACACACGAGCGAACAGTCCGCTGAAACCTTGTTTCAGCGGACAGTTTTTCGGAATTTCCGTAAGACCTTGTTCGGCCAACTGTCCGCTGAAACTGTCCGCTGAAGCCCCACACACGAGCGGACTGTCCGCCCAAACACTGTTCAGCGGACAAGGTTGGGCGAACAGTCCGCCCGTGTGTACGCGGCCTTACGCAAACCAATCAATATACACTTATTGGGATTTTCTCATATCGTCTTCCAGGACAGCCTCAGAGATATAGGGCTCCTCCCTCCGGGACAGGAAACACGTCAACCCAATCAAATAAAAGGTGTGGTCCTCCAGGCCCTCCTCAGTTTTTGTGTTTCCTGCCAGATGGGAAGGAGCACGTCGGAACTAGTAAGGGGAGCTCCTTCTTCTCAGGGGTTTGTCCTGGGGGGAGCACCTGGTGGACCTGACCCTTAGCACCCCTCGGTCCGTTTGGAGGGAGGAGAGGGTAGCTATTAGTCCCCGCTGCCATTTAACGTTCGGAGAGAACGGGACCCCAATGGGCGGCAATCTCCCCCTCTGTAGCGCTAACCGCTCGTACCTGGATGGTCAGATGGCGGGCGAGAGACGTTTGTTTCACTGGCTGGCGTTCGGGTACTGTGAGCGGTGCGTTCGTAAGGAACGCACAGCGTTGGGGGCGGAGTCGTTGCGTTCCGGCATCCGGAAGTGGGAGAGACGCACTTCCGCCGGATTCGCGTCATCTGGGGGCGCCGCAGGACCTGTTCCAGTCTTTTGGGCGCGGCGGTGTGGCTACAGGGTTGCCTGGAGCGGTGTGAAGGCTCAGAGAGACTGAGTAAGACACGGGAACCATGGAGGGCGCAGTTGTGCAGGTGGACTCCGGTTCAACAGGCTCCAGTACCTCTCAGGTAAGCTTGGTGAGGGCAGACCAGGACTTACACTGGGGGGTGGAGGGGTCACTCTGACCTTAGTACCCTCCCGGGGTGGAGAACCTGCTGGTGAGGGGGGGCACTTCCTAGGCAGACCCTAGAAGCACAGTGGTGTGGTCAGGGGTGGTATTTTAATGGGACCCTGTTTTTCTTTGATTTTAGGTTAAACAGGACAGAGCCCAGATACCTTTGCCCAGAAGGAAATGTGCCATGTGTGGGGCTAAGTTAGGCACCGGTTGGGAGAAGCTGCTTTGCCCGGATTGTGTCAGTAGCCTGGTGAAAGAGGACTCGGTGGCAGCTTGCCACAAGGTTTTGATGTCCGTAAAGGATGAGATAGCATCCACCTTCCAGTCATTCAAGAGCATGATGGATAGGATGCAGGGTCCTTCTGTCTCTTTACCCAGGGCCGTGAGTATGCCCTCCTTGTCTGAACCAAGTCAGGAGGAGGAGGTGGATAAGGAGAGGTTACCTAGGTCATTAGCCTCCTCTAGGACAGAATCTACTTCTGAGTCAGAGGGGGAGGAAGAATCCATTAGATCAGCCAGATACAAGCTGTCTTTGGACGATGTGGGTGACCTCCTCAAGGCAATATATGACACTTTGGAGATCAGGGAAGAACAGGTCCAGCTTTCAAAACATGACATGATGTATCAGGGGTCGAGTGTGCTGAAAGACAGGGTATTCCCCGTCCATAAATCGCTGGTTGAGGCAATTCTGCTGGAGTGGGAACAACCGGAAAAAAGGCCATTTTTTCAGGTAGCCTTAAAAGGAGGTTCCCTTTTGAGATGGATGCGGTGCATCCCTGGAACAAGGTTCCCAAATTGGATGCTCCCTTGGCTAAAGTCTCTAAAAAGACAGATTTGGCCTTTGATGATATGGGTTCACTCAGGGATCCTATGGATAAGAGGGGAGACGTGCTGCTTAAGAGGGCCTGGGATGCCTCTTCCATTGGGCTTAAACCAGCCTTAGCAGCTGCCTGTGTGGCCAGAAACTTAGAGTTTTGGCTTACACAGTTACAATCGCATATTTCAGCGGGCACTTCCAGGCAACAGCTGTTGAAGTCCTTTCCGCTACTGTTCAAGGCAGTGGGGTTTTTGGCCGATGCCTCTGCAGAATCAGTCAAATTGGCTGCTAGATCTGCAGCACTAGTGAACGCTACCAGAAGGGCCGTATGGCTTAAAACCTGGTTCAAGCGACGCAGCTTCCAAATTGAAGCTATGTGGATTACCGTTTTCAGGGGACCATTTGTTCGGGCCCGGCCTGCAGGAGGCGTTAGAGCGCACGCAGGATAGGAAGAAAGCTTTCCCAGAAAAGAAAAAGAAACCTGAAGGAAAGCGCCTTTTTTCGAGCCTCTAGGCAGCAGAACCTGCAGGAAAGGGAGGTTCGCCCCAAAAAACATTGGACGGGTCACAAGGGAAGGGGCAGAGGAGGAATCTTATTCAATCCTCCTCAACCCTCCACTAAAACCCAGTGACTCCTGCGTCCCGGTGGGAGGAAGACTGGGGAAGTTCCTTCCACAATGGGATACTTCAACCGAAAGTCCGTTCATTCGAGACGTAATAAGGAACGGCTACAGGTTAGAGTTTGGTTCAGTTCCCCTCCCAAATTTTCAGGTAACCAGGTTACCAAGGGACCAAGAGAAGGCAAAGGCTCTGGGTCTTCTACTGGGGAATCTGGTGGACCAAGAAGTACTGGTGCAGGTGCCTCCGGAGGAGCGAGGCTTGGGGGTTTACTCCCACGTATTCGTGGTAAAGAAACCTTCGGGAAAATTCAGGCTGATACTGAATCTCCGCCCCCCTGAACAGGTTCATAAAATACAAGCGGTTCCGTATGGAGTCAATCTTCTCGGTAACCAAGTTTCTGTTTCAGGGCTGTCACATGGCCACCGTGGATCTCAGGGATGCATATTTGCATATCCCGATTCATCTGGAGTCCCAGAGGTTTCTCAGGTTGGCGGTGAGGATGAACACGGGTGTGTTACACCTCCAGTTTCGAGCTCTCCCTTTCGGGCTTTCAGCCTCGCCAAGGATCTTTACAAAGGTTCTGGCAGAGGCACTGGCCTCGTTAAGGCTCAAGGCTATAACAGTGATTCCATATCTGGACAATCTACTGTTCATAGCCCAGTCGGCCCAACAACTGCAGAAGGATGTGCAGGAGGCCTTGGGTTTCCTGCGCTCACTGGGGTGGCTAATAAACCAGGAAAAATCCCAGTTGACCCCCTCACAGGAAGTCCTGTATTTAGGATACAGGATTTCTTCAGTGGAGGTGAGGGTGTTTCTTCCTGCGGAGAAGATCAACAAGCTAGAGCAGGCGGTAGCCCAGCTTCAATCAGGTCGGGAAGCCCAGATCAGGGAGGTTATGAGAGTCCTGGGATTGATGACATCATGCTTTCCAGCGGTGGCCTGGGCAGCGCCCTTTGCAGAGACTTATGCTCCGTTATTGGGATGGCAGGGAGCAGAAATTGGATCAGGTTATGCCCCTATCCTCGGCCGTCAGGAGGTCTCTGTGGTGGTGGCGGGCCCAGGCCAACCTAGACAAGGGTCTTCCTTGGTCCCCACAAGCTACGGTGGTGGTCACAACCTATGCCAGTGCGCTGGGTTGGGGTGCCCACCTAGAGGGAATCTTAGCCCAAGGTACCTGGTCGAATCTTGAGGCAGGTCCTTCCTCAAACCAGAAGGAGCTTCTGGCAGTTTGGAAGGCTATAGAAACCTTCCAGTCCCAGTTACAGGGCAGGGATCTGCAGGTTCGGTCAGACAATGTGGCAGCAGTAGCCTACCTGAACAAGCAAGGGGGAACCAGAAGCCCCACGCTACAAGTGATTGCGGACAGAATCTTCTGCTGGGCAGAGAAGAACTTGTCCTCAATATCAGCCATTCATCTGAAGGGAACTCAGAATTTGCTGGCCGACTTTCTCAGTCGGCAGAAGATAGGTCAGGACGAGTGGTCCCTCAACAAGGAAGTGTTCGAGGAGATTGTGTCATGCTGGGGAAGGCCAGAAATAGACCTATTTGCAACAGAAAGCAACAGGAAGGTGACACAATTTTTTTCGGATCACCCACAGGATCGGCCCAGGGGGATAGATGCCCTTGCCAATGCATGGTTGTTCGGCCTGTGTTATGCCTTCCCTCCTGTAAGGATGGTGGCGGAGGTTCTGCAGAAGTTCCGATCGCAAGCTACGGACCTCATTTTAGTGGCTCCTTTTTGGCCAAGGAGACCCTGGTTTGCCAGCATAGAGATTGGCTGTTCATCCTCCGATATTACTGCCAGTCAGGGAGGATTTGCTTTCCCAGGGGCCGATCCTGTATCCTCAGATAGAGAGACTCAAGCTTGCGGCCTGGTATCTGAGGAACAGATCTTAAGATCACAGGGTTTTTCAGAGAGAGTGGTTAAGACCTTGTTAGAATGCCGTAAACCAGTAACTAGAGCGATTTACGCCAAGATAGGAAAGAGGTTTAATTCCTGGTTGCGAGAACAGGGGATTGCACGTCCCAGGGTCCCGGCAGTCCTAGATTTTCTGCAAGCAGGGGTAGAGCTGGGCCTATCTATCAGCACCCTAAAGGTACAGGTGGCGGCCTTAAGTGTTTTCCTTCAGTCCTCTCTCCAGCAGAATCCTTTTGTCAGGAACTTCTTCAAGGCTTTAGCTAGATCCAGGCCTGTGAGAATGAAGACCTGTCCTACTTGGGATTTGTCCTTGGTTCTTAGGGCTTTGACCCGAGATCCATTTGAACCATTAGAGAGAGCATCACTTAAGTGGATGGTACTAAAAACAGTTTTTTTGATAGCGATCACGTCAGCTAGAAGGGTCAGTGATCTGCAGGCGCTCTCGGTCAGAGAGCCATTTTTGTTAATTTTAGAGGACAGGGTAGTACTTAAGGCTGACCCTAGTTTTCTCCCTAAGGTTGTGTCCACTTTTCAAAGGACACAAGATATTATTTTACCAACATTTTTCTCAGCCTCAGGAGAGGATGAGGCGAGATCTTTAAGTTTGTTAGACGTCAGGAGAAGTCTATTAATTTTTTTAGAGGCCACTAAGGTCTTCAGGAAGTCAGACTCACTTTTGTTAATATTTCAGGGCGCCCGCAAGGGCTGCAAGGCGTCCAAATCGTCTATCGCCAGGTGGATACGAATGGCGATAGTTAAAGCCTATGAATTAGAGGGGAAGCAGGCACCCTTAGTTAAGGCACACTCTACCAGGGCGGTTTCCGCATCATGGGCAGAGAGGGCTGGAGCCTCTCCGGAGGAGATCTGCAAGGCAGCAACGTGGTCCAGCTACTCTACGTTTGCAAGACATTACCGCCTGGATTTATGGTCTGATAAACAGCAGACTTTTGGACGAAAGGTCCTCCAGGCAGTGGTCCCGCCCTGACAAGGTGAGCTCCTTGCTTATCATCTCAGAGGCTGTCCTGGAAGACGATATGAGAAAACCAGAGTTAGACTTACCGGTAACTCTTTTTCTAGGAGTCTTCCAGGACAGCCTGGTTTCCCACCCAAAGTTGTTTAAGTTGGACTAAGTGGTGAGGATGTGTACTAACGTGATTGTTAGTGTGTTATGTCTTTCAGAGCCTTCCAGCGGTTCTTGGAGTAAAACTGAGGAGGGATTTTTTACCAAAAACATGTAGCAGAAGACATATTGGCCTAAATTTATCAATTTGATTTATCAATTTTTTTATTGGATGTTGTTGTATAGCAAAGTAAAAAACATTTTTTTTTTCAAAATAGTTTTTTTTTGTTTGTTTATAGAGTAAAAAATAAAAAACGCAGAGGTGATAAGATAAAATACCACCAAAAGAAAGCTCTATTTGTGGACAAAAAAAAAAAGAACCAGGACTGGAAAGGGTGCATATTTTTTTTTTTAGCACTGATCACTGTATTAGTGTCACTGGTTCCCAAAAAGTGTCAGTTAGTGTCAGAATGTCCGCTGCAATATCACAATCCCACTTTAAGTCACTGATCGCTAGTAAAAAATAAATAACTAAATAAAAATGAATAAAAATATCCCATAGTTTGTAGACACTATAAATCATGGGTGCTCCACCTGTGGCCCTCCAGCTTTTGCAGAACTACAAGTCCCATGAGGCTTTGTAAGGCTGACACTTACAAGCATGACTCCCAAAGACAGATGGGAGTTGTAGTTCCGCAAACAGCTGGAGGGCCACAGGTGGAGCACCCATGATATAAATTATGCGCAAACCAATCAATATATGTGATTTTTTTTTCCCTATCCAAAACATGCAGCAGAATACATGGGGACCTAAATTTATGAAGAAATTTTATATTTATTTATTTTTTTACATTTTTTTTTTATTGGAAATGTTTTAGAGTAGAAAGTATATATATATATATATATATATATATATATATATATATATATATATATATATATATAAATTTAATTTTTTTTAGTTTTTTTTGTTTATAGCACAAAAAAGAAAAAACTGAGGTGATCAAATACAACCAAAAGAAAGCTCTATTTGTGGGGGGGGGGGGGGGGGGGGGAAAGGACATCAATTTATTTTAGGTACAACATCACACGACCGTGCAAGTGTCAGTTAACCACTTAGGGACCGGAAGGATTTACCCCCTTAATGACCAGACCATTTTTTGCGATGCAGCACTGCGTCGCTTTAACTCTGCCGTCTTGCGACGTCTTACCCAAACAAAATTTATGTCATTTTTTTTCCCCACAAATTTGTTTTTTATTTGAGATTTCTTTTGGTGGTATTTGATCAACTCTGCGGTTTTTATTTTTTGCGCTACAAACAAAAAAAAAACAATATTTTTTACTTTTTGCTATAATAAATATCCAAAAAAAATAAAATAAAAATCTTTATCAGGTTAGGCCGATACGTATTCTTCTACATATTTTTGGTATAAAAAAAGCAATAAGCGTATATTGATTGGTCTGCGCAACAGTTATAGCATCTACAAAATAGGGGATAGATTTATGGCATTTTTATTATTTATTTATCTTTTACTAGTAATGGCGGCGATCTGTGATTTTGCGGCAGACAGATCGGACACTTTTGACACATTTTTGGGACCATTTATAAATAAAAATGCACTGATTACTGTATCAATGTCACAGGCAGGGAAGGGGTTAACACTAGGGGGCGATCAAGGCCTTAAGTGTTCCATAGAGAGGTGTTTATAACTGAGCGAGGGAGGGGACTGATCGGAGGAGGAGAGAGATCGCTGTTCCTGATCACTAGGAACAGCAGATCTGTCTCTCCTCCCCGTCAGAATGGGGATCTGTCTGTTTACATTGACAGATCCCTGTTCCATGTCTCCCAACATTTTGTGATGGGAATGAGGGACACCTACCAGCAAACGTATGTAGGCATAGGACACGTCCTCATGTCATGCCCTCTTAAAGGAGAATTAACAAAAACAAAAGGTTAATTAAATCCACTACGATTCCTTTATATTGGCTTTTAAAATTTGCAAATGCACCAATTTAGAATTTGGATGAAAGGTTTAGCACTGGGAAACACTTGAAAGATAAAAAGTGCATTTTATATACATCTATATAGATCAGACCAAAATGAGGGACAAATGAGGAGGAACGAGGCACAGAGGGACATTGCTCCAAATCAGGGACAGTTCCTCTAAATCAGGGACAGTTGAGAGCGATGCCGTTCTGGCTCTCTGTGGAGTGATCGGGGGTGGGCGGCAGTCATTGCAGCCACCGGACACGTGCATCGGCTCTGGTTCGCACCCCCCCAATGCTCTTAACCACTTCAGCCCCGGAAGGATTTACCCCCTCCCTGACCAGAGCGTTTTTTTGCGATTCGGAATTGGGACGCTTTAACTGACAATTGCGCGGTCGTGCGGCGTGACTCCCAAACAAAATTGCCGTCCTTTTTTCCTCTTTTTTAACGTATGGGTACTTTACTTTGCCCAACCGTGCCATTCTGCCGACGTATATGTGCAGGAGTCGGTGGCCGACGTACACCTACGACGATTCGCCCAGGACAGCCAACCAGCCGCAGTAGAATGATGGCAGCTTGTCTAAAAGTAAGTAACACAGTGCCGCATCTCAAAAAATGGCCTGGTCATGAAGGCGGGGGGGGGGGGGGGGGGTAAATCTTACGGAGGTCAAGTGGATAAATCAATAAAACATTTTTTATTTCCTCTTTATATAAACTACAATCCGAACATTTAACATTCCAGAAGTAGTTGTCGCTCTGACCTCCAAACCTTGAGAGAACTCGAAGTTTGTGACGCGCGCTTCCCTCGCCCCGGCGTGCCTTTCCGATACATCACTTTTGCGCGTTGACATTAAGTAAGTGTTTCGCTGATGACCAATTTAAAAATCAAAATAGGAAGTTTGCAATGAGCTCCTCGTAGTCCTCGGGTTCTGGGAAAGCTGAATATCCCCCAAGGCTTGATTGATAAAACGTGGCATTTATCCGATCCCTTGGATGGTGTTCAGCAAACTTTATGGCTCAGGCAAACAGCTGGTAAAGTGGGTTCAGAGAAAGGTGAAGGTAATCCACACATACAAATACAAGAGGATAATGATTTTAAAAGGCATAATAGTTGTAATAACACCATTAACCTTTTGCTTCAAATTATTGAATTTGTGGTATTTTTTCAGCGCGCTAATGAAAGGTTCACACTAAGTATGATGCACATTAAGGGCACAATATGCAATTTTCGGTTACTTTTTATTTTTTATTTTTCTATAAATACAGGAATGTTATTTGGCAGTTTGGGAAGGATTCCGCGTTTTTTTTTTTTTCTGCACTCTCACTTTGAACTTTATGTCTCTGAGCGGTATTCAATTTGAAGCGCTTGTAAGGTGTATCTAAGAAGCATGGAGAATGACACTGCATGTCATCTGCTTTACTTCAGGGTCTTCCCGAGCCAGAGGGCACAGCCTCGAAATTGTAGATCCATTAGAAGAGTGTGAAGGAGGGGGAAAAAAAAAAGCTATTTTGGGAAGAGAAGCACCTTTTTGGGGTTTTTCTATTTTTCAAAATCAAACAATGAAACAAACCGGCAATCACATCTAAGGTTAGAGACGACCAGAGGCAACAAGCTGAAAAATTCTGAAAAAAAACCCATCAAACGCAGCCACTGTGCCCATCAATTGCCGCCACTGTGCCCATCAATTGCCGCCACTGTGCCCATCAAACGCAGCCACTGTGCCCATCAAACGCAGCCACTGTGCCCATCAAACGCAGCCACTGTGCCCATCAATTGCCGCCACTGTGCCCATCAAATGCCGCCACTGTGCCCATCAAATGCCGCCACTGTGCCCATCAAATGCTGCCACTGTGCCCATCAAACACAGCCACTGTGCCCATCAATTGCCGCCACTGTGACCATCAAACGCAGCCACTGTGCCCATCAATTGCAGCCACTGTGCCCATCAATTGCAGCCACTGTGCCCATCAATCGCAGCCACTGTGCCCATCAAACGCAGCCACTGTGCCCATCAAATGCCGTAACTGTGCCCATCAAATGCCGCCACTGTGCCCAATAAAATGCAGCCACTGTGCCCATCAAATGCCGCCACTGTGCCCAATAAAATGCAGCCACTGTGCCCAATAAAATGCAGCCACTGTGCCCAATAAAATGCAGCCACTGTGCCCATCAATTGCCACTACTGTGTCCATCAATTCCTCCCACTGTGCCCATCAATTACCGCCACCGTGCCCATCATTTGCCAGCCCGCTGTCTGCGCTTGCCTGTCTTGGTGGGACAGCTCCTCAATGTCTTCTCCCATCCTCTCTTGCCATCCTCTGCTATGATTGGATGCCTGGTGTCCAATCACAGCGCCTGTCGTTTCAGCCAATCAGGTGACGGGTAAAAGATCCGAGCACCTGATTGGTGGAGAGGCGGTTTAGTGTTAGAAAAGCAAATGAATATTCGCTTTCCTAACACAGCTGAGTGACCTGCGAGCGCCCAGCATGGCGCTCACAGGTCATCGTTTTTGAAGCCATTGGAGCCTATGGCTCTAATCAGGGGCTTCAAAACCGGTGGCAGCAGCGGCCATAGATAGATCAATGCAATGCATGAAACTATCTATTGGTGCTAGAGGGGGTGGCAAGAGAGGGGGGGCGGCGCCCGTGCACTCTTATGGATGCACCGCCACTGGAGACGAAACTAAAAGTTGCCTATTATCCAGTAGAATTTTTGTTCAAAATTTTTAATTTTCATCTTCAACTTCAACTTTCAACTTCAATTTTTTTAATAGTTAGGGAGATCAAATAGAAGTTCGTTTTTTAACTGAGTCAAAAAACAAAAGTGAGTACACCCCTCACATTTTTGTAAATATTTTATTCTATCTTTTCATGTGATAACACTGAAGAAATGACACTTGTCTACAATGTAAAGTAGTGAGTGCACAGCTTGTATAACAGTGTAAATTTGCCGTCCCCTCAAAATAACTCAACACACAGCCATTAATGTCTAAACCGCTGGCAACAAAAGTGAGTACACCCCTAAGTGAAAATGTCCAAATCGGACCCAGTCAGCCATTTTCCCTCCCGGTGTCATGTGACTCGTTAGTGTTACAAGGTCTCAGGTAAGAATGGGGAGCAGGTGTGTTATATTTGGTGTTATCGCTCTCACTCTCTCATACTGGTTACTGGAAGTTCAACATGGCACCTCATCACAAAAAACTCTGAGGATCTGAAACATTTTTTTTTTTTTTGCTTTACATAAAGATGGCCTAGGCTATAAGAAGATTGTCAGAACCCTGAAACTGAGCTGCAGCATGGAGGCCAAGACCATACAGCGGTTTAACAGGACAGGTTCCACTCAGAACAGGCCTCGCCATGGTCGACCAAAGAATTTGGTATGAATGCTGCCAGTATTGCTGCAGAGGTTGAAGGGGTGGCGGGGTCAATCTGTCAGTGCTCAGATCATACGCCACACACTGAATCAAATTGGTCTGCATGGGTGTCGTCCCAGAAGGAAGCCTCGTATAAAGATGATGCACAAGAAAGCCTGCAGTTTGCTGAAGACAAGCAGACTAAGGATATGAATTATTGGAACCATGGTTCAGATGGTGTCAAGCGTGTGTGGAGGCAACCAGGTGAGGACTGAGGAGTACAAAGACAAGTGTGTCTTGCCTACAGTCAAGCATGGTGGTGGGAGTGTCATGGTCTGGGGCTGCATGAGTGCTGCCGGCACTGGGGAGCTACAGTTCATTGAGGGAACCATGAATGCCAACATGTACTGTGACATACTGAAGCAGAGCATGATCCCCTCCCTTCAGAGACTGGGCCGCAGGGCAGTATTCCAACATGATAACGACCCCAAACACATCTCCAAGACGAACACTGCCTTGCTAAAGAAGCTGAGGGTACAGGTGATGGATTGGCCAAGCATGTCTCCAGACCTACGGTAAACCCTATCGGGCATCTGTGGGGCATCTGCAAACGGAAGGTGGAGGAGCGCAAGGTCTCCAACATCCACCAGCTCTGTGATGTGGTCATGGAGGAGGGGAAGAGGACTCCAGTGACAACCTGTGAAGCTCTGGTGAATTCCATGCCCAAGAGGGTTTATGCAGTACTGGAAAATAATGGCGGCCACACAAAATATTGACACTTTAGGCCCAATTTGAACATTTTCACTTAGGGGTGTACTCACTTTTGTTGCCAGCAGTTTAGACATTAATGGCTGTGTATTGAGTTATTTTGAGGGGACAGCAAATGTACACCGTTATACAAGCTGTATACTCACTACTTTACATTGTAGCAAAGTGTAATTTCTTCAGTGTTGTCGCATGAAAAGATATAATAAAATATTTACGGGTGTACTCACTTTTGTGAGATACTGTAGGTGACTTCTGAAGGCAATTGGTTCCACTAGATTTTAGTTGGGGGGTATCAGAGTAAAAGGATCTGAATACAAATGCACGCCACACTTTTCATATATGTATTTGTAAAAAAAAATTAAAAACCATTTATCATTTTCCTTCCACTTCACAATTATGTGCCACTTTGTGTTGGTCGATCACATAAAATCCCAATAAAATACATTTACATGTTCGGTTGTAACATGACAAAATTGTAATTTTGGTAAGTTGGATTCGCCGCAAGATCACTTTTATCGGCGGCAGGAGAGGCCCCCCCCCCGTCCTTCCGCCGCGATCCGGTGCCCTTCGCCACTTACCAGAGCTGTTGGTAGCTGCGAAGGCGATCGGATGCTCTTCCTTGCTGGGTATGGAGACGAGTGAGGGAAAGATGGCCCCCACCCGTCTCCATACCATGGCAGTGAGGAAGCGACGTCAAAACGTCACCTCCGCCCATAGCTTTAAAAGGGCCATTTTTTTTATTTTTATTTTTTTTATTGCATTTTTGTGTAAATATGAGATGTGGGGTCTTTTTGACCCCAGATCTCATATTTAAGAGGACCTGTCATGCTTTTTTTTTCTATTACAAGGGATGTTTACATTCCTTGTAATAGGAATAAATGGGACACTATTTTTTTTTTAAACCGTGTAAAAAGAAAAAGAAAAAAAAATTTAACGTGCCCTATCCCGCCGAGCTCATGTGCAGAAGCGGACGCATACGTGAGTAGCGCCCGCATATGAAAACAGTGCTCAAACCACACATGTGAGAAATCACCATGATCGTTAGAGCGAGAGCAATAATTCTAGCCCCCCCTAGAGCTCCGCTGTAACGCAAAACATGTAGGATTTTTTAAACGTCGCCTATGGAGATTTTTAAGGGTAAAAGTTTGTCGCCATTCCACAAGCGGTCGCAATTTTGAAGAGTGACATGTTGGGTATCAATTTGCTCGGCGTAACATTATCTTTTACAATATAAAAAAAATGGGATAACTTTACTGCTGTCTTATTTTTTAATTCAAAAAAGTGTATTTTTTTTTTTAAAGTGCGCTTGTAAGACCGCTGCGCAAATACGGTGTGACAGTATTGCAACAACCCCCATTTTATTTTCTAGGGTATTTTAAATGTTTGGGGGTTCTAAGTAATTTTCTAGCAAAAAAAAAAAAAAAAAATCAGTTTTCAACTTGTAAACAACAAATCTCAAAAAGAGGCTCGGTCCTTAAGGGGTTAAAGAAGCGTGTAATGTGCGTTCTGAATGTAGAACAAACTGGCGCTTGTTTTTTTTTTTTGGCTTGTAAGTTTCTCAATCACAAGACATTATACTGGAGCCCCAGGTGCAGGAATATTATTTTTGCTTCTAAAAGCAGTTTAGAGCCCTAAAATATCATTCCTGCGATCCGTTTGCTGCGTTCGATCGTCCCTTAAGGTGGCGCGCTCTCATTGTTCTGCACCTGCTGTGCCAGGAGTAGTTAGTAGGCGACTCGAAAAAAAAAATGTTGCAGAACAATGATCTTAAAATGCAGCGATTCACCTTACCGATCCCCCAGTGTACCGCCTAACGAGCCGACATCCAGCATTTCATGTGTCGCAGAGAGCCGCTCGCTACTCAAGCAAATCTACTAATAATGTTTTGGCAGTTTGTGCTGCTCAAACCGATTGGCTCCGCAACCCTGAGATACAAATGCACTATATTGTCAAAAGTATTGGGACACCAGCCTTTACAAACACATGAATTTTAATGGTGTCTTAGTCCGTAGGGTTCAATATTGAGTTGGCCCAATCTTTGCAGCTTCAACTCTTCTGGGAAGGCCGTCCACAAGGTTTAGGAGTGTATTTATGGGAATGTTTGACCATTCTTCCAGACATGCATTTGTGAGGTCAGGCACTGATGTTGGACGAGAAGGCATGGCTCTCAGTCTCTGCTCTAATTCATCCCAAAGGTGTTCTATCAGGTTGAGCTCAGGACTAGGGATGAGCTTCGTGTTCGACTCGAACATTGGTCGTTCGGGCGTTCGCCGAATTCTGAACGTTTGGGCCGTTCGCGGCAAAATTCGTGCGGCCCACAATGCACTGCGATGGCGCAGTGCATTGCTGGCTCATGATTGGCCAAGCATGCACTGTGACCCCGCATGCTTGGCCAATCGCAGCGCCAGCAGCGAGGAGAGCCATGGTTGGCCACAGGCATCCTGCCTGTGGCCAATCATAGCTCAGGCTGTGTAGTGCACGCCCCACACTATATAAGGCCGCCTTTGAGGCGGCCTCGTGTAGTGTGTTAGCATCTGAAGCAGTGGGTGTTCTGTGTACCTTCAACACAGTTACACACCAATAGTTTTTGGTTGATTTCCTATCTTGCTCTTGTCTAGTGGTTACTGTCTGTTCCCTGACCGCAGTATACACCGCTATATTCACCTAACCTATATAGCTAGTGATCTAGCTTTAATAATAGAGCTTGCAGTCAGTAGTGTTAGGAGATAGTGCGTGCTGTCTGCGTGCTCTGTACCCAGTACATACCACTATATCCACCTACATAGCTGTTCTCTATTTGAGCCCAATTGCCATCTGCAGGAGTTATTGGAAGTTGTGTGTGCTTCCAGCACAGCACAGTACAGTATACATCTGTATATACCCCTTTAACTCTGCTGTTTTCTGGTTATTGTCTGCGTGCCCTGACCGCAGTATACACCGTGATATTCACCTCACCTATATAGCTAGTGGTCCATCTTTAATAATAGAGCTTGCAGTCAGTAGTGCCAGGAGATAGTGCGTGTGTGACGGACTGGGGTTTATATGGTCACAAAACAGACACCCCAAAGCAAAGTACATATTCATTTTTTTTTTATATTTCTAAATATGTCCCTTCGATTCTATTAATAACCAGTAGATGGCAGAGAAGGTACACAAACAGAGTCTATATAAAGCCACACACCATGTGACTGGAAATTAAACTACTTCCAGCCATAAAGTCAGTGGTCATATCTCATGCTGTTTGTGTGATTCTTTGCAGGTATGTACTCTAAATTGTTCCTAATCTGTATTAACCTGTGATAGAAAGATTCCTAAACATCTTGAGCAGATGCAGAAAAAGTCTCAGCAGATTTTATGCTATTGTTTTGCTGTAATTAGAAGTTTAGAACAGCATGTGTCAGAAACAAGTGAAAAGTGCATAAGAACATGAAAATACTGCATTAGTCAGAACAAATGTCTATGATAAACACTAAACCTTTCTAAATAGGTATATTTAAACCTGATTTATTGGAAATTGCATAGATTTATAGAAGCACATATTTTCTGTTATTTAATATAGAAAAAAACCTATTGTATGTAAAGCTTATGTATTGCATCATACAGACATGCAATGTGCACCATCTAGTGGTTAAAAAAGAGTACTACCATGAAAATATTTGTATTAAAGCAATGCATTGCCAGTATGATTATTGCACACTTAAAGTGTACCAGAGAGATAAAGATAATTATCTATAACACTGAATAACAGGGATATATATGTTATTAAAATATAGTAATGTTCATTGTTATAACTACGTTTTAAAATACTTTAGTTAAAATCGGTATTATATATATTGTTAATGGTTTTAAACATGTGACTATAAAAATGTAAAAGATGTATTGTTATGTAAAAATTAAACTACTTCCAGCCATAAAGTCAGTGGTCATATCTCATGCTGTTTGTGTGATTCTTTGCAGTCCACGCCAAGCTGATCACCTTATCTCATCGCGTCTACAACCATCGGCTCTCTTAATTCACATTTTGAGGCCGGTAACATTTTGGGGGCTCGTCCGGGATTCGTTGTGTTACCAGTGAAAAGGAAGCGCGAGACAAGCGTGAGCCTGCTACAGAGCTACAAGGAGAGTCGTGAGAGTCGTCTGCCTCGTGAGTGCAAGTCTTCAGATTGCAACAGAGATGGCGTCTCCTCGTCGTGCGCTGATGTGGGATATCCAGAAACAAATTCATCTGCTTAATGAAGAACAGCTGCATAGCCTCGCTATTACGCTGGAAGATGAAAGAGACGTGGACGTTCCATCAGTGACTGGTACCAACGAAATGGAACTTGTTGAATTTATTAAAGACTACTTGAGAAGTGATCAGCTGGAAACGTTGGAAGATCAAGGTATGTCTTACCTACTCATCATCCAAGACAAGATCAAGGAACTAAAACTTAACAAGGAAAGTACACCAACTGTGGACATTGCAACCGCTGCAAAAAAAATAAGTAGTGGAACTGCAAGGACTGAACAGGTATCGGAGGTGGTGAGATTAACTGATGTTGTTGCTTTATTGCCACGTAGAGAATTTAAAATGCATGGTGGTGTAATTTCAGATCATGGTTCGGACATGAGTTACAGTAGCGTGTGCAGACAAATTGACGAGGGTCTAACAGAAAAATTCCCTGAATCTGAAATTATACACACAGTGTTGAGAATAATCAAACCTGGTAATTTTAAAGATATGTTGACTGACAAAGATGATCTTACTGTTGCTGAATTGAAAAGGTTTTTGAAGTCACATATGAGAGAACCAAGTGGTAATGAGTTATTTCAGGACCTTAGCAATGCTGCCCAGCAAGAAAGAGAAACAGCACAACAATTTGTTTACAGGCTAGTGGGGTTAAAACAAAAAGTTCTGTCCACATCACAACATGATAGGCAAGAGTTTAACTATGACAAAAAACTGGTGCAAGGCATATTCCTTCATACACTCTATCAGGGACTAAATGAGAAAAATGCTAATGTTAGACGAGATATCAAGCCTTACGTGTCTGATTTGACAGTAACAGATGACTTTATCATAGAGCAAGTCACCAGATCAGTTGATGAGGAAACAGAAAGGCAGAGACGCTTAAACAGTGCACCTAAACATAAACCTCTTACTGTTAATTCATCCCAGACACCAGGGAATAGCGAAAAAGACACCTTGCAGAGAGTTGAGGGAAATGTTAAAGCAAATCACACTGCATTAATGGAACTAACAACACAGGTCTCTGCTCTCACAAAGAACCTGGAAAAGATGATGAAGCTAACTCCTATTGTTGGAAACCAAATGACTAAGCCACTAACCAATGTTCAAGTTCCAGATACAACTCACTGCAAGCCCAGGTGTGATGATTGCATTAAACGAGAGAGTCAGAACTGCTACCATTGTTTCTACTGTGGTTGGACAGGACACAGAGCGGTTGATTGCTTGAAGAAAAGAAGGCAGTCGGGAAATGACAGACGGTCACTGGGAAAGGGACAACCAGTGACCACCTCAAATGATCTGTCCCATGCTAAGGTAAACAGGGTATTCACCCACCGGTCAACTAGAACACTCCCAAAAGAGAATGGATTCTCCAAACAACACGTAGCACAATTAATTGGAGGAAAATGCCTACTGTCATGTCAGATGAATGGTGTACCGGTTGACATGTTGATGGATACAGGAGCTCAGGTCAGCATTGTCGGGAAGGCATGGTTAGAAAAGTTTCTACCCAGTGTCTCCATTAGGCACATACAAGATTTACTTTGTGATGACAACTTATCCATTACAGCTGCAAATGGTTCTATCATTCCATTCATCGGATGGATTGAAGTCTGCCTGGAATTCGAAAGTAGTGGACATGGAAACTCAGCCATTTATGTGCCAATGCTGGTGAGTGACTGCTGTAATGACAATCCAATTCTTAGGTTTAATGTTATCGAAGAATTGATCAGAGAAAACCGTGACCGACCAAACAGCACCCAAAACCTGACTATCTTGCTGAGTGAAGCTATGAAAGTAAGACAGAGTGTAGCGAATAACATTGTCAATGCTGTCAGTCAAGCAACTGACCCAGGAGAAATATTCGATAGTCGTATGGTCAAAGTGGGGAAGAAGGGACTCCAGGTTAAAGGAGGCGAGCTCTGTGAAGTCAAATGCAGAATTAGAGCGTGGCCGAAAGGAGGAATCATGCCATTTGAACCACTTCCCGAATATCCAGTTGAGGAAGGACTTGAACTATTTCCTTCAGTGGTAGATGTGCCAAATGGGTTCTCTAAACTGGTGAAGATACCTATACTGAACCGTGCTCAACATGACATCTACCTTCCACCCAGAACAGTATTGGGTACCATTTCTCCAGCAGCTGAGATTCTACCATTGTCTCCAAACAAAGACGATGGAAAGGGAATTGACCAGAAGAAAAGGGTGTTTCATGTAAACCAGTTGAATCAAGTGGACACTGGAAATCAGCTACCCACTAACAAATCTGTTAAGTGGCACCCACCTGTCAATTTGGAAGATCTCTCAGAAGAAGAACAGGAGATAGCGAGACAAATGTTATATGATGAATCAGATGTCTTTGCTCGAGATGAGGGAGACATAGGATGCATTCCTAACCTGAAACTGAGGATAAATCTGAAAGATGAAACTCCTGTCCAGAAACGCTACAATTCGATACCGAAACCCCTATACAAAGAAGTGAAAGAATATATCCAAAACCTTCTTGACCGAGGTTGGGTAACAGAATCTTCTTCCGCATACTCATCACCAGTTGTTTGTGTTCGAAAGAAGGACAGTAGCCTATGTGTTGACTTTAGGGAGTTAAACCGAAAGACTATCCCAGATAGACATCCACTACCCAGAATACAAGATCTGCTGGATAGCTTAGGAGGATTTACGTGGTTCTCAATCCTGGACCAGGGTAGTGCGTATCATCAAGGCTTTGTGCATGAAGACTCCAGACATCTGACGGCTTTCAGCACCCCCTGGGGACTCCTGGAGTGGAACTGTATTCCATTTGGATTAACGAAAGCCCCAGCAGCTTTTAAGAGATGCATGGAGAATGTAATAGAGGGCATCAGAGACAAATGTTGTTCTCCATACTTGGATGATGTACTTTGCTACTCCAAAACTTTTCAGGAGCATGTCAATGATATTATGCAAGTGCTTAATCGAATGCGTGAGCATGGTATCAAACTTAGACCGAAGAAGTGTGAACTCTTTAAACGACAGATTCGATACCTTGGACGAATGGTGTCAGAAGAAGGCATAAAAATTGACCCAAAAGATCTTGAAGCGGTATTACATTTGAAAAGGAAAGAACCAAAAACAGTGGGAGGAGTCAGATCTTTGTTAGGATTCCTGAGCTACTACAGGTCCTTCATTCAAGATTTCTCTCGACTTGCTAAACCACTGTATGAACTTTTGCAGAACACTGAGAAAGAATCTGCTACATCCATCCCCAAAAACAATTGGATGGAATCTATAAAGAAAAACGGGAACAAAGCACAAGTGCCATCTAAAACACTGATTCAATGGACACCCAAACATCAAGCTGTAGTATCCAGACTGGTGGACATGCTAACCAATCCACCAATTCTAGCATACCCTGATTTTGATTTACCCTTCGTTTTACACACTGATGCTTCCAATGAAGGCCTAGGTGCTGTACTATACCAACGACAAGGAGAAAAACTTCGTGTTATTGGGTTTGGCTCCAGAACATTGACTCCAGCAGAGCGCAATTACCATCTTCACTCTGGTAAACTTGAGTTTTTAGCTCTCAAGTGGGCAGTCTGTGACAAATTCAGAGATTACTTGTACTACGCTCCAACATTCACCGTTTACACAGACAACAACTCATTGACATATGTATTGAGTACTGCCAGACTGAATGCTGTGGGTCATCGCTGGGTTGGCGAGTTGGCTGATTTCCACTTCGATATCAAGTACAGGCCAGGTAAACAGAATGCAGACGCAGATACACTGTCACGATTTCCGGTGGAACTCACAAAGAATCTGAGTGAGTACACAGAGCTTGTACCATCTGAGGTTGTGTCAGCTATGTGGCAAGGGAGCAGAGCTGTTGACGAAGAAGAGGTATTATGGGTGGCTTCATTGACTCTTCACTCAGAAAGTGATGTGGCCGAAGAATTGCTGAAAGGACAGACAATCTGCCCAATGACTCAGGAGAATATCAGAGCATTACAACAAGACGATACCAACATTAGAGAAGTGGTCTGGCTTAAGGAGAACGACTGGATTCCAAACCACAAAGAAAAGGAGAGTATGACCAGCAAAACAAGACGTTTGATACATGAATGGAATAAACTCAGAGTCGATGAAGGAATCCTCTACCGACACTCTGGAACCCGAAAACAGCTAGTTCTACCAGAAAAGTTAAAACCATTGGTCTTAAGAAATCTTCATGATGACATGGGTCACATTGGTACTGACAAGGTAACCCACCTAGCACGTGAACAATTTTACTGGCCATTTATGCAACGAGACATTGATGAATATGTGCTGAAGAAGTGCAGCTGCATCAAGCAAAAGCGTCCAAATATCACCAAAAGAGCACCTATGGGTTCGATTACTACCAGTTCACCTTTGGAGTTAGTATCCATTGATTATCTTCACTTGGAGAAAAGCAAAGGAGGATATGAGTATATACTTGTAATAGTTGACCATTTCACACGCTTTGCACAAGCGTATCCAACTAAGAACAAATCTGGAAAAACGGCGGCAGAAAAGATCTTTCAAGATTTCATACCACGTTTTGGCTATCCAGAGAAACTCCACCATGACCAAGGAAGAGAATTTGAAAACAACTTATTTCAGACATTGCAACGATTGGCAGGGATTTCTCATTCAAGAACTACTCCATACCATCCACAGGGTAACCCAGTGGAGAGACTGAACCGTACTTTATTACAGATGCTTCGCACCTTAGAGGAAGAGAAAAAGTCAGATTGGAAAGAACATCTTCCACATATGGTTCATGCATACAATTGCACCAGGCATGAAGCCACAGGATACTCGCCATTCTTTCTATTGTATGGAAGATCTCCTCGTTTGCCAATTGACCTAATGCTCAACCTAAATTTGGAAAAGGAATCAGAAAGTCAACCAATATTTACTCAGAAATGGGCATCTAGAATGCAAGAAGCTTACAAAATCGCATCCGAGAATAGCAAAAAATCATCTGCTAAAGGGAAGAAGTACTATGACAAACAGATAAAAGGAGCACCTCTTCAACCGGGTGATCAGGTCTTAGTACGAAATCTCTCTGAAAGAGGAGGACCTGGTAAACTTCGTTCATACTGGGAACAATCAGTACACAAAGTGGTAGAAAGAATCAAAGATGGGCCTGTGTACAAAATTCAGCCTGAAAGTGGTAAAAAGACTATTCGAGTACTGCACAGAAATCTTTTACTACCAGTAAATGACCTACCAATTGAAGGACACATTCCAAGAGTACCGATGAAACAAAGACAATCAAGTAACAGAAAGGATACCAGAATGGATGTGGACCAGGAGGAGGAATGTTCAGATGAAGAAAGATGGTATTATCCTTATATACCAGAGATTACAGAAAGTCATGATTGTATTGTGTCTCAACCAAACTCTCAAAACGTACAGAAAATCCCATTAAGAGTCTCTGCTGAAGAGTTATATCCTACAACTACCACACCCAATCTTGAACAAGAACAAAATGATGGAACAGTAGTTGGCGACCAAATCTGGGCTACAGATATGGTGGGACTAGACACTGCAGAATTACCCTCATTAAGTCAAGACTTACCTGTGAACCAAGATATGCAAATGGAAAATGATGTTGATGGAGAAGACTCAACTCCTGTCAGAAGATCTACCAGACAAGCGAAGCCTAAAGAGATCTTTACATATGACACACTAGGTCAGCCAAGATACATACCAAGTCAGATTCACACCATACAAACTCCTACAATGCTAGCTACTCCCATGACATGCCAGGTAGTTAACGTAGCTCCTTGGTGGCAACAAGTACCTATTTGGGTTACTTAAATCACTAAATAGTGTTCAGATACCAATTGAGTTTAATGTCGGGAGCCATTAACTGAAGGAGGGGAGAGTGTGACGGACTGGGGTTTATATGGTCACAAAACAGACACCCCAAAGCAAAGTACATATTCATTTTTTTTTATATTTCTAAATATGTCCCTTCGATTCTATTAATAACCAGTAGATGGCAGAGAAGGTACACAAACAGAGTCTATATAAGGCCACACACCATGTGACTGGAAATTAAACTACTTCCAGCCATAAAGTCAGTGGTCATATCTCATGCTGTTTGTGTGATTCTTTGCAGGTATGTACTCTAAATTGTTCCTAATCTGTATTAACCTGTGATAGAAAGATTCCTAAACATCTTGAGCAGATGCAGAAAAAGTCTCAGCAGATTTTATGCTATTGTTTTGCTGTAATTAGAAGTTTAGAACAGCATGTGTCAGAAACAAGTGAAAAGTGCATAAGAACATGAAAATACTGCATTAGTCAGAACAAATGTCTATGATAAACACTAAACCTTTCTAAATAGGTATATTTAAACCTGATTTATTGGAAATTGCATAGATTTATAGAAGCACATGTTTTCTGTTATTTAATATAGAAAAAAACCTATTGTATGTAAAGCTTATGTATTGCATCATACAGACATGCAATGTGCACCATCTAGTGGTTAAAAAAGAGTACTACCATGAAAATATTTGTATTAAAGCAATGCATTGCCAGTATGATTATTGCACACTTAAAGTGTACCAGAGAGATAAAGATAATTATCTATAACACTGAATAACAGGGATATATATGTTATTAAAATATAGTAATGTTCATTGTTATAACTACGTTTTAAAATACTTTAGTTAAAATCGGTATTATATATATTGTTAATGGTTTTAAACATGTGACTATAAAAATGTAAAAGATGTATTGTTATGTAAAAATTAAACTACTTCCAGCCATAAAGTCAGTGGTCATATCTCATGCTGTTTGTGTGATTCTTTGCAGTCCACGCCAAGCTGATCACCTTATCTCATCGCGTCTACAACCATCGGCTCTCTTAATTCACATTTTGAGGCCGGTAACACGTGCTGTCTGCGTGCTCTGTACCCAGTACATACCACTATATCCACCTACATAGCTGTTCTCTATTTGAGCCCAATTGCCATCTGCAGGAGTTATTGGAAGTTGTGTGTGCTTCCAGCACAGCACAGTATACATCTGTATATACCCCTTTAACTCTGCTGTTTTCTGGTTATTGTCTGCGTGCCCTGACCGCAGTATACACCGTGATATTCACCTCACCTATATAGCTAGTGGTCCATCTTTAATAATAGAGCTTGCAGTCAGTAGTGCCAGGAGATAGTGCGTGTGTGACGGACTGGGGTTTATATGGTCACAAAACAGACACCCCAAAGCAAAGTACATATTCATTTTTTTTTTATATTTCTAAATATGTCCCTTCGATTCTATTAATAACCAGTAGATGGCAGAGAAGGTACACAAACAGAGTCTATATAAGGCCACACACCATGTGACTGGAAATTAAACTACTTCCAGCCATAAAGTCAGTGGTCATATCTCATGCTGTTTGTGTGATTCTTTGCAGGTATGTACTCTAAATTGTTCCTAATCTGTATTAACCTGTGATAGAAAGATTCCTAAACATCTTGAGCAGATGCAGAAAAAGTCTCAGCAGATTTTATGCTATTGTTTTGCTGTAATTAGAAGTTTAGAACAGCATGTGTCAGAAACAAGTGAAAAGTGCATAAGAACATGAAAATACTGCATTAGTCAGAACAAATGTCTATGATAAACACTAAACCTTTCTAAATAGGTATATTTAAACCTGATTTATTGGAAATTGCATAGATTTATAGAAGCACATATTTTCTGTTATTTAATATAGAAAAAAACCTATTGTATGTAAAGCTTATGTATTGCATCATACAGACATGCAATGTGCACCATCTAGTGGTTAAAAAAGAGTACTACCATGAAAATATTTGTATTAAAGCAATGCATTGCCAGTATGATTATTGCACACTTAACCACTTGCCGACCGCCTCACGCCGATGTACGTCGGCAGAATGGCACGGGCAGGCATAAGCACGTACATGTACGTGATTTGCCTCCCGCGGGTCGGGGGCCCGATCGGGCCCCCGCCCGGTGCCTGCGGCGGTCGGTTTTCGTTCGGGAGCGATCCCGGACGAGGGGACGGCCATTCATTCATGGCCACCCCCTCGCGATCGCTCCCGACGAATGGAAATCCCCGGTGACATCACTTCCTCTCCTGTAATGTAAACACAGGAGAGGAAGTGATGTATTCTCTCCTCCGTGTCGGTATTTTTCGTTCCGACACGGAGGAGAGCGGATCAGTGAGTTGCACCAACACATCCCACACACAGTAGAACATGCCAGGCACACTCACACCCCCCCTTTACCCCCCGATCACCCCCCCAATTACCCCTGCCCCCCCAGTCACAGTGACACCAATGTCATTTTTTTTTATTTTTTTTTTTTTTTTGCATTGGTGTCATTTGTGACTGTAATAACTGTTAGGGCAGTTAGGGTTAGCCCCCTTTAGTTCTAATGTACCCCCCTAACCCCCCCAATAAAGGTTTAACCCCGTGATCACCCCCCGTCGCCAGTGTCACTAAGGCTGGGTTCACATTGCAGCGGTTTATGAGAACGAATGTGATTCGCACCGCACTGCAGTGCAAATCACATCCGATCTCTGTGCGATTCGAGTTCAGCCATTCGCCGCACCCGCCGCACCCGCCACACCCGCCGCACCCGCCGCACCCGCCGCAAATTCGCACGGGACCCTTTTTTTGGCCCGCAGCAGAATCGGATCGCATGGGTGTTCACACCATGCGATCCGAGTTTGCAGATCGCACTGCGATATGCGAACTGATCTGGGGGTGTCAGTAACATTTCACTGACACTCCCAGCAGTTCGCATAGGGCAGTGTGAACTGCCGCCGGGAGGCATGCGATGCGGGAACCCGCCGCGGATTCGCGGCGTTTCCGCATCGCTCCAGTGTGAACCCAGCCTAATAAGCGATCATTTTTCTGATCGCCGTATTAGTGTCACAGGTGACGCTAGTTAGGCAGGTAGGTATTTAGGTTCGCCGCAGCTTTTTATAGCGCTAGGGACCCCCATATACTACCGCATAAAGCCCCCTGATTGCCCCCTAGTTAACCCTTTCACCAGTGATCACCATATAACTGTTACAGGTGACGCTGGTTGGTTAGTTATTTTTTTATAGTTTCAGGGCACCCGCCATTTATTACCTAATAAAGGTTTAACCCCCTGATCACCCGGCAGGTGTCATTTGTGACTAATAACTGTTAGGGCAGTTAGGGTTAGCCCCCTTTAGTTCTAAGGTACCCCCCTAACCCCCCCAATAAAGGTTTAACCCCGTGATCACCCCCCGTCGCCAGTGTCACTAAGGCTGGGTTCACATTGCAGCGGTTTATGAGAACGGATGTGATTCGCACCGCACTGCAGTGCAAATCACATCCGATCTCTGTGCGATTCGAGTTCAGCTATACAGATAGTATGGCTGAATTCGTGTCGCACCCGCCGCACCCGCCGCAAACTCGCACGGGACCCTTTTTTTGGTCCGCAGCAGAATCGGATCGCATGGGTGTTCACACCATGCGATCCAAGTTTGCAGATCGCACTGCGATATGCGAACTGATCTGGGGGTGTCATTAACATTTCACTGACACTCCCAGCAGTTCGCATAGGGCAGTGTGAACTGCCGCCGGGAGGCATGCGATGCGGGAACCCGCCGCGCATTCGTGGCGTTCCCGCATCGCTCCAGTGTGAACCCAGCCTAATAAGCGATCGTTTTTCTGATCGCTGTATTAGTGTCACAGGTGACGCTAGTTAGGCAGGTAGGTATTTAGGTTCGCCGCAGCTTTTTATAGCGCCAGGGACCCCCATATACTACCGCATAAAGCCCCCTGATTGCCCCCTAGTTAACCCTTTCACCAGTGATCACCATATAACTGTTACAGGTGACGCTGGTTGGTTAGTTATTTTTTTATAGTTTCAGGGCACCCGCCATTTATTACCTAGTCTCACTAGTGTACCCCTAAATGTAGGGGTGTCTACTTTCTAAAATGGGGTCATTTGGGGGGGGGGGTTTGTGCCATCTTGGCATTTTATGGCCTTCAAAACTGTAACGCCCTTAGAAAGCCTGAAGGCGGTGCTTGGTTTTTGGGGCCCCGTACGCGGCTAGGCTCCCAAAAAGTCCCACATATGTGGTATCCCCGTACTCAGGAGAAGCAGCAGAATTTATTTTGGGGTGTCATTTCACATATGCCCATGGCATGCGTGAGCAATATATCATTTAGTGACAACTTTGTGAAAAAAAAAAAAAGTTTGTAATTTTCCTGCAACTTGTGGCAAAATATAAAATATTCCATGGACTCAACATGCCTCTCAGCAAATAGCTTGGGGTGTCTACTTTCTAAAATGGGGTCATTTGTGGGGGTTTTGTGCCATCTTGGCATTTTATGGCCTTCAAAACTGTAATAGGTAGTGAGAAGTGAACTCAAAAAATTACGCCCTTAGAAAGCCTGAAGGCGGTGCTTGGTTTTCGGGGCCCCGTACGCGGCTAGGCTCCCAAAAAGTCCCACATATGTGGTATCCCCGTACTCAGGAGAAGCAGCAGAATTTATTTTGGGGTGTCATTTCACATATGCCCATGGCATGCATGAGCAATATATCATTTAGTGACAACTTTGTGAAAAAAAAAAAAAAAAAAAAAAAGTTTGTAATTTTCCCGCAACTTGTGGCAAAATATAAAATATTCCATGGACTCAACATGCCTCTCAGCAAATAGCTTGGGGTGTCTACTTTCTAAAATGGGGTCATTTGTGGGGGTTTTGTGCCATCTTGGCATTTTATGGCCTTCAAAACTGTAATAGGTAGTGAGGCGTGAAATCAAAAATTTACGCCCTTAGAAAGCCTGAAGGCGGTGCTTGGTTTTCGGGGCCCTGTACGCGGCTAGGCTCCCAAAAAGTCCCACATATGTGGTATCCCCGTACTCAGGAGAAGCAGCAGAATTTATTTTGGGGTGTCATTTCACATACGCCCATAGCATGTGTGAGCAATATATCATTTAGTGACAACTTTGTGTAAAAAAAAAAAAAAAATTTTTTTTTTGTCATTATTCAATCGCTTGAGGCAAAAAAATAAAATATTCAATGGGCTCAACATGCCTCTTATCAATTTCCTTAGGGGGTCTACTTTCCAAAATGGGGTCATTTGGGGGGGTTTTGTACTGCCCTGTCATTTTAGCACCTCAAGAAATGAGATAGGCAGTCGTAAACTAAAAGCTGCGTAAATTCCAGAAAACGTACCTTAGTTTGTAGATGTGACAACTTTTGCGCAAACCAATAAATATACAATTATTGACTTTTTTTTTACCAAAGACATGTGGCTGAATACATTTTGGCCTAAATGTATGACTAAAATTGAGTTTATTGGATTTTTCTAATAACAAAAAGTAGAAAATATCATTTTTTTTCAAAATTTGCGGTCTTTTTACGTTTATATCGCAAAAAATAAAAATCGCAGAGGCAATCAAATACCATCAAAAGAAAGCTCTATTTGTGGGAAGAAAAGGACGCAAATTTTGTTTGGGTACAACATTGCATGACCGCGCAATTACCAGTTAAAGCAGCGCAGTGCCAAAGTGTAAAAAGACCTCTGGTCATTTACCAGCAAAATGGTCCGGTCTGAAAGTGGTTAAAGTGTACCAGAGAGATAAAGATAATTATCTATAACACTGAATAACAGGGATATATATGTTATTAAAATATAGTAATGTTCATTGTTATAACTACGTTTTAAAATACTTTAGTTAAAATCGGTATTATATATATTGTTAATGGTTTTAAACATGTGACTATAAAAATGTAAAAGATGTATTGTTATGTAAAAATTAAACTACTTCCAGCCATAAAGTCAGTGGTCATATCTCATGCTGTTTGTGTGATTCTTTGCAGTCCACGCCAAGCTGATCACCTTATCTCATCGCGTCTACAACCATCGGCTCTCTTAATTCACATTTTGAGGCCGGTAACACGTGCTGTCTGCGTGCTCTGTACCCAGTACATACCACTATATCCACCTACATAGCTGTTCTCTATTTGAGCCCAATTGCCATCTGCAGGAGTTATTGGAAGTTGTGTGTGCTTCCAGCACAGCACAGTATACATCTGTATATACCCCTTTAACTCTGCTGTTTTCTGGTTATTGTCTGCGTGCCCTGACCGCAGTATACACCGTGATATTCACCTCACCTATATAGCTAGTGGTCCATCTTTAATAATAGAGCTTGCAGTCAGTAGTGCCAGGAGATAGTGCGTGCTCTGTACCCAGTACATACCGCTATAATCCACCTACATAGCTGTTCTCTATTTGGGCCCAATTGCCATCTGCAGGAGTTATTGGAAGTTGTGTGTGCTTCCAGCACAGCACAGTATACATCTGTATATACCCCTTTAACTCTGCTGTTCTATAAAAAAGGCATCTGCAGGAGTTAGTGGGTGTTGTGTGCCTCCAGCACAATATAAACTACCCAACTTCTGTTTTACCCAACTCCCTTCAGGCCATTACCATGTCTGGAAGGCCAGCAAGGAGAGGCAGACAGGCGCGAGCCGATAAAAGAGGGCAAGCAGGCTCTGTGTCTAGAGACAACAGTGCTGGTCGTGGACGCGGTGCATTGTCATCAGCACGTGGCCATGGGACATGCTTGTCCTTCTTTTCTGCAGCTGGACATGTTGAACCGCAACATGCCAACGACTTGGTAGAGTGGATGACCAAGCCCTCTTAATCCTCCTCATCCTCTCTCACCCAGTCTCAGGGTAGTAGCAAAGCAGCTGCCAACGCATCGTCTTCCCTTCCTCTCAATGTCATCATCAGTGACTCCTTCCCTAGACCCACCACGTCCTCCTGAGGAGTCTCCTGAACTCTTTGAGCACAGTGTTGGGTACATGCTCCAGGAGGATGCCCAGTGTTTGGTGGGCTCTGATGATGACACTCAGCTAGAGGAAGGCAGTAGCGTGAGCGCAGAGAGAGAGGATGCTCAAGAAGCACAGCAATCTGGCAGTCATGTTCCACAAGCTGCAGCATACTGCCAAGTTTGCTACAGCGATGAAGAGGGAGGGGATGATGAGGGCACTGACTCCACGTGGGTGCCTGGAAGGAGGGAGGAGGAGGAGGAGGAGGAGGCACATGTCCAACGAGGCAGGATGCCCTCCGGGGGCCAGCTTAGGGGCAGCACACCGACTGAATCACACCGCAGAGCTCCGCCTGCGCAGAGCGCTTCCTCTGCGCGTTATTCTAAAAGTTCTTTGGTGTGGGCCTTTTTTGAGACGAGTGCATCAGATCGCACCGCTGCTATTTGCAACATATGTCTCAAGCGTATCTCACGTGGCCAAAACATCAGCCGCTTGGGCACCACATGCTTGACCAGACATATGTTGACCTGCCATGCAGCTCGTTGGCAAGCGTACCTCAAAGACCCACACCAAAGAACAAAGCAGACCTCTCCTTGCTCCTCATCAGCTGGCATCTCCAACCCCACTAGACCTTCAGTCCTCTCTGAAACCTGCTCTGAGAGGAATGAAGGTGTAGAATTAGGTGTGTCACAGCCAAGTGCTTCCGGGAACTCTGCTAGTGGTACATCCACATCCGATTATAGCAGGCAAATGTCCCTGCCCCAGCTGCTGGACCGGCGGAAGAAATTTACTCCCAGCCATCCACATGCCCAGCGGTTGAATGCTAGCTTGGCTAAATTGCTAGCACTTCAACTGCTGCCTTTTCAGTTGGTAGACTCGGCCCCCTTCCGTGAGTTTGTACAATGTGCGGTTCCTCAGTGGCAGGTCCCCAAACGCCACTTTTTCTCACGGAAGGCGATTCCGGCTCTCTACCGGCATGTGGAAGGCAATGTCCTTGCCTCGCTGGACAGGGCGGTCAGCGGTAAGGTGCATATTACCGCTGACTCATGGTCCAGCAGGCATGGACAGGGACGTTACCTGTCTTTCACGGCCCATTGGGTCACTCTTCTGGCTGCTGGGAAGGATGCAGGACAAGGTGCAGTAGTGTTGGAGGTTGTTCCGCCACCACGCCTCCAAAATGCTACTATTGGTTGTGACACACCTCTCTCCTCCACCCCCTCCTCTTCTTCTTCCTCCATGGCCTCTTCCAGTGCTCTGTCCTCAGAACCAGCGGTGCTCCGTAGGCGTTCCAGGGGCTACGCAAGTACGCAGGCAAAACGATGCCATGCCGTGCTTGCGCTGGTTTGTTTGGGGGACAGGAGCCACACTGGGGCGGATGTTTTGTCAGCTCTGCAGGGGCAGGCCGAGAGGTGGTTGACGCCACGCCAGCTTAAGCCAGGAATGGTGGTTTGCGACAATGGCACCAACCTCCTCTCCGCCCTCTGACAGGGACAACTGACCCATGTGCCCTGTGTAGCTCACGTCCTTAACCTGGTGGTGCAGCGGTTCTTGGGCAGGTACCCCGGCTTACATGATGTCCTGAAGCAGGCCAGGAAAGTCTGTGTGCATTTCCGCCAATCATTTAATGCCTGTGCTCGGCTGGCTGAGCTCCAAAAGGAGTTGAACCTGCCCAAGAACCGCCTTATATGTGACATGCCCACCAGATGGAACTCAACATTGGCCATGCTGCAGCGGCTGCACACGCAGCAGAGGGCCATCAATGAGTACCTGTGCAACTACGGCACCAGGACAGGGTCAGGGGAGCTTGGTTTTTTCTCACCACGCCAGTGGGGCATGATCAGGGATGCATGCGCTGTCCTGTCACCGTTTGAGGAGGCCACAAGGATGGTGAGCAGTGACAGTGCATGCATCAGTGACACTGTACCTCTTGTCCACCTCTTGGAGCATACGCTGCGTGGAATAATGGACAGGGCACTTGAGGCAGAACAGAGGCAGGAAGAGGAGGACTTCCTTGCCTCTCAAGGCCCCCTTTATCCAGACAGTGTTCCTGCTGTGCCACCCATCACACAGGAAGAGGGTGAGGAGGAAGAGGAGGAGGAGGATGATTGTGTCAGCATGGAGGTAGAGGCTGGCACTCAGCATCAGCATCAGCAGCAGCAGTCTTATAGGGATGATTTACAGTCCCAAGAAACACCTGGACTTGTACGTGGCTGGGAGGAGGTAGCTGCGGATCATGTTGTCCTTAGTGACCCAGAGGACTCCGGACCGAATGCCTCAGCTAACCTACGCTGCATGGCCTCCCTGATCCTGCAAAGCCTGCGGAAGGATCCTCGTATTCTTCGGATCAAGGAGAGGGACCATTACTGGCTGGCCACTCTCCTTGATCCACGGTACAAGGGTAAGGTTGCCGACCTTATCTTGCCATCGCAGAGGGAGCAGAGGATGAGACATCTCCGGGAGGCCTTGCAGAAAGCTCTGTGCAACGCGTTCCCAGAGACTGGGAGGTCACAAACTCCTGGTCCTGGACAACGTGTTGCTGAGGCATCAGTCAGAAGGAGCGGTGGAGAAGGTGGCCGTCTGACTGATGCTTTCAGACAATTTTTTAGTCCGCAGCCCCAAGGTATGATTGGTTCCAGCACCCATCGCCAGCGTCTAATTTACATGGTGCAGGAATACCTAGGGGCAAGGACAGACTTGGACACCTTTCCCACCGAAAATCCTCTGGCTTACTGGGTCTTGAGGATGGATCACTGGCCAGAGCTTGCACAGTATGCAATTGAGCTACTGGCCTGTCCTGCATCCAGCGTTCTTTCGGAACGCACCTTCAGTGCTGCTGGTGGCTTTGTTACCGATCACAGGGTGCGCCTGTCCACCGAATCAGTTGATCGACTGACCTTCATCAAGATGAATCAGTCTTGGATCACCCACAGCTACCAAGCACCTGAAGCTGATGTAACCGAATAATTTTTTTTGAAATACCACATCCCTTCAAGACTGCCTATGCTGATGCTGAGTGACTGTCCTGTTATGTTGATTGTCTATCCTCTTCCTCCTCCGCTGATATGTTGGAAGAACATTTTTGGTTCTGGGTGATGCCAGCAGCCCAATTTTTCTGCCCCTGTTTAACAGGGGCGTTTAAGTACAATTTTTGATGCAATGCTTTGCAGCAGGGCTAATTCCTGCAATAAAACTAGAGTATATGGCAGAGGTTGGAGTGTGGTGGCACCAGCACCAGTGCCTAAGGCCCAATTTTTCTGCCCCTGATTAACAGGGGCGTTTAAGTACAATTTTTGATGCAATGCTTTGCAGCAGGGCTAATTCCTGCAATAAAACTAGAGTATATGGCAGAGGTTGCAGTGTGATGGCACCAGTGCCTAAGGCCCAATTTTTCTGCCCCTGTTTAACAGGGACATGTAATTACAATTCTTGATATAATATTTCACAGGAGGGCCCCTTCCTGTGCCCACCCAGAGTAACGGTGAGGACTTATAGTGTTGTGGCACCAGCACCACAACCACCAAAGGTCAATTTTTCTACCACTGTTCAACAATGGCATGTAATTACAATTCTTGATATAATCGTTCACAGCAGGGCGCTCCAGCGCCCACCAAGAGTCACTTTGAGGGCTTACAATGTTGTGGCAAAACCAACACCTTGTTCCGCCATTTCTGCAGAGCATATAGGGCAGGCCCCTACTTTCAAACATCCAACTTACAAACATCAGACAGCAGCAAGTGAGATGAAAAAAGATGGACGACAAAACAAATTATACAGGGGTGATAACCCTTCCCTATGTTTTCCAAAAAGCTTAAAAATAATTTTTTTGACTGGAGCTACACTTTAAAAATGTACCAGTTGAAAATTACAAACAGATTCAACTTAACACAACAAACCTACACAGTCCCTGTCTTGTTTGCACCACCTGTATACTGCTGTTCTGAGTATATAGGGCCTGGGGGCCACACGCATTTCCTTTTTTTAATATGGGTACAGGGTTCCCCTTAATATGCGTACAAGACCCAAATAGGCTGGTAATGGGCAGGGAGGGCTACCCATGCCATTTTTCTCAATGATTTTCAACCATATTGCAGGAACCAGATATAACATTAAAACCGCAAGCAGTTTTAAATGGTGTTATTTCCGTTTAATGTCATTTTGTGCAGGGACTGTTCTAAACACGGGAAACACGTGGCACTTCACAGGCATACTACAGACACCCCCCAGGCACCATATTTAAAGGAATATTTCACTTTTTTTTTTCACTTTAATCGTCATTAAAATCAGTGCTCCCGCCAAAACGGCCATTTTTAAAACCTTTTTTTGCATTGACCCATGTCCCCTGAGGCAGGAGTCAGGTCCCCAAACCCTTTTTAGGACAGTATCTTGCATATTAGCCGTTAAAATGAGCACTTTCCATTTCGAACGTTCGAGTCCCATAGACTTCAATGGGGTTCTAACGTTCGTTTCGAACGCGGGGTCCGTTCGAAAGTTCTGGTGCGAACCGAACCGGGGGGTGTTCGGCTCATCCCTACTCAGGACTCTGCAGGCCAGTCTTGTTCCTCCACCCCGAACTCGCTCATTCACGTCTTTATGCTCTACTTTTGCTTCGGTCCGGCGCAATTTCAGCTCACTCAAATGAATGGGCTGAAATCGCACTGCACCGGGGGTTGCATGTGAATCTCACAAAAACGAACTCCTGATGGGAACTGGCCCATATAGATGATAACCGACCTGGGTTTAACCCTTTTGCTGCCAGAGCTGTTTTTGCACATGTGTTAAATCCCACTTGCTGACCGCCTACAGTACATTTACGTAATTACACCGGGGGTTGTTTGGCTCATCCCTATTTATCATTCACACATCGGAGCTTTCAAATCGTGGGCATATTAGCAGCAAATTTGTCCGTAATTCAAAAGGCTGAAGTGTGAATGCAGCCTTAGTGTGAGGCAAGGAGAGCCGATAAATTGCATTTTCTTGTTTACAGCTGATCACATGGGTAAAGAGCCGTGGCTGTGGCTCTTTAGCGTAAGGTGACCAGATTTTTAAAATGAAATCCGGGGACATATTTTTTTTTTTACTAGTAATGGCAGCAATCATCGGGACAGCGATATTGCGGTGGACAAATCAGACACTAAACTTTTGATACTTTGTGGAAACCAGTGAAATGAATACAGTGATCAGTGCTAAAAATATGTACTGTCACTGTACTAATGACACTGGCTGGGAAAGGGATAACATCTAGGGCAATCAATGGGTTAAATGTGTGCCTAACAAGTGTTTTTTCACTGTGGGGGAGGTGCTTTTACTAAGGGAAGACATAGATCCCTGTACCTGCTTGCAGGAGCACAGGATCAATGTCTTCCACACTGACAGACTGGCGAACTGCCTTGTTTACATAGGCAGACCACTAGGCGAGTCCACCGGATCTGCTGATTGGCTCTGACATCCAGAAATGCAGGATCACGTATATAAGTGATCCTGCGCAATGCAAACCCCCCAGTAGCAGTAAATCTGCTATCAGGCAATTGGCAACTGGTTAAGATCATCTGCATTATGATAACTCACAGGCAGGGGGCACTCAATTATGGCTCTGGCTGGCTGTGTCACAGTGTGTCACATAACATGGCTGCTGGGCGCTGATTTTGTGAACTTCTGACCAATAAGTGCCCCCTGCGAGTTCTGATACCATCCATTATGCCAGAGAGACAGACACAGTGCAATGTAGTCTATTCACAGACACCCCCAAAGCACACCTGTGTTGAAGCCTTGAAGGCACTGGCAGCCCCCCGATTGGATCCCCTCCCCCTCTATTCCTGCTGCTGGACATCATCAGCTGAGCTCAGCTGCCTCTCTCTGCCAGTCGCCTCCACCTGCCTCACAGCCTCTCAGGTCTCACTCCCCGGGCCCCGGCTACTACTGGGTGGGGAGCGGAGGAAAATGACTCTGCCGGGGAAGGCAAGGAGATAAGCAGGCAGGCTGCTGGCCGGGATTTGTTTGAGCCAAGGCAGAAGAACATGCGAGTAGAGCTGAATGGGCATGTGCCGGAAACTGAAGAAATAGTCCATCCGCTCCGACCAGCACATCATCATCAGAAAGGGACACAGATAATGGAAAAAATACACCCCCTAAGCTAGGAGTGAGGGAGGGGACTGTCCCCTGAAACCAGGGACATCTGGTCACCCTACTTTAGCGAGATCGGGGTTGCACAGTGTCTCAGGGATACAGCGCGGCTGCAGCAAGCCAGAGATTGCCGCGAGACTATGACGTCGGCCCAGAGTGATAGCCAGCCCCGTCTATACGGCGGGCGGGAGGCGGTTAAAGGTCAAAAAGAGGACCTGTCATGCTTATGTCTATTACAAGGGATCTTTACATTCTTTGTGTAGCACTGACCCCCGAAGTAGCTGCTGGTTTTGTTGGGCTTACCGTTACCTTCTTGACCTTGATGCGTCTAGGGGTTTCCCGTGGTAGATGGCCCAAAGAATTGTAGAAAATGACACTGGATCTGCTTTTTGGGATATTTGAAGAGATGGACAGCACAGTCTCTCAATGAAGGGTAGATGGTTAGGAAGAAAAGTTCAGGTACTTTTGTAACTGTACTTCACTACTGATCTACTGTCTCACTATAGAAATCCAGAGAATTACCGCTCACAACTGGATTCTCACAGCTACCGGATAGACCTCCTCTCACCAGGCCTAGCAACCGATAGAGTGTTTAAGTAAAGCAAAGTCTCTGCCACAGACTTGGATGTAACTGAGGGACGTAGATAAATTTAGCGAGCCCTCATACGGTAACAGTTTCTTGCAGCCGGTCCGGCGATACCGTATGAGTGTAGACCCACTTAGTGTCCTTCAACTAAGCCTCCAGGCTCTTCCCGAGAAACCAGCCTTGTGCATGGCCTTTTCCCAAAGAGTCCTCCCCTGGGTGCTTCTCCAGTTGTTGGGCCTCTCCACAGATGAGACGGCATCGGACCACCTTTGAATCCTCCCCTCAGTTACTTCACCTCAGGCTAGCTATCCCCGAGACTCTAAATTGGATGGATCCACACCCCAGGCCATGAAGGCCATGGGGGCTGGTCAGGAGGACCAAACAGACAGAAAGATCTTCTGGACCGGAACCGAAAAATTGGGCTTACTTTACTGTTTTTTTGTTTTTTCTTTTATTATAAAAGAAGTGTATTTTTTCTCAAAAAATTTAGTTTGAAAGACCGGCCCTAAAATACGGTGTGACAAAAAATATATATAATATAAAATCTGGCGTGACGTCGGCGGCTTCGTTGTCCTGACGCCTATTTGAGCGCCTCCTGGACAATTTTTGAAACTCAAGGCTCCCTTACACTCTGATCGACGTGTCAGTCTTGGATTTCCTCTTCACTCCAGTCACTTATTCTTCCTTAATACTGGCATCCACTAACTCACACCATTCCTCCTTTCGGACTTCACCTCCAACTCTCTCCCCCTCCCGCTTTCACTGGTGGTCGCTTGCTATTTTCAACCTCTTCCACCCTACCTCACAATTTTCAGCCCCCTGGCTGTCATTCTTATCCATCCACCTTATGTCCACAGCATGGTTCTTTTCACCCACTCCTTCACGCTCTTCCTGTCCTTGTGGTTAACCCTTGGTTTATTTTTTATTTTTTTATTTTATTGCACGCTTAGGTGGTTCCATGCTTGCCTGGGTCGGTGCCCATTGGTGCGCTCTGGGCGAGATGCCTGCCGCAGGTCCCATTTGGGAGCATTCCTCGGATGGTCACGATCCCAGCACTACACCACCATCACATTAATTGTAGTGAGTTAACAAGTTCTCTGGTTTCGGCACCTCAACCCCATCATTGTTCATGTCTATACTTATACTTTTTTAACCATTATACTTACCCATAGATACATCTTGTGCTCGCTCCTGACGAGTGGCCCGATAGCCAAGAAACGCGTAGAGCTGTCATATATCATATAAACATAAACATTACCCGACCATCAAGTTTGCTTCTATTACCCTTTTTCAGGACCTATGAAGTCATGGGCTTTGCAGGCATTATTATGTATTATGGTTTTATCCCATTGTTGGTTTTGGTGAACTCTGGAAGGTCATTGTTTGCTATACCTTGTGATAATGCTTTTATGACTTCATGCATTGTATTACTACTTATATCATTGTTATATATGTTTACTTATCATATTTGGCTGTATTATATGGCAACCAATAATAAATCCAAGTATGTTCACCATTTTGCTTTTTTGCAAACCACGTGCCTCATATAAAGTCCCACCCCCTTGCTCTCTCCCCTCTTGATGAAATATTGCAACTAGTAGAAAAAGATTCCTCAAAAATGGGACTTTAAATGGACGCCAGGCAGTAATGAGTATAAAAATTACAAGATTTATCGTGCAATACATACATTACAACATGAAAAACGTATTAGCCAATGATAAAAACATATGTATGGGAGGTAAGTATGGAAACCAGCTGGAGGAAGGAAGGAGGCTCGCAAATGGATCTCCAACGCATTTCAATTACACATATATAGTGTGGATCTTCCTCAGGGACCATGCAGCCTTCAACACTCCAAATGCTGTGATTCCCAAACATAAAAACGATTTCACCAGCAGCAGAAAGACATTCAAGTACTGGGATTGAGGTATCTGTCCGGACCAGATCGAGAGTGCCAACTCAGACATCATAGATCAGTGTGTGGTCCCAAGGTTGCTCTTAGTCATTAGAGACGATTAACTACAGTGGGTTGCGTCCAACTTATTTTTGAATAAAATATGTCTCATGGAGGGTGTAGCCAACCACAGTATTGTTCCCGTATTATGCGATGGAGCTGTGTCCAAACGGGATCATATTGGAAATTGCCCTGTAATTTTCATCCTCGTGGCCACTGTCATTGTAAGTGGAATGGAGATGTGAATTCTGTCAGCTGCAATGCCGAAAATATTGCAACAACCACCATTTTATTCTCTAGGATCCCTGCTAAAAAAGATATATATATATATATATATATATATATATATATATATATATATATAATTTGGGGTTCCAAGTAATTTTCTAGCAAAAAATACAAATTTAATCTTGTAAACAAAAAGTTCCAGAAAAGGCCTGGTCTTAAAGTGGTTAACCACTTCCCGCCCGGCCTATAACATCCAGCAGGATAACATACCGGCGTGCGCCCGCATCGCAACGATCGCAAGTGTGGCGTGTCAGTCTGACATGGCACATCTCTGATCTCCAATTGTGGTAAGGAGGCGTCTTAAAGCGGGAGTCCACCGGGACTCCGTGTTTTTTTTTTCTTTAAAAGCCAGCAGCTGCAGTATTTGTAGACTTTTAAAATAGTGACACTTACCTGTCCAGCGCGCCCGCGATGTCGGCACCCGAAGCCGATTTCTCGATCGTCTCTCGGGTGCTGCCGCCGCCATCTTGGGTATGGGAATCAGGAAGTGGAGCCTTTCGGCTTCATTTCCCGGTTCCCTACTGCGCATGCGCGAGTCACGCTGCGCAATAAGGACGGTCCCCGCTGCCTCTGGGATCTGTGTGTTTCCCAGCAGGCAGCGGGTGACTTTTGGAAAGGGGCGTAATCTACGCCCCTTTCCGCAGAGAGCTATCCCGGAAGTGGGTGCAGATACCTGTACTGTACAGGTACCTGCACCCCCCTCCCCCCTGAAAGGTGCCAATTGTGGCGCCGGAGGGGGGGAGGGTTCCGATGAGCGGAAGGTCCACTTTAGGGTGGACCTCTGCTTTAACACGTGATCAGCTGTGACCAATCACAGCTGATCATCGCTTGAATGGCGGTAAACTGCGCTCTTCTGTTGCTGCTGACAGGGAGAGCCGATTGGCGGCTCTCCTGTTGGGGGGTGGTCTGTGCTGATAATCAGCACATTGATTATCAGTGCAGCCCCCATCAGATGTGCCCATCACCTGCCAATCAGTGCCCAACAGCTGTCAGTGCCCTCACAAAAAAAATCTATCAGTGCCCACCACAGTGCCAATCAGAGCCCACCACAGTGCTGATCAGTGCCCAGCAGTAACACCTGTCAGTACCTCATAATCAGTACTATCTATTAGTGTTCATCAGTGCCTATCAGTGCTGCATATCAGTGCCGCCTATCAGTGCCCATCAGTGCTGCATATCAGTGCCGCCTATCGGTCACAATCAGTGCCGCCTCATCAGTACCCATCAGTGCCGCCTCATCAGTGCTCGTCAGTGAAGGAGAAAACAACATTTTACGACAGAAACTAAGAAACAAAATTTCACAAATTTTTCAATATTTTTTAGTTTGTTTAGCAAAAAATAAAACCCCCAGAGGTAATCAAATACCACCAAAAGAAAGCTCTATTTGTGGGAAGAAAATTATAAAAATTTAGTTTGGGTACAGTGTGACACGCCCATGCAATTGTCGTTCAAAGTGTGACAGTGCTGAAAGCTGAAAATTGTCCTGGGCAGGAAGGGGTGAAAGTGCCCGGTATTGAAGTGGTTAAATGAACCATAAGTGCTCACCTGAGCCATCTAGTGGTAAGTAAGGATATTGCAGCTGCTTTCCAGAAATCTGAACACGTATAAGGACGCATGCTTCCATCTGAGTGCTTAGCCTGGTTTATATTAACCTCTTAAATATATTAAACACTCATACAGAATTTAGATTCTTTGGAATCACAGCTAGTGGTGATAAATGAGGTAGAACTAGCACTGAGCTCATCTCCTTGCCCGATAAACCAAGCGATACGTAGGATATGACAGCCATTTAATGCTTACGGGCAGGCAAGTGAGGACAGCGAAAAGTTCTCCCTCCAGCGTTGTCATCGGGAGTCTTGTGAGCCAATTCTTTTGAATTCAAAATGATCTGACTCGCTGTCCCTGCATGCATCCTAATAAATATTTCATTGATTTTGCTGTAAAACAGCCGACTTCCCCACCTGACGTTTCCCTGGGGAAGAAGTCATTTACAGGGCTTGTTTTTCAGCTGACCACTCCTGTTAGCACCGGGATCAGACGTGGGATGTCGGCCTGCTCTGCTCTTTTTCCTCCCCCATAAATGGAACAATGTAATACAAGGAGACGGGTTCTTTATCAAAATATCTTTTAGTGCTCAGATGATATTGTCTTTCTTACAGCCATCTGATGTCTCTGGTCTAAGCCCCAGGGGTCTCCAAACGTTCTAAACAAAGGCACAGTTTACTGTCCTTCAGGTGTTGGGGGAGGGGGGGGGGGCTGTGGCCATTGTGGGCAGAAATTGTCCAGGCAATAGTGGGAATGAATAGTGCATCCTTGGTGTCAGTGGGAGGAATAGTGCCCTATCATTGGTATCAGTGGGAGGAATAGTGCCCCATCATTGGTATCAGTGAGAGGAATAGTGCCCCATCATTGGTATCAGTGGGGGGGAATAGTACCCCATCATTGGTATCAGTGGGAGGAATACTGTCCCATCATTGGTGTCAGTGGGAGGAATACTGTCCCATCATTGGTGTCAGTGGGAGGAATAGTGCCCCATCATTGGTATCAGTGGGAGGAATAGTGCCCCATCACTGGTATCAGTGGGAGGAATACTGCCCCATCATTGGTATCAGTGGGAGGAATAGTGCCCCATCATTGGTATCAGTGGGAGGAATACTGTCCCATCATTGGTGTCAGCGGGAGGAATACTGTCCCATCATTGGTGTCAGTGGGAGGAATACTGTCCCATCATTGGTGTCAGTGGGAGGAATAGTTCCCCATCATTGGTGTCAGTGGGAGGAATACTGTCCCATCATTGGTGTCAGTGGGAGGAATAGTTCCCCATCATTGGTATCAGTGGGAGGAATAGTGCCCCATCATTGGTATCAGTGGGCGGAATAGTGCCCCATCATTGTATCAGTGGGAGGAATACTGTCCCATCATTGGTATCAGTGGGAGGAATACTGTCCCATCATTGGTATCAGTGGGAGGAATACTGTCCCATCATTGGTATCAGTGGGAGGAATAGTGCCCCACCCATTATTGGAGCACAGGTGTGTCAGGAGGAAGGTGTCTCTGGAGCTGCTGCATGTGGTCTGTGTGAGAGGGGAGTGGTGGTGAAATCTCTCCCAGCCCCCCGGCACCTTTCTGGGAAAGCCATGGAGGGCAGCAGGGCCTCTCCTGCTGGAAGCTCTCAACCATCTCCTGGCCCATCAGGTGACATGCCTGCCCCTGTACAAGCCATGGCTGGTGATCTGACTGCTCCTGGTGAGGAGTCTGAGGACGAAGGCTCAGAGGCCATTCGGGAGCGAGTGGTGGCCGGGATTATGGTCCTGAATATGGAGAAAGACAAGCTCTACAATCTCAGAGAGGAGCTGAAGCGCTTGCAAAGGCAGCATGAGAGCTTGCACAGCAGGAACCGTGGATCAATGGATTCAGAGATCAAACTGGCTAAAGTCCGGGTGGAACACCAGGAGACCATTGTGGCCATGATGGAAGGAAGAGATGGGCCCTTCAAGGAAAAGTTTAGCAATGATCAAAGGTTTGTAAGGATGGTGAAAGTGGAGGTGGAGGAGGAGACCCCCAGTTCTGACCCCCTTGGAGAGGTAAGCAGTCCCATGCCTTTCCAGGACTCAGGAGGCATGCTGAGGGCCATCCAAACAATGGAGTCTCCTATGCGGTGGGATCAGTTGGCGTTTGGTAATGAGGACATAACAGATGATGTGCCTGATAATGTCAAGCCCCAAACAGGGGATAAAACTGTTTTTTGTGCCACCTAACACCATGAGCAGTGTGCCCAGTGACAACCAGGTTGCTAATGCTATGTGTAGTAATGCTGTACCTGCTGATGCTGCAGCACAGCAGGAGTTGCATTTAAAAAATGACATTCCTGCAAAGGAACTACGAGGCTCAGCCCAGCCTGTTTACCCCTTCTTTAGCTGAATCTAAAGCTGTTTGCCCCACAGCTGCTGAAGACTCTACAGCGCAGCTTCAGGAGACAGCTGGTATTGCAGCAGAAACTGTGACTATTCCTGATGGTAAATTAAATGTGTGTGTGACTGATAGCAATTCTGCAAATGTGATGGACAATCATTCCAGCTCAGTCCAAGCAATTAATAATATACAGACTACTGTGACATCAGTGTGGGGCCTTGGCCCTGAAAATTCTATGTTTGGTGAGGTTGTACGCTGTGCTCCTGTTAACTCCACTTCCAATCAGGTTTTCCCACTACAAGCTACCACTTTGAACACCCCAAGATTTGGTCTTGGGTCTCTGGCTTCTGCTGGGGGTCAGAGAAGAAATGTTATAATTCTTAAAAGGGAAGGTGGTGCAATCTCTCCAGCACGGCGTGCAGTGGTGGATATGATTTTGGAGATGGGTTTTTGGGTGAACGACCTCTATGCCCTAATACATGTAGCTGGGACACGGGAATATATTATAAGCTTCACCAAGCCAGAGGGTCTTGACTTCTCCTGTGAGCGCTATGAGGCTCTGTGCAGGTCAAGTCCTGAATTGGAAGGTCTGGCCCCAGTTGTAGTTTCACAGAGGTCAACAGTGAAAAAGATCACAATTATTCTCATTAATGAGAGTCCCTGCTCGGGATCTAGAGGTCTGGTTAAAAATAAGTCCAATAAAATCCTTGATGGGTGTAACATCTGAACTGGGGGTTGGTCAGTAATGGTCAGGTTGGCCAGGGGTGGGGAATGTTGTCCATCACCTGCGCTCCTCAGCTTTTATAGGGAGGGATAGGATGACTATTTTCTACCCTGGTCAGCCAAAGCTGTGTTACTGCTGTGGAGAAAAGGGGCATCTGAGCTCCTTCTGTTCAGCGTGTCGGGGTCAGGGTCACATGGCCAAGGACTGCACCCAGATGATCAGTTGCAACCTGTGCCTGAGCCTTGACCACCCCTATAGCAGATGTCCAGAAGCCTGGCACAATATGGAGAAGGAGGTAATAGATGACTTGTCAAGGCTGGACAGGTTGGAGGCACCTGGTGTACCATCCTCCTCTGCGATGACAGACTCCCCTGGTCCTGTTCAGGATCCCTCTCCAGTTCCTGTGCCCACCCCTTCTTTGTTTGTAAGTATTCCTTCTGTATCTTTCTCTGTGTCCCCCTAGCCTACTGTACCCTCTCCTCTTGTGTCAGAACCTTCCAAGTTTGTGCCCCCTGAGTCAGTTACCCCCCAGGAGTATACCCCTCCTAAGTTTGACTTAAAGAAAGCCCCCCCCCCCCACCAGGAGTGGTAGAGCGTATCAAAAGGGGTGCTGCTTCTTCCTCTGTAAAGAAATCTCCTCATCTGGGGCTTCTTTGGAGCAAAGTTTCCAGATTCTGAAATGGAGTTTAAGGCTGCCTCAAGAAAGAGAGGCTTCTGGTGATGAGCAGCAGAGGGGAGCTAAGAAGCAATCCACCCAATAACCTAAATGGCGGTTCCCCCTCCTTTAAATGTGGTGACAATAAATGTTACCAGCAGTAAGAGCTCGTTCTATGGCCTTGTTTTTGTTCAGCCATTTAGATGCTGAAATTTTATTTTTGCAAGAGACTAGGCTCACCTCCATGGCAGATATTCATATGGCCAAGAGAGAGTGGAGGTATGGTCCATCTTACTGGTCTCTTGCGGCCAAGCCTTACGGTGTGGTGGTGTTGTTTAAAACCGGCATGTTAGGGGCGTGGCCTGCAGCGGCATGGAGTAGGACGCTCTTTCTGTGAGCTCCGGCTGCCCTTTATCCGTTCTTCTATCCTTGCGGACCCCTTTGGATCCTTTACCCGGAGAACGGCGCTACCTCCACCGGGAGCACCGTGAGCCCGAATGTCGCCGCCAAAAAAGTCCCAGGGAGCCCTAGCGAAGCTGGGAAGGTTCCGTGCTGATGCCCCGGACCTCGTGGAGGAAGATGGCGTCGCTCCGGGCCCGGCTGCTGACAATCCTCCGTCGGGCGACACGGCACGCATCCTCGAGGCTGTGACCCTCTGCCGCACCTCTCTCACCTCCAGGATCGAGGAGGTGAAGGTTGATATCTCCCTCATTCGCCAGGACATGCACAAGCTGCGCGAGAGGGTCGGGGAGACGGAGCGCAGGCTGGGCCAGGTGGAGGATGACATCCCCCCCCTCCAAATATCCACCGAAAGACTGCAGCATCAGCTATCCACTGTCCTAGCCAAGCAGGACGAGCTCGAGAACAGGATGAGACGCTCCAACCTTCGTTTTGTGGGGCTGCCTGAGAAGGCAGAAGGCAATGATCCCCCAGCATTCCTAGAGCGTCTACTGATCGCCAATTTTGGTCGGGAGGCCTTCTCACTTACCTTTGCGGTCGAGCGTGCCCACCGCCTGGCCTCTAGACCCCCGCCTCCTGGTGCTCCACCACGCACTTTCATCGCGAAGATGCTCAATTACCGCGACCGGGACGCGGTTCTCCGCCTCACCAGGGAGAAAGGTAACATCCCATATGAAGATAAGCGTATAGCGGTGTTCCCAGACTTCTCTGCGGAGATCCAGAAGAAGAGGGCTCAATTCACGGAAGTCAAGCGCCAGCTCCGCACCCGCCATCTGGTATACGCTATGATGTTCCCTGCACGGCTCCGTGTAGTGCGGGACGGCAAAGCTCACTTTTTTGAGGATCCCTCGGCTGCCCTTGCCTGGCTGGAACAACGCCCTGATGATGCCCCTGCTTGACTGATGGCCTCCGTGTGTCTGGGCCCTGTCTGTAATGTCTCCTTATGATGGCCGGCTTCATCCCATGCAGTGAGTAACTTTGCACTTTTGCCACCTTCCCCCGCTTTGCTGGCCCCCCTCCCTCTCCTTGATCCCTGGCTGCCTTTCTCGTGTGCCCCTGATCAATATTTGCATGCCCCTGCTTCAGCCGCATGTTCTCCCTTTTTGTTTTGCTAAACATGGGTCCCACCGTTCCTTAGACATTCTGGCAGCCGGGAAAATGGGCACTGGTATTGACTGAGACTTTCCCATGCCGTGTCCCCCTACCCAGCTGCACAGCACAGTTGACTTTTGTTCGCCCCTTCCCCCATTTGGGAGTGTGTCTGGCCATTCTCGCTCTGCGGATCTGGATTTTCCTCCTGCGGTCCGGGATGGCTGGGCGCGGTCCCTCCTGTCACTCCAAAGTGTGTTTCCCTGGCCGGCCTCAGTTTCCATGTGGCTACTGGACTACTGTGTGTTTTGCCTGCCTTGCCGGTCCAGTGTAGGCGCTGCTCTGCTCTACTCTACCAGTTATAGTTTTTGTTCAATGTTTATGCACCATGCCCTTTTTATGTTTGTATTCTCTAATCCATGTCTGCTAATTGTCCTTGTGTTTGCCCCTGTGCCTTCACCGCTGCGGGGGTTGTCCCTGACTCTGGTATTTACTAGACGGGCAGCCCCTGCGCAGGGTGGTGGTGGCGCGTCAGCCTTAGCCGCTTTCCCTTGCGGGGGCTCCCCGATGGGGGTTGCTGGGTCTTTATGGCCAACATATGTCTCCTTATTCCTGAACTGCACCTTCCAGTTGTTATGGCTTCCCTTAAGGTAGTCACGTGGAACGTGCGTGGCCTGCGGGAAAAATCAAAGAGGGTTGCGGTGCTCTCCCATCTTAAACAGATGAGGGCTGATATCATGGTACTTACCGAGACACATATCACGGGTCAGTTACAGCTATCCCTTAAAAAACCTTGGGTGGGGTGGATGTACCATGCCCCCTTTACTAGTAATTCCAGCGGGGTAGCTGTGCTTGTAGCCAAGTCCGTTCAGTTTTGCCTTCATGATTTATGCTCTGACAGGCGGGGTCGCTATTTATTCCTGCACATCACGGCAGGGGGTCTTGAATTTTTGCTCTTAGCTTTTTACATTCCCCCACCCTTCCAGTTTGAGGTCCTCCAGCACGGTGTTAATTTTATGTTGCGGCACCCAACGTTGCCGTCGCTATGGTTGGGGGATTTTAACTCTGTGGTGTCCCCTGCCTTGGATAGACTCACCCGCTCCCAAGCCCCCTCCTCTCCCCCGGTTCGGACCAGGTTCGGCAACTTTTTAGCCGAATTTGCTCTGACGGACGTTTGGAGGTATAAACACCCCTCCCGCAGGGAGTATTCCTGTTTCACGCCAGCGCATGATGCAATGTCCAGGATAGACCTGATTCTGTGTTCCCCTACCCTGCTTCCGTGTCTTTTGGAGGCGGAGATTGGGACTCGGGTCTTGTCTGATCATTCGCCGTGTTGGGCTCGGCTTCGCCTGCCCTCCACACCGGCTTCCCGTTTGTGGAGATTGAACCCGTTCTGGCTGACGGCTCTCCCTGATTTGGAGGCTGTCCAGAGGGAATGGGTTCATTATTTTCAGACAAATGCGGACTCTGCACCATTCGGGCTGGTTTGGGAGGCTTTTAAATTGCATGCCCGTATGTTTATGTCCACACGCATTAACCAGTTCAAGAAATCCTCGGGGCTCGCTATCCAGCAAGCTGAGGAGCTGCTGGTGGAGCTGGAAGGCGCATTTTTGGCGCATCCCACCCCCTCCAACTCCTCTAAGTTAAGACTACAGTCTAGGCTTACTGACCAACTACACCTGGATAGAGCGGGGAGAAAGATTTTCTTTACCAAACAAAAAGTCTATGAATATGGGGAGAGGGCAGGGGGTCTACTGGCTTATTTGGCTCGCCTGGACCATGGCCCCCCGGTTGTGGTCCAGCTCGTGTCTGCGGCGGGAATCACGCTGTCGGATCCACAGGAGGTAGCCCAGGAGTTTCGGCGCTTTTTTGCCGACCTGTACACTTCTGAGGCCTCTGGCTCCTTGGATGACTTGCGTGCCCTACTGCAGACGGTGGATTTCCCTGTCCTCTCCGAATCGCAGGTGGAGCTTTTGGAGGCTCCCATTACCGAGGACTGCATAGCGGAGGCTATAGCATGTTTGCCACCTTCTAAGGCCCCGGGGTCAGACGGCCTCCCCAGGGAGTTTTATAATCAATTTCAGGAGACCCTACTCCCTAAGCTCTGCCGGCTATACGCTCATGTTTTTGAAACCGGTGTACTCCCCCGTTCCATGAGTGAGGCGCTGCTTGTCCTCATCCCTAAGCCTGGCAAGGACCCTCTCTACCCTGACTCCTACCGCCCCATCTCGCTCCTGCAGCTGGACGTGAAGATTTTGGCCAAAATCCTCGCCCTCAGGCTTAATAAGGTGATACTCCATCTCATACACACTGATCAGACCGGCTTTATGCCCCGCAAAAACACGGCCTTCAACTTACGCAGACTGTTTATGAATTTACAGGCTTCCCATGACAACGTGGGTACTAGGGTGGTTGTTAGTCTGGATGCCGCAAAGGCATTTGATTCGGTGGAGTGGGGGTACCTGTGGGAGTGCCTACACAGCTATGGCTTTGGCCCTAAATTTGTGCGCTGGATACAGCTTCTCTATCAGGCCCCCACTGCCCGAGTTCTCGTCAATGGTCAGATCTCTAGTCCCTTCCCTTTGAAGAGGGGCACCCGGCAGGGATGCCCCATCTCACCCATGCTGTACGCGCTGGCGGTGGAGCCCTTGGCTCTGGCCATCAGAGCACACCCGGATATCCACGGTCTCCGCAAGGGTCAACTATCGGAGGTACTTAGCCTCTATGCGGACGACATGTTGCTATATCTGGAGGATGCCGGCCCCTCCTTGGCGGCGGTTTTGGAGGTGGTTGGTCGTTTTGGGGTTTTTTCGGGTCTTCGCATTAATTGGTCAAAATCACAAATTCTCCCTATCGACCCCGCCGCCCCCACGTGTACGCAAGCCTCCTTGCCTCTCGAGCGCACGGACCGCATTAAGTACCTCGGCATTCACTGCTCTCGTTCCCTCACAGACTACATTAATCTTAACCTCGAGCCCCTTTTCCATCTGCTGAAACGGAAGACCCAGGTTTGGTCCAGGCTCCCTCTCGGGGTCATGGGCCGCTTGGGTCTTTTCAAAATGATTCTCCTCCCCAAACTCCTGTACGTCTTTTGGCATGCCCCAATCCGTATACCGTCGCGATTATTCCGTGATATGGAATCGATCCTTAACTCCTTTGTCTGGGGCTCTTCCAGGCACAAGTTGGCCTGGCAGACCCTCAAATGTCCGGTCCGTCTTGGCGGCGCTGCGCTTCCCGACCTAGAGACGTACTACCTGGCCTCCCAACTCTCTCATTTTTATTACCTGAACATGCATGACAAGCTGAGATACTCCCTCCTGGTGTGTACCTCGGTGGCGGATATCATTGCGCACCCCTTTCAAATACTTTTTTGTAAACATAGAGCTAGCCCTGTTACGAACTGCCAGCGTGTCATGATTGCGCACCACTGCCGATTGTGGGGTGTGGCGCGGTCTAGGTCCGGGGCACCCCCCCTGCATGCACATACGCCTCTCTGGGATAACCTCGATATCCCGGAGCTGTTGGGAATCCCGGATTATAAACTGTGGATATGTAAAGGGGTTATCTATGTCTCTCACTTCTACACACCTCAGGGTATTAAGACCTTCCAGGCACTTAAAGATGAGTTTGGCCTCCCGAATCAGGTGTTTTTCCGTTACCTTCAGGTCCGCCACGCCCTACAGGCTCAATTTGGGAATTCGCCTCCGATTCTGGAATGTACCCCCTTGGCGGGCCTGGTTACTGGCAACGACTCTTATAAGCTTACGTCCACTATTTATGCACACCTCCTTGCTCCTCGGGTTACGGCCCACGCATATAGTCTCAAACCTAAATGGGAAGTTGATGTTGGCCCTCTGGAGGATGAGCAGTGGGGTGAGATACTATCGGTATCGGTGGAGGTGTCCCCCAAAATGTCGGATAGATTGACGCATTTATACGTACTTCACCGGGCCTACATCACCCCTGGGCGGTTATCTAAATACAGACAAGGATTTGACCCTGCATGTCCCCGCTGTGGTGATCAGGCCAGTACATTTTATCATCTTATTTGGACTTGCCCTCCCGTCCAGAGGTATTGGGCTCAGATAGTCCAGTTCCTACATGACCATATGGGGTCCCCCCTCACGCTCTGCCCAAGACAATGTATACTCGGTCTCCTTCCCCTTCAAGACGAAAATAAATATCTTAGAATATTCCTACAAGAGACCCTCTTTGCTGCCAGGATGCAGATAGCCAGATTGTGGCTCAGACCGGATCCCCCAACGCTCCAGCAGTGGCTGAGAGCTGTAAACCAAACGCTACCCTACAAGAGACTCATTTATGCTAACCGAGGTTGCCCTATGAAATTTCATAAGATTTGGGATGAGTGGATGAATAGTCCTCATTGCTGCACTGGATAAATATCGTATGTGGTTGGTGGCAGTATTTCCCCTTGATATATTCGCCTTGAGACCCTGTTACATGTATATGTGTATTACCTATGGTCATGCTATTATGTACACTGTATTTTCCAGGCTATCCTGCTTGACATGGAATGTGTGTGTTATTTTTTTTGCTTTTCCATGGTGCTTGGCGCTTGTTGCGCCTTCCCCCCCCCCCCCCCACTTATGTTTGAGTATTGCTCTGTAGTCCTTTTTTTTATGTATGCTCAATAAACTCTACTCTGGTTAAAAAAAAAAAAAACGGCATGTTAACTATCCGGCAGGTTATTAAGGTGGAGATTGGGAGATGTATGGTCTTAAACGTCCTTGTGGGAGGGCAGGACCTGCACCTAATTATTGTTTATGGGCCGAACATTATGCTTATTATGAAGGGCTCCCACCATCCCTGTGCTATGCTGTCTTCCTCCTGGGGCTGTATCCCTGCTGTGCTCATTATGAGGGGCTTCCACCATCCCTGTGCTGACATACTGAGCACAGCAGGGGTACAGCCCCAGGAGGAAGCCAGCACAGCACAGGGATGGTGGGAGCCCCTCATAATGAGCACATGGCTGCCATTCACAGCTTCTCCAGTTTTTGCCTGCTCCAGTTTTGATCCCCCGCACTGTACGGGGTCACCGGGGTTGTGCGGGGGTCACTGGAAATTTTTTGGTGTTACCACGCATGTGCTCTCCGCACATACCCCGTGACCCCAAACAGTGTGGGGATCTATCGAAACTGGAGCAGGCGAAAACTGGACCAGCAGTGCATGGCAGACAATCCGCTTCTCTCTTTCATTTTCAAACCTTAACGGAACAAACTGAAGAGAAGCTGATTGGTTGCCATGGGCAACTGCTCCAGATTCTGTTCGCTCCAATTTTGATCAATTTCCCTAAATGTCTTTTTATCTGTTATTCTAGCAGTCAAATGTGTAAATGAGGAGAATGGTCAAATCTTTCTGACGGACTCGAGTCCGGTCGAAAAATCCATTGTCTGTGTGCTAGTCCGACGGACTAAAACCGACGCTAGGGCAGCTATTGGCTACTGGCTATGAACTTCCTTATTCTACGTCATCACGTTCGAATCCATCTGACTTTTGGAGTGATCCTGTGTGGGCAAGTCCGTTCATTTGAAAGTCCGGCGGACCTCAGCTGCAAAGTCCGTTGGATTGTCCGCCAGACCAAGTCCGGTCGAAAAGTCTGATCGTGTGTATAAGGCTATACATTTCTGGGACACTGTATACAGACACCATTGTCCTCTCACCTTGTTGAACAAAATCTTGATAATCTGGGCCAGTTATATTGTTTGCCCTGTTACCCAGGAGTTAAAGTGCACCCATGAATATAACTCCCTAAAGAACCGGAAGCCAGCGGAGAGGTGAGTACCGATCAAAAGAAATTTGACTGATCAAAAAAATTAACAGATTAATCGAGGAATTTGTCTTTTATTTCCACAGCCCTAATATATATTTCTTCCACAGAAATATTGCAGTAAAGACATTTTCTGTGTTTTATCATAACATGTGTGTTTCTCATTGGTCATTATACTTACACTATGCCAGGTGTGTCGGGGGGGCTGAGACTTTAAGGCTGCTTTCACACACGGGCGGGTGTTGACGGTAAAACGTCACTAGTTTTAGCGGCACTTTACTGTCATTTTAGCAGTGCTATTCAGCTGCTAGTGGGGTGCTTTTACCCTCTGCTAGCGGCCAAATAAAGGGTTAAATGCGCCCGTGCAGCACCACTGCCGAAGTGCTTTGCAGGTGCTTTGGCAGTTGTGCCCATTCATTTCAATGGGCAGGAGCGGTAGAGGAGCCGTGTAAAAGCACTCGGACTCTGGGGACTCTGAGGAGGTGTTTTTCAGGCGCTATTTTTAGCCCAAAAACGCCTGAAAAACACTCCAGTGTGAAAGGAGTCTTATCGGGGTTGAGAGGCCGAGCAACGGACTGAACTAACTTAAGAAGCTCCTGCGGTGGGTATTGCTATACTAACAAAAAATAAAAAATAAATTGGTAGTTTGTAGATGCTATAAGTTTTGCACAAACCAATAGATATACGCTTATTAGGATTTTTTTTTACCAAAAATATGTAGCCGAATACATATTGGCCTCAATTTACGAAGATTTTTTTTTTATTATTGGATATGTTTTAGAGTAGAAATTAAAAATTATTATTTTTTTTTTTTCCAAATTGTCTTTTTTTTGTTTATAGGGCAAAAAATAAAAAAACACTAAAAGACAGCTCTATTTGTGGGAAAAAAACCAAACCTTTTATTTGAGTACAGTCGCGAGACCGCACAATTGTCAGTTAAAATAATGCAGTGCCGTATTGCAAAACATGGCCTGGTCATGAAAGTGGGGTCAAACTTCGGGAGCTGAAGAGGCTAAGGGTGAGCGCATTCCTGTCTGATTTGAGTGCAGTGCGTTTGCAGACCATTAACTTGAATTGGCTGAAACCGTGTTGCGCCGCACCAAAAAGAGTTTTTTGAAAAACACACTGCAACTGGATCGTTGCAGACAAATGCACTGAGTTTGCGACCTGAATTTGGGGTGTCGTTAGCGTTGCATCGATACCCACTGCAGATCATGTTTTAAAAGTGGTGCGGAAAACATGCAGAGAACGCAGATTTTCCCTCGCTGCGTTCTAGTGCGAAAGGGGCCCATAAACTTTTTGTTTTACATTTCTTCAGTTGCTGGTTTCTGGCCTGGGTCAAAATAATGTTGTATATCCTGAGGAGTCTTCATGGGCATTTTTTTCTTTCATCTGGACGAGGGTAGGAGGTGCTTTCTCAGCTAAGCGCACTCTTCTGTCTGAGCTAAGGGCAGATGGAAAAAATGCTACATGAATCATCTGCCCTAATTCAAGATGGCCAAGGCTAGATATGCTAGAGGGGTGTTTTTCAAAGTGATGTCTCAACAAAATAAAGCACGGAGATATGGAGGGGGGGGGGGGGGGAGGGGTTGACGTGAATTACTAAAAATGAATTAAAAAAAAGTAAAAAAAGTAATCAAAAGTAATAAAGTAATAAAAGTAAAAAAGTTTTCAGTTTGTGGTGCTCAGATACAGTTTAGTTCCGTTTTTAGCAGACATCTGGGGGGGTCTACTCTTAGCCCTTGTACACACGGTCAGACATTCCGACAACAAAATCCGTCGGATTTTGTCCGACGGATTTTGTCCGAAACTTGTGTTGCATACACACCGTCGGACAAAGTTGTCGGAAAATCCGATCGTACGTAACGTGATGACGTTATTTCGTTACGACGGGACTAGGTTCAGGCTAGTAGCCAATAGCTTTGGTGTAGGAATTTGATCTGAGCATGCGTGCCACTTTGTCCGATCGGAATTCTCTACACACAATCGGACAAAGTCCGATCGGATCATGTTGTCGGAAAGTTTTATAGCCCAGCTCTAAAACTTTGTCCGTCGGATATTCCGACGGAAACAGTCCGATGGAGCCCACACACGGTCGGATTATCCGACAACACGGTCCGATCGGACACTTTCCGTTGGAATGTCCGACCGTGTGTACAAGGGCTTACACAGGACTTACTCTTTTAAAAGTTTTAAATGAGTTACAAGTAGGGTTGCCACCTGTCCAGGATTCACCCGGACAGTTCGGGTTTGGGTTCATGTGTCCGGGTTTCAGACTGTCTGAAACCCGGACACATTATTTAGACTGGACTATGGCTTTTCAGTGGTTGTCTCAGCTGAGAGTGTCTGTTACACTCTTTCACAGCCCCTAAAGCCAACACTAACAAACCACCCCCCCCCCAAACACATACAGATGGGAGAGGAGAGAGGGCTCAATCTGCACCTCTTCCACCCCACCCCTACCCCTCTATGTCTGCACACACTCCAATCCCCTGCGCTGTGCCTCAGAAAAGGAAAGTGGGAGCCGGAAATTTGAAGTCCAGCAGCCTCAGATCCATCTGGTGCTGACTGCTAAGGGGTGAGTGGGCTCACCATCCATCCATCCATTCCTGTCTGTAACTGAAGTCTCCCCCATTCTCTCTCTCTTGCCTCTGAGTAAGTACAGTAAGGCAAATTAGGGTTCTTAGAGCACCCTTACATCAGAGTTTCCCTTTACACCAGCGGCCGTAGTGTTTCCCCTTACATCAGAGTCCTCTTCGTACATCAGAGTTCTCAGTGTTCACCCTTAAATCAGGGTTCCCAGTGCATCCCTTATGTTAGAAGCCCCAGAGGTCTCCCTTACATCAGAGTCTGCAGAGTCCCCCCTTACAGTGAAAGGGAATTCTGCGAGTTCAGATGAAAAAAGGGGAACTCTGTGGACTCTGATGTAAAGGGAGACTCTTGTTATTAACTTCATATGATTAGAAATGTTATTTAGTAGCAAAATATATGTATAGTTTATACAAAAAATTGCTGTGCGCCACAAAAGTTTCGGGTTTGACTTGAAGAAAAGGTGGCAACCCTAGTTACAAGTTCAAATTAAGGAAGATATGGCGTCTGGGCTCAGCTGCTTTCCACCATCCTTCTTCTTGTACTGCCATACGGGAGAAGCCGATAGAGTCCACAGCTGTCTTTGTTACTTTAGGACCCCGGAGACCGATGTTTTCCACTTCAAAGACATGTTGCATTCTCGGAACTTTATACACGAAGGGGCACTGGCAAATGACAAGAAACCGTAGTGCTGCTTACCATCAGGAGCCGCTGATGTTTAGGTCCTCTGGTTCCAGATTCTCAACAAGCTTCCTGGCAATGCCACACTAAGGCTGGCAGGCAGTGCCGGGACAAAGTCATCTAGAGCCCAGGGCGGAAATGCCAAACAGTGCAGCCCCGGCCCCCACCAAGATATATGAGCATTATATATCAGCAACCCCCCCCCCAAAAAAAAACGAGCACTAATCTGCATGCTTACCCCCTAAGCATAACCCCCCTCCTCCCAGTACAAATCTGCCTCCCTGCTGAAATCCCTCCTCCCATCCCTCAAATCCCCCCAGCACAAAACCTCTACCCCTCAAATTTCCCCTCTGAGTACACATGCTTTTCCCCCACTTCACTCCAAATCCCCCCTCCCAGTACAAATTTCCCCCAATACCCCCAAATTTCCCCTCCTAGCAAAAATACCCCCCAATCAACTAGCATGACCACTCCCCCTCACACCTACCATATCACCTCATCTAGCACCCTTCTAGCGCAAATCCTCTTCCTCCATCTCCTCTCCCAACATAGATCCCCCTAAATAACCACCCCCCCAAATTTCTCCTCCATAACAATTCTTATCCCCTGCTACCCCCCAAAATTCTCCCTCCCAACACAAATTCCCACCCCCCAATCTCTTTGCAGTGCCCCCCCCCCACCTCACATGAAACCACATTGCCCAGGGCAGCCACCCCTCCTGCCCACCCCTTGTCCCAGCCCTGCTGGCAAGGAATATGTATTGCAATGATACACATGTAGCACTGACCCCCAAAGGAGCTGCTGATTTGAATTGGGCCTGCTCTCTACTGAGAAACCCCCCTTCTGAATGACTCTGTCCCCTTGGCGCAGCTGTGGTGCAATAATAATACAGTACAGTGTATACAGTATAATGTACCTGTGTCCATCCCTCAGGATCCTCTGGCTCCACCTGGTGGGGAAAGACAGTAAACCACACACTTGTACTCTTAAACAGGAATACTTTTACTGAAAATATAGCAAATAGGTGGTTACAGAGTTCCAACGTGGAACGTCAGCACAACATGAGTCAACAGGCAAATACAATAAACAACATGCAAGTATGTTACTATCTAGACCTTGGAGCTCCCCTTATTTAAAGTCTACGTGAAGCCTCACTTAATGTATTTCCTCCTTTATCGTCTTTCTTCGCTAGCTTAAAGGGGTTGTAAAGCTTTGTTTTTTATTTTCTAAATAGGTTCCTTTTAAGCTAGTGCATTGTCGGTTCACTTACCTTTTCCTTCGATTTCCCTTCTAAATGTTTTTTTTTCTTTGCCTGAATTTCTCACTTCCTGTTTCGCCTCAGTAAACTTCACACCATCATCCAAGCGGTGTTTAGTCAGCCAGAACAGCTTACTGAACAGCTTACTGAGGGGGAACAGGAAGTGAGAAATTCAGACAAAGAAAACAAAGAAAAGAAAAACGACATTAAGAAAAAGATTTTTTGACAGAGAAGGAATCTAAACGGCACAGATACCACGTCCCAGTATTTATGAAAATAAAAATAAAGGGCCGATTAAAGGGTGATTCCCCAGCCCCTTTTCGGCCCTTTATTTTTCTTTTCAAAGAAAAGAAAACCATTTAGGAAGGAAAAGATAAGTGAACCAACACTGCACTAGCTTGAAGGAACCTATTTAGAAAATAAAAAACAAACTTTTACAACCCCTTTAAATAGTTCCTCAAATAATTGTAATCCAAAGGGGGTAAGTAGAGAAAGTTAACTTAGAACACTCCAGGTATAGCTCCAGAAACTTGTAATCATACTTAGGTACTAAAGTGAAACGGGCCTCAAGACTATTAAGTGTCAGTTGCTCAATTATGCTTCCGTGGAACAGGTCCCAGCAAGGCCTATTAGTAAGTCTAAGTACATGTAATAGATTAAACAGTGGGCCGTAACCCGCTCACCAATCGGATCAGAATTCTGAGTGATGACTTGGGTCCTACAACTGCAGCTTGCTTCCGCTGATTAGCAGGGCTGGACTGGGACAGAAATTTGGCCCTGGACGTCATTCAGACTGGCCCACTTACGTTTTGAGTGTCCCATCAGCACCCCCTTTACATCAGATTCTCATCACCAGCCCCTTTACATCAGAGTCCTATCACCAGCCCCTTTACCTCAGAGTCATATCACCAGCCCCTTTACCTCAGAGTCCTATCAGCAGCCCCTTTACATCGGATTCTCATCACCAGCCCCTTTACATCAGATTCTCATCAGCAGCCCCCTTACATCAGAGTCCCATCACCAGCCCCTTACATCAGATTCTCATCACCAGCCCCTTACATCAGATTCTCATCACCAGCCCCCTTATATCAGAGTCCTATCACCAGCCCCTTTACATCAGATTCTCATCACCAGCCCCTTTACATCAGATTCTCATCAGCAGCCCCTTACATCAGATTCTCATCAGCAGCCCCTTACATCAGATTCTCATCAGCAGTCCCCTTACATCAGAGTCCCATCACCAGCCCCTTTACATCAGAGTCCCATCACCAGCCCCCTTACATCAGAGTCCTATCACCAGCCCCTTACATCAGATTCTCATCACCAGCCCCTTTACATCAGATTCTCATCACCAGCCCCCTTACATCAGAGTCCTATCACCAGCCCCTTTACATCAGATTCTCATCAGCAGCCCCTTTACATCAGATTCTCATCAGCAGCCCCTTTACATCAGATTCTCATCAGCAGCCCCTTACATCAGATTCTCATCAGCAGCCCCTTACATCAGAGTCCCATCACCAGCCCCTTTACATCAGAGTCCCATCACCAGCCCCTTTACATCAGAGTCCCATCACCATCCCCCTTACATCAGAGTCCTATCACCAGCCCCTTTACATCAGATTCTCATCACCAGCCCCCTACATCAGATTCTCATCAGCAGCCCCTTACATCAGATTCTCATCACCAGCCCCTTTACATCAGAGTCCCATCACCAGCCCCTTTACATCAGAGTCCCATCACCAGCCCCTTTACATCAGAGTCCCATCACCATCCCCCTTACATCAGAGTCCTATCACCAGCCCCTTTACATCAGATTCTCATCACCAGCCCCTTTACATCAGATTCTCATCACCAGCCCCTTACATCAGATTCTCATCAGCAGCCCCTTACATCAGATTCTCATCACCAGCCCCTTTACATCAGAGTCCCATCACCAGCCCCTTTACATCAGAGTCCCATCACCAGCCCCTTTACATCAGAGTCCCATCACCAGCCCCTTTACATCAGAGTCCCATCACCAGCCCCTTTACATCAGAGTCCCATCACCAGCCCCTTTACATCAGAGTCCCATCACCAGCCCCTTACATCAGAGTCCCACACCAGCCCCTTACATCAGAGTCCCACCACCAGCCCCCTTACATCAGAGTCCCACCACCAGCCCCCTTACATCAGAGTCCCACCACCAGCCCCCTTACATCAGAGTCCCACCACCAGCCCCCTTACATCAGAGTCCCACCACCAGCCCCCTTACATCAGAGTCCCACCACCAGCCCCCTTACATCAGAGTGTCCCCCTCCCACATGTACTCACAGTTCTAAAGGCAGCCTCTCTTCTTCCTCTCTCCAGTCATGTGATAACAAGTGATAGGGGAGAGAGGAAGGAAAGTCTGCTGACCATGTCTATCTCCCCCTGCAGGCTGGAGGGAGCAGAAAGCCTAATGCTCTCTCCAGCATATGACAGAAGCTGCTCCTTCTGACAGGAGTGAAATCACGATCACTCACTGTCAGAGAGGAGCGGCTCCAGGACTGCACCAGACCGGCCCACTGAGCCATCGGCCCACCGGGAATCTCCCGGTAGTCCCGATGGCCAGTACATGCCTGCTGATTAGGCCAGATGCTCCGACTTGATCTGACTCTCCGCTGCTCCAACAAGCGTCTCCGATCCCCGTCGGTCTGATCGCCAGCTCTTGGCTCCGTCAAATCACCCAGCAAACAGTCCGGTTTGCACTCCGCGGTGACTATCTACCGATGCGTCCGAGAACCTTACACCCAGTTCCGCACAGGCAGGCAACGTGGTTCCAAGAGACGAAAAATGGCCGCTGCAGTCCCTTTTATACCCTATCCAGCATGCACTGCATATCAAAGTGTTCATGGGTAGGTCACACAGACTCCTGGGTAAATGAGGTCAAATTACCAAAGTAAACAAAGTCACTTCCTGTTGTCTTTCCAACACCATAGAAAAGGAAAATAGCTAAAGTCCATTTCCAGTTTTGGTCACTAGATGGCATCCAATACTAGTGAATAACATTGTCCATAGACTTACATTTGTACTTCACATTAATTGCATTAATACACAATTATATCCCCGCTACACACAATAATGAAGTGTAGCAACCTCTACATAGGTAGGTGCTAGAGGTTAGGATTTTTTGTGAGTATAGGTAAATTTAGGCAGGCGCCTGTTTGTTTTGGTTTGTGTGGGCTGGGTTTGGCTCACAGTCAGCAGCTGGTGACTAGGGATGAGCTTTACCGAACGTTATGGGCCGTTCGCGCCAAATTCGTGTGGCACTCACGGCCCACAATGCACTGCGCCATCGCAGTGCATTGCTGGCTCATGATTGTATTGCTGGTGTTCTCTTATACAGGCATCTGCAGTAGTTAGTGGGTGGTGTGTGCCTCCAGCACAGCGCAGTATACACCTGACTCATGGTCCAGCAGGCATGGACAGGGACGTTACCTATCTTTCACGGCCCATTGGGTTACTCACTGCCGCTGCAGCCGCTCATCTCTCGCTCCTCACACGCTGTCTCTGTGTGAGGAGGGAGAGCCGGCGATGAGAGATGATCTCATATGTTTACATATGAGATCATCTCTCATTGGACACGCCGATCACGCTCTAAACGGCCGCTGTGATTGGCCATTTACAGCGATCTGTGACTGGCTGTGTCCAAGGGACACGGGCAGCACAGAATTTCCCCCATGCGCGGGAGCACGCATTGTGAAAGTAAACAGGAGGACGTCCTCCCGGCAATTGGCATCCGCGCTGCAGCTGACTTTCGGCTATAGCGCGAACGCCTAGTGGTTAACCACTTGCTTACTGGGCACTTAAACCCCCCTCAGTCCCAGACCAATTTTCAGCTTTCAGTGCTGATGCACTTTGAATGACAATTGCGCGGGCATACAACACTGTACCCAAATGAAATTTTTATCATTTTTTTCCCACAAATAGAGCTTTCTTTTGGTGGTATTTAGTTACAGCTGAGAGTTTTATTTTTTGCTAAACAAACAAAAAAATATGCAAAAAAAAAAAAAAAATCATGTTTAATAGTTTGTTATAAAATTTTGCAAACAGGTAATTTTTCTCCTTCATTGAAGTGCGCTGATGAGGCGGCACTGATAGGCTGCACTGGTGGGCACTGATAGGCATAGTTAAGGCGGCACTAATAGGCACAGATAAGGTGGCATCGATAGGCACAGATAAGGCAGTACTGATGGGCACAGATAAGGCGGCACTGATGGGCACGGATGGGTGGCACGGATGGGTGGCACGGATGGGTGGCACTAAGGGGCACTGATAGGTACCACTGATAGATGGTACTGATGGGCACTGATAGGTGGCTCTGATAGGTGGCACTGCTGGGCACTGATGGGCGGCACTGCTGGGCACTGATGGGCACTGGTAGATGACACTGATGGGCACGGATATGTGGCACTGGGGTGCAGCACTGTTGTTGAGGCAAATTGTGGGCACTGTGGGTGGCACTGCTGGGTGGCACTGTGGGCACTGCTGGGTGGCACTGTGGGCACTGCTGGGTGGCACTGACGGGGGGCACTTATGTTTTATTAAGGTGGCACTGGCAGGTGGGCACTGGCAGGGCTGGCCGTGATCGGGACTGATGTCCCGATCACGGCCGCCGGTGATCGGCTTTTTTTTTTCTCCTCGCGCTGTCAGGGCGAGGAGGAATAATAGCCGGTTACCGGCTCCGTTGCATCACATGATCAGCTGTCATTGGCTGACAGCTGATCACGTGATAAGGGGTCGGGATCGACCCCTTGCTCGGATCAGTGATCAGGCGAGTCTCATAGACTCGCCGATCACAGAGCGTGCCGCGCGCGCCCCTCAGGGGGCGCGCAGGCCGCTCGTGCACGGGAGGATGTCAATAGACGTAGTCCCGGCAAAGGAGGTCCGCGCTGTAGCCGTCATTCGGCTATAGCGCGGATCTCAAGTGGTTAAATATGTTCACTCTTACCTGCAATGACACAAACGCATGACCTTAAGACCCCTTTCACACCAAGGGTGTTTTGCAGTCGCTATAGCGTTAGAAATAGCGCCTGCAATCCGCCCTCAAACTGCTGCACCATTGTCTGTAGTGTGAAAGCCCCGAGGGAAGTGTAATACCGCTGGAAAAACGCCGCTATTGCGGCGTATTGCCGGCGGTTTTAACCCTTTCTCAGCCGCTAGCGGGGGGTAAAATCGCCCGCTAGCGTCCGAAATGCACCGCAAATATGCACGCGCTAAAAATAGCAGCGGTTTACCACCGACACTATGGGCGGTGTGGTGTGATGTGAAAGGGGGTTTCAGACTGATAGACTGGGTAGCAACTGCTATTGTGTTCCCACCAGAAACAACGGTCAGTCTTTTGGTTCCCCTTCTTATTAGTAAAGGTCCCATTAGAATGTGCTTTATGTAATTCAGACTTTTCACTCTATGCTGCCATCTACTGGTGATTTAATAGAAATGCCATGAGTTTTACTTTATCCATGACAAAACTATAATCCTTTTTTATGGGGTATCTGGTTGTGACATCCCTTACATGTGCCGCCGGCAACCCGCTTCCACTGTGATTATACACACCGGGAGCCCAGCTGCAGGTATCCCGGACTCGATGTCCACTGGCATCTGCCAATTACACAGGACATGGACAGAACGAAAATCTGCCTATGTAAACAAGGCAGATTGTCATTCTGTCAGAAGGGAAGGCATTGATCCGGTGTTTCTGCAAAGCAGTGACACAGATCTTTGCCTTCTCTGAGTCAAAGCACCTCCCCCACAGTGAGTAAGCTCAGCCTAGGCACACGTTTAACCCTTTGATCGCCCCTGATGTTAACCCCTTCCCAGCCAGTGTCATTAGTACAGTGACAGTGCATATTTTTTAGCACTGATCACTGTCACTGGTTCCCAAAAAGTGTCAGTCTGATTTGTCTGCCACAATATCGTAGTCCCGCTATAAGTCGCTGATCGCCGCCTTTACTAGTAAATTTTTTTTTTTAAATCTCATAGGTTGTAGACGCTATAACTTTTGCCCAAGCCAATCAATATAGGCTTATTGGGATATTTTTTTTTTTTACCAAAAACATGAAGCAGAATACATATTCGCCTAAATTGATGAAGAAAGTTGATTTTTTTTTTACATGTTTTTATTGGATATGGCTTATAGCAGAAAGTAAAACATTTTTTTCTTTTTTCAAAATTGTTGGTCTTTTTTTGTTTATAGTGCAAAAAATAAAAACCACAGAGGTGATCAAATACCACCAAAAGAAAGCTCTATTTGTAGGGAGAAAAAGGGCAAAAATTTTATTTGGGTTCATTGTCGCACGACCTCGCAATTGTAAGTTAAATTAACGCAGTTCTGTATCGCAAACAATGGCCTTGTCATGAAAGAGGTAACACTTTCCGGCGGTCAAGTGGTTAAAGAAGCATTAATTGTGAAATTAGGCTTTAAAGTGACTGTAAAGTCTCATTAAAAAAATAAAATAAACATGTTATACTTACCTCCTCTGTGCAATTGGTTTTGCACAGAGCAGTACAGATCCTCTTCTTCTCGGGTCCCTCTTTGTTGCTCCTGGCCCCTCCCTCCTATTGAGTGCCCCCACAGCCAGCAGCTTGCTATGGGGGCACCCGAGCTGAGTCACAGCTCCCTGTGTCCATTCAGACACAGAGCCCTGACCAGGCCCTGCTCCCTCTCTCCGCTGATTGGCTAACTGACTTTAATTGACACCCGCTGCTGTATCTCAGCCAATCAGGAGGAGAATAACGGACAGCTAAAACACTTGTGGACATCGCTGGAGAGAGATGGGACTCAGGTAAATAATTATGGGGGTACTGAGGGGGGCTGCTGCACACAGAAGGTTTTTTATCTTAATGCACAGAATGCATTAAGATAAAAAAAAAAAACCTTCTGCTAGGTGCATGCATACCTCCCAATGTTTTGAGATGGGAATGAGAGATGCCTATGTATGTCGGCATAGGACACGCCCCTGCCACGCCCCTTAAAGGGGGCATAACTAAAAAAAAAAGGGTTAATTAAATCCACAAGTGCTTTTTTTTTACCACCAATATTCCTTTATATTGGCTTTTAAAATTGACAATTTAGAATTTGGATGCAGAGTTTAGCACTAGGAAAAAAAATTTGAGAGATTAAAAAGTACATTTTATATACAACTATATAGATCAGACCAAAATGAGGGACAAATGAGGAGGAATGAGGGACAGAGGGACAGTGCTCCAAATCAGGGACAGTCCCTCCAAATCAGGGACAGTTGGGAGCTATGGGTGCGTGAACGGTGTCTCCAGTAAGCAATACTCTTCCTTTAAAGCGGAACTTTACCCATAGCAACTTGATAAAAAATAATGTAGCACGGAACACTCATTCCACATTAATAATTAAGCTACAAAAATTAGTGTGTGCTGCAAATTGCCTCCAGCTCCCATTTTTGCTTGCCAGACGCTGCTGTTAGCAGATCAGTCTTTAGGGGCTCTGGTTTTGGGCAAAGTGGAGACCAACTGAGCATGTACAGAGCTGGGTTATTACTGGATTTTAATCAGTATCGTCATTTATTTTTTATGTTTTAAATAGCTATACCTGCAAATATGGGCCAGCCTGACGTGATCGCGCAGGACTAAATTTTCTGAGTTTCACTTTAAGTAGGGTATGGCCAGCACCTTCTCACTAAGGGCAATGACCTCTCTCCTTCCACTCTCCATCAGGGGCTCAGTGATGTCAGCTGCAGTGACGTCCTTCCCACCATGGACATCAACATAATCGACAACGTACCGCTACCATGGGCAGACCACCACGCTATCAAATTTAAAATCGCCACCAACACCACCCTCCAAAAACTGAAAAACTCAATAACAACACACTGGACCAGATCCCAGAAGAAACTACACTTGAAACTCTTCAAAGCCACATTATCCAACAAAATAGCAATGCTAAATTTAAACTACTTAATGGAACAAACACTCAACTGCTTAAACAAGGCATTACTATAAACAGCAAACTCAGTCGCTCCGAAATGTAGAGCACTCATCCGCCAAAAAAATTCTGGATGGTTTAATGGCACTCTTACTTTACTGAAGCAGGAACGCAGAAGAGCTGAAGGAGCCTGGAGAAGAAATCCTACAAAGGAAAACCACACAAACTACAAAGCACTCACTAATGCCGCGTACACATGATCAGACTAGCTACTTTCCAGCGGAGGTCCGCTGGACTTTTCGAATGAGCGGACTTGCAGACACATGCCCACACACGACTGGACTTTTCCGGCGGACTAGCTCCTTGCCCACACATAGAGTAAAGTCTGTTCATTTTGAACTTGACTCCAGGTAGACGGGACTAGCAAAGGAAGTCAATGTCGCCACCTCCATCGGTGAGATTGACACTTTGCTAGGCCCATCGCCTGGTATGGATTTAAAGGGGAACCCCTACGCCGAAAAAACGGAGTGGGGGTCCCCCCGAAGTCCATACCAGACCCTTATCCAAGCACACAGCCCGGCCTGTCAGGAAAGGGGGTGGGGACGAGCGAGTGCCCCCCTCCTGAGCTATTCCAGGCCACGTGCCCTCAACATGGGGGGTGGGTGCTTTGGGGAAGGGGGGTGCCCTGCGGCCCCCCCACCCCAAAGCACCTTGTCCCCATGTTGATGAGGACAAGGGCCTCTTCCCGGCAACCCCGGCGTTGAAGTCAGGGTCTGCGGGTGGGGGGCTTATCGGAATCTGGGAGCCCCTTTAATAAGGGGCCCCCAGATCCTGGCCCCCCACCCTATGTGAAGGAGTATGGGGTACATGGTACCCCTACCCATTCACCTGAGGGAAAAAGTGTTAATAAAAAATACACACCACAGGTTTTTAAAGTCGTTTATTAGACAGCTCCGGGGGTCTTCTTCCGACTTCGGGGATCTTCTCGCTGGGCTCTGCTATCTTTTGCTCTTTTGCCGCGGAGGAGCCCAGCTTTCTCCTTCGTTGCCACCGTCCGGGGGTCTTCTTCCGACTTCGGGGGTCTTGTCCCGCCCTTTGTTTCTTCTTCCGGGCCTCCGCTATCTTCTTCCAGCTCTTTAACGAGCGTTGGCCCGGTCTTGTCGTTGTCGCCGCCGCCTTCTTCGCCTTCTTCTTCTTCCTTCCGATGTTGACATGACGCTCTCTCCGGCCGCAATGCCAGGGACGCGTTGTGCGGTGACTTCTATAGGCATAAGAGGCGTTGTCCCTGGGTGATGTCATATGGTGACCCCGTCCCTTATGATGTCACAGTCCCAGCATTCCCCGGGACTGTGACATCATAATGGGCGGAGTAGCCATGTGACATCACTCATTGACCCGCCACTTATACCTATATAAGTCGCCACACAATGCGTCCCTGGCATTATGGCCGGAGAGAGCGTTGTGTCAACATCGGAAGGAAGAAGAAGAAGAGGAGCAGAAGAAGAAGGCGAAGAAGGCAGCGGCAACAGCGACAAGACCGGGCCAACGCTAGTTAAAGAGCTGGAAAAAGATAGCGGAGGCCCGGAAGAAGAAACGAAGAGCGGGACAAGACCCCCGAAGTCGGAAGAAGACCTCCGAAGTCGGAAGAAGACCCCCGGAGGGTGGCGACGAAGGAGAAAACCAGGCTCCTCCGCTAGTAAAAGAGCAGAAGATAGAGGAGGAGTCCGGTGAGAAGACCCACGGAGCTGTCTAATTAACTACTATAAAAACCTGTATTGTGTTTTTTTTTATTAACACTTTTTCCCTCAGGTGAATGGGAAGGGGTACGATGTACCCCATACTCATTCACATAGGGTGGGGGGCCAGGATCTGGGGCCCCATTATTAAAGAGGGCTCCCGGATTCTGATAAGCCCCCTGCCCGCAGACCCTGACAACCAACGGCCAGGGTTGTCGGGTAGAGGCCCTTGTCCTCATCAACATGGGGACAAGGTGCTTTGGGGTGGGTGATTTGGGAAGGGGAGTGCCCTGCGGCCCCCCACCCCAAAGCACCTTGTCCCCATGTTGATGAGGACAAGGGCCTCTACCCGACAACCCTGGCCGTTGGTTGTCAGGGTCTGCGGCCATGTTGAGGGCAAGCGACCTGGTACAGCTCAGGAGGAGGGGGTTGCTCGCTCGTCCCCATCCCCTTTCCTGACCGGGCAGGCTGCTTGCTTGGATAAGGGCCTGGTATGGACTTTGGGGGGGCCCCCACGCTGTTTTTTCAGCGTAGGGGGTTCCCCTTTAAATCCATACCAGGCGACGGGCTAGCAAGGTGTCAATCTCACCGATGGAGGTGGCGACATTGACTTCCTTCGCTAGTCCCGTCTACCTGGAGTCACGTTCATAATGAACGTGAATGAATGATAGCGTGGGCAAGTCCGTTCATTTCAAAAGTCTGGCGGACTAACACACAGACGGGCGGATTGTCCACCAGACTGCCGAGTCCAGTGCACAATTTTGAGTCAAGACTTCTAAGTCCGCTGGACTTTTGGGAACAAAAAGTCCACCGGAGCCCACATACGGGCGAAATATCCGCCGGATAGTCCGATCGTGTGTACGCGGCATTAGAAATATTACAAAGCAATCTTCTAAGCAAAAAAAGAACATTTCTCAAACACCATCTCGAAAGCCTTAAACCGCCCTCGTGAACTTTTCAAACTAGTTGCTCAGACTATGAACCCTATCTGCCTAGAGCCCCCAGCGAACTAAACTCAAGAATTCTGCAATGAGTTATCGGATTTTTTTATTGACAAAATTGACAACATTCGGAAAATGATTCAACAGAAAAAAACAACCAACCTTATTCAACTACAGCAAAAAGAGGAAATCAATTCAAACATCACACAATCACCACATTTTTCGCTGATCCTGATCACCAGTGACATCACCAAAAATATCATCAGAAGCCTCCGAGACAGCACATCACCAAATTACATCATTCCCACAAAACTCCTGAAAGAATGTTATGACATCTTGGCTCCTACTATAACACATCTCGTAAATCAGTCGTTCAAATATGGGATTGTTCCGATTACCCTCAAGCAAGGCATAGTCAAACCCCTCCTAAAGAAACCCAACCTTGACCCCAAAGACCCTAACTACCGCAGACCGGTAACAAGCCTGAACACCATCTCCAAGATTATGGAGAAAGCAGTAGTACAACAGCTAAAACTCCATCTGGACACACTCAAACTCTTGGACCCACTTCAATCAGGCTTCTGCCCAGGCCATGGCACAGAAACGGCACTTCCCTAAATATGGGACGACGCCCTTGAAGCAGCAGATGACAGAGAATCATGTCTCCTGGTACTGCTGGACCTCAGTGCAGCGTTCGACACAGAGGACCACAATACTCTACTCATCCGCCTCACAGAAGTAGCAGGAGTCACAGATTCAGATCTACCATGGTTCGCATCCTTCTTAGGAAATTGATCTCAGACAGTGAAACTAGAAGCCTTCACTTCTGAAACTCGCGCAATTTCTTATGAAGTCCCTCAAGGATCTCCCTTGTCACCCATCATTTTCAACATCTACATCCATCCACTCCTCAAAATCATCCACAAATCGGACCTCTGCTTCCACTCATACGCTGATGACACTCAACTCTAATTTCGCATCACCAGACAAAAAGAGCAATATCAGGAATTAGAAAAATGCCTCACATTGATAGATGAATTTCAAAGACAAAGCACCAAAAAACCCCAGACAATGTCCAAGGAGACGAAACGCGTCGGGAGGACTCCACTGCTGCCAATTTTTATATGAGAAGCGCTCAATTCACTGCATAAATGTAAGTGAGATTTAATTTTTTAATAAAGTAGTTTGTTTTATGGAATTACGCTATTTGGCCCAATCTTTTCGTTCTGCATGGTTCCTTGTGAGGAGTATTACCTGTTCTGTGAGCACTGGCTTCGTGTTCAACTCGGTCTGTGAAACAAGTGTGGAGCGATTTTCAGCATGGAGTGTCCAGCTTTTCCGGCTAGAGGGCCCTTCAGTTATAAGATACTAAAGCACGTTTGACCCTTGGAGCATACGCTTGCTTGGGTCAATTGGAGTCGGTAAGCTTACATCCTTTTTTGTGTGGCGGTGTCGACACCAAGGTGTTTATGATCAACATTTCTATGGATTGAAGGATTTCTCCATCTCTTCATTTTGCACTAAGGGGGATCACATTTTGATTTTCTATGAAAGGACTTTTTTCTATACATATATGTCTATAATAGTTTGGTATTAAGTATGTTCTCAGATGCCAAATCATTTTCAGAATTTAGATTTGGCAAGATACACAGGTTACTTTTGTCACACTTTTTATGTAACACGTTCTTTAGCGCAACACTTTTTATGTACTCACATTGATAGATGACTGGATGACCACAAGCTCCCTCAAGCTCAATGGATCCAAAACAGAGCTTCATCTCCTCCACACAAACCGAAATAAAAAAACAAAGACCCCATTGACACCACCCACCATCCTTGGACAGACCATCTCCCCCAGCACCAAAGCCAAAAGTCTCGGAGTCATCTTCGACTTTAGAGATGTCGATGGATGCACAAATAGGATCAGTAGTCAGCGGATCTCGCCATCTTCTCCACCTGCTACGTATACTCATCCCCTTCATTCCAGAAGAGGAGAAAGCAGTAGTAGTTGGAACAATCATCAATTCCCGACTCTACTACGCAAACTCCTTCTACATAGGACTACCTAAATACCAGATTGCACGCCTACAAGTCATCCAAAATACGACAGCAAGACTGGTAACGGGAAAAAAACCCCTGGGAATTCATCTCCCCATCACTGAGGACTCTACATTGGCTAACCGTAAAGGATCAGATCACATTCAAGACCCTCTGCCTCACCCACAAATGCACACAAGGAAATGCTCCTCAATACCTATGTGAGAAAATAAAACACTACACACCCAATCGCAGTCTCCGATCAACTAACCAAAACCTCCTCTTCATCCCCAAGTTCCGCTACAAATCAAAGGGAGAAGGAAGATTCGCAGTCCAAGGACCACGGCTATGAAACGCTCTACCCACTAACATCCATATGGAGAAAAACCATCGGGCCTTCAGAAAAAAACTCAAAACCCACCTCTTCTAAGAAACAGGACAACACAGGATGGATCAAGCGCCTTGAGGCGATTCAGTTCGCATTTGTAATGCTATACAAGTCATTCATTCATTCATTCATTCACCATCGGGTGGTGACACCAGGCTTGATAATGGCATTCCCACAATCCAAGAGATGTCCGCTCTTCTCTACTCTCTGCATCCCCAACAGCGGCCTTCTACACTGTTTGTGTGTTTCACCCAGGGCCACTGATAAGGCAGTACAACCGGTCCTGTTGTACTGGGCCCAGGCCCCATCAGCTAAACAGGGGGGCCCAGGGCAGCTTTATTGTTCATGTCTGCCTAAATGAATACGTGGATTTTACTAGATCACACCCCCCTCCTACTTGCTTACCAGGGCTTAAATTACATTTCCCTGGGCCCCATTAGGTTAACAGAGGGGCCCAGGAGGTGGGAGCAGAGGAGCGACTTTTTTGCATTTTCAGCACGTAGGTGGATAAAGTCAGTGCTGCTTTTCCGCTGCACCTCAGGAGGGGTGGTTGGGGTGTAGGCATGGTTGGGGGGGGCCCTGTCAGGAGGGCTGTATGGGGCCCTATGATTTCTAACAGTGGCTCTGCTTTCAATATGTCCTCCCTGAGACAGCCCAGAGTGCTAGAATAGCCCTTTCTTTTTCTATTCACAGAGCTCTGGTAATGCTGGGATATGTAGTCCCAGAGTCAGTCTGCTTGGGGACTAACTTTCCCACAACCCATAGTTACTCCGAGTAGGCTCTTTCCTTCCCACAATCAACAGCAGCTCAGTTTCCTCTTCCTCTGTTTTCCCCAGGTGGTGGGCGGGGATGCGGGACTTGGGAGTACCGCCTCCCACCCAGGACCGTGTCACTTACTAGAAGACTGGACTTAGAGTCTTGGATTCTGGAGAACTTGGAGAAGAAGACAGATAGAATTTAGGAGCAGGTTGGGAGCGCCGCTGCCTGCCAGGGACTCTGTCACTCACTGCCACTGAAGGACTGGATGTGGAATCGTAGACTCTAATGCCATGTACACACGGTCGGATTTTGCGACAGGAAATGTTGGATGCGACCGTGTGTATGTTCCATCGCATATTTGCTGTCGGACTTTCCACCAACAAATGTTTCTTAGCAGGTTCTCAAATTTTCCACCAACAAAACTTGTTGTCAGAATTTCTGATCGTGTGTACACAAGTCTATCTCACAAAAGTTCATGCATGCTCTGAATTAAGCAGAAGGAGCCACACTGGCTATTGAACTTCCTTTTTCTTGGCTCGTTGTATGTCTTGTACGTCACCGTGTTCCCACGTTCGTAATTGTTGGCCAACATTTGTGTGACCGTGTGTATGCAAGACAAGTTTGCGCCAACAACCTTCAGACAAAAATCCACGGTTTTGTTGGCGGAAAGTCCGATCGTGTGTACATGGCATAAAGGAGAACTTGGAGAAGAGGACAGAGGTGGGGAAGAGGGGAGCCACTCGAAGGACCACGCCTGACTACCCTGCACACAAGCCAGTGAAGGAGGAGGTCAGCAACAGGCAGCTCCAGCCTCCAGCAGACACACAAACTCTGTGGGGGGGGGGGGGGGGGGTCACTGATGTAAGGGAGAATGAATAAACTAAGGTAGGGGGGACACTGATATAAAGATCCCCCCCTTATATAAGTAGCCCCCCTTACCTTAGCGTATTCACTGTCGAAGGTGGTCTGTTCTTGACATTCCCCCTAAAATCAATGTCCACAGAGCTACCCCTTACATCAAAGTCTGCAGCATTCCCCCGTTACAGTGCAAGGGGTAACTCTGCGGACCCTGATGTAAAGGGGAATGATGCAGACTCTGTTGTAAGGGGGGCGGCTCTGGTGATCAGAGACTACCTTACATCAGAGTTGCCATTAGCACCAGAGTTCGCAGAATTCTTCCTTACATCCTGGGTCACAGCATTCCTCTTTACATCAGGATCCACAGAGTTCGGGGGGGGGGGGGGGGGTATCATGCAGACTCTGATGTAAGGGGAAACACTGTGGACTCTTGCGTAAGGTGGGAGGGGGGGATCTGGTGACCAGAGACCCCCTTACATCAGAGTTCTCCTTTACATAACAGTCTGCAACATTCCCCTTTTCATGAGGGTCTCGCTTACTGTGTCCAATTCAGAAAAGGCAGGGGCCAGTAAATGACCGGTCCCTTCCTCCGCTTGCCATTCTGACAGATCCCCACAGCCGGTGGGAGAGGAGAGGAGAGGAGGGAAGCCGGCTGTGGGGGACAAGGGGGAGGGGGGTCGGAGGAGGACGACAGGGAGCCGGAGAAGAAGGGGGGAGAACGACACGGAGGGGGGCTGTAGGAGGAGGATACAGGGAACAGTCGGGATGATCGGTGCAGCAGGAGGGACAGCTGTGATCAATGATCTCCCTGTACAGCTTTTTAGCCGTCAGTCGTGGGAGGGAGAGAGGGAGATCGGTGATCACAGCTGTCCCTCCTGCTGCACCGATCATCCCCGGTTGTGGACTACAGGACCATCCAGAATCAGCCCGTGGCCGGGATATCGGGCAGCACTTGCGGGTGTCCGGTAGCTGCCCCCCCCCAAATTCGGGAGGTTCCCGCACCTTGTGGGAGACTTGAGATGTCTGCAATAGCAAAGCAATGTGGATACTCTACAGATGGAGGAGCATGAGTAGAATACCAGAGTTAAAGAGGAAGTAAACCCTGATGGGTTTACTTCCTCTTTCATTCCCTGTAAAGGCAAAGCATAATGGACTACTATGCATCGCATAGTAGTCCATTATGTGTCACTTACCTGACACAGGAGCCAGCGAAGTCACCGCTGTCCCCTGTAGTTCCGAGCGTCCATCTTCTTGGTGGGTCTCCATGGGTCTCGCTGCTCCGGCGCTGTGATATGCTGGAGCAGCGATGACGTCACTCCCGCGCATGCGCACGGGAGCCGAGACTCGCGGCATTGCCGTAATCGACGATGCCCCGCTCAGTGCGCCTGCGCGCCGCTGTCTACGGCGCATGCGCCGTAGATAGTGGTGCCCGTCTTCGGGCAGATATCTCCTAAACCGTATAGGTTTGGGAGATATTTCTTGGACCTACAGGTAAGCCTTAATCTAGGCTTACCTGTAGGTCAAAGTGGTTTGTAAGGGTTTACAACCACTTTAAGAAACATAAGAAAGCAGTTTTCAATATTGCGATTATGGTGGAGTTGCAGCAGTGAGAACATACCAGAGTTAAAGTGGTTGTAAACTCACTAACAAAAAAATAAAAACCTGCAAGACAAAGGCATAATGAGCTAGTATGCATAGCATACTAGCTCATTATGAAACACTCACCTTAGATCGCAGCGGTCCTCTTACACTGGTCCGGCTGGCGACATCACTCCCAGAGTTTCTTCCGGGTATTGCGGGCTCCGCCTCTGTGATTGGCCGGAGCCGCGATGACGTCACTCCCCCAGGACCCGCCGGTAATGGCACACTAGTTGAAACAACACCACAACGTGCCGTTGCTTCAGTGCGCATGTGCTGATGACGTCGGCACATGCTGATACAGGGGATATCTCCCAAACCATGCAGGTTTAGCAGATATCCGGGGTAGCTACAGGTAAGCCTTTTTATAGGCTTACCTGTAGTAAAGAGTGGTTGTAAAGGGTTTACAACCACTTAAGCCGCTTCCTGACTGTCTCACACAGCTATACTGCGGCAGAAAAGCACGTACAGGCAGAATCACGTACTTGTACGTTGCCCTTTAAGAGGTGGCTTGTGGGCACGTGCCGGGAGCTCCGTGAGTGTGATCGCGGGTTCGATGTCCGCAGAGATACCCACGATTGTCTCACGGAGAGGAAGAATGGGGAAATGCTAATGTAAACAAGAATTTCCCCGTTCTGCCTAATAACACTGACACTGATGACAGCTCCCTGTAATCGGGAGCGGTGATCAGTGTCGTGTCACACACAGCCCCCCCCCCCCAGAGTTAGAATCACTCCCTAGGACACATTTAACCCCTTCACCGCCACCTAGTGGTTAACCCCTTCCCTGCCAGTCACATTTACACAGTAACCAATGCATTTTTAATTGCACCGATCGCTGTATAAATGTGAATGGTCCCAAAATCACGCCAAAAGTATCCGATGTGTCCGCCATAATGTTGCAGTCCCAATAAAAATAATAATAATAAAGATGCCATAAAACTATCCCCTATTTTGTAGACGCTATAACTTTTGCGCAAACCAATCAATAAATGCTTATTGCAATTTTTTTACCAAAAAATATTTAGAAGAAAAATACGAAGAATACATATGGGCCTAAACCAAGGGAAAAAAAATATTATTTTTTTATATTTTTGGGGGGGGGGGGGGGGGGATATCTATTATAGCAAAAAGTAAAAAACAATGTGTTTTTTTTTTTTCAAAATCTACGCTATTTTTTTGTTTACAGTGCAAAAAATAAAAACCGCAGAGGTGATCAAATACCACCAAAAGAAAGCTCTATCTGTGGAGAAAAAAAGACGTCAATTTTGTTTGGGTGCAACGTCACACGACCGCGCAGTTGTCAGTTAAAACGACGCAGTGCCGAATCGCAAAAAGTGCTCTGGTCTTCGGCCAGCAAAATGGCTGAAGTGGTTAAAAAACATAGGAAAGTCGTTTTCAATATTGATATGTATATTATGATGATAGGTGTCCGCGACTATTACATGTAGTTGAGGAGAGTGGATAGACCGGTGGGAAATGTCATAGGTGTCTTACCACAAGAAAAGATGGCTGTAACAACTGTTTTGATGATGAGATAACTTCCAAATCCTAATTCTATCCAGGATTAGTTCTGTGCTCCTCGCTATGTTAATAAGGAGGAATGTGGATACATGATGTGAGTACATAGGGAATTTATCCTTAAACACTCAGATCACCTCTATAACGTATGATTGATTTCACCTCGGGCTTTCTTGCAGGCTGACATCTTTGAAGTTGGGAAGGATGTGGAGGACGGTCTTTGGAGAGGACTGTGATGTCTTCATTAGTCTGTGGATGGGACGCCTGGCACTTCAGCTATGGCCTCTTCTATGTTCTACACACAACCTGACATTACATGGAGCAGCATAAAACATGAGCTATCCGTGTGAGATTATTGTAGGATGGATCCCACTTGGCTCTACAATGGAGCGGTATTGGCTTTTGTAGCTGTTTGGTTCCTAATCTACTGTGCAAATCTGGCAAAAAAAAAAGAACGGCACTAATGCCCTGTACACACGGTCGGACTTTCCGACGGAAAATGTGCGATCGGATCTTGTCGTCGGAAAATCCGATCGTGTGTGGGCTCCATCAGACTTTTTCCATCGGAATTTCAGACGCACAAAAAGTTTGAGAGCTGGATCCGACAACAAAATCCGATCGTTTAAATTCCAATCGTGTGTAGACAGTTCCGACGGACAAAGTGCCACGCAAGCTCAGAATAAATTACGAGACGAAAGCTATTGGCTGCTGGCCCGTTTATAGTCCTGACATACTTGGTTTACGTCACCCGATCGGATTTTCCGACAACTTTGTGCGACCGTGTGTATGCAACACGAGTTTGGGCCAAAATCTGTCGGAAAAAATCAAACGGATTTTGTCGTTGGAATGTCCGACCGTGTGTATGGGGCATAACAGAAATTCTGCATTGGGTAATACAACTTTAGCTTCTCTGATCAAACCTGTCTGTAAATGAAAAGCCAAATGTAATTTAACCACTTCAGCCCCAGATCATTTTGCTGGCCAAAGACCAGACCACTTTTTGCGATTCGGCACTGCGTCGATTTAACTGACAATTGCGCGGTCATGCAACGTGGCTCCCAAACAAAATTGACGTCCTTTTTTTCCCACAAATAGAGCTTTCTTTTGGTGGTATTTGATCACCCCTGCGGTTTTTAATTTTTGCGCTATAAACAAAAATAGAGCGACGATTTTGGAAAAAAAAACGTATTATTTTTAACTTTTTGTTATTATAAATATCCCCCAAAAATATATATAAAAAAATTTTTCCCTCAGTTTAGGCCGATAGGTATTCTTCTACATATTTTTGGTAAAAAAAATCACAATAAGCGATTATTGATTGGTTTGCGCAAAAGTTATAGCGTTTACAAAATAGGGGATAGTTTTATGGCATTTTTATTAATTATTTTTTTTTTTACTAGTAATGGCGGCAATCAGCGATTTTTTTTATTGTGACTGTGACATTATGGCGGGCACATCGGACATTTTTGACACATTTTTTGGACCATTGTCATTTATACAGCAATCACTGCTATACAAATGCACTGTTTCCTGTGTAAATGACACTGGCGGTGAAGGGGTTATCCAGTGGGTGGCAGTGTAGGGGTTAAGTGTTCCTAGGGGTATGTTACTAACTGTTGGGGGCTGGGCTTTAATTTAGTGAACACAGATCAGCGTCACTTGTTGCTAGGCAGAACGGGGAGATGTTGTTTACAACGGCATCTCTCCGTTCAGCCGCCCCGTGAGACGATCGCGGGTATGACTGGACTCACGGGGGTCCCGACCAGCACGCGAGCGCGCCGGACAGCATTAAAGATTGGACGTACCTGTACGCCAATATGCCTGCCCGTGCCATTCTGCCGACGTACATCGGCGTGCGCTGGTCGGGAATCGGTTAAAGTGATTGTAAACCCTTACAAACCACTTTGACCTACAGGTAAGCCTAGATTAAGGCTTACCTGTAGGTCCAAGAAATATCTCCTAAACCTATACGGTATAGGAGATATTTGCCCAAAAACAGGCACCGTTGTCTACGGCGCATGCGCCGTAGACAGCGGCGCGCAGGCGCACTGAGCGCGGCATTTCCAACAACGGAGCTGCCGCGCATGTCGGCTCCCGTGCGCATGCGCGGGAGTGACATCATCGTGGCTCCGCCGAATGACAGCGGCGGAGCTGCGAGACCCCACCGAAAAGATGAATGCGCCGGACTACAGGGGACGGCGGTGACATCGCTGGCTCCTATGTCAGGTAAGTGACACATAATGGACTACTATGCGATGCATAGTAGTCCATTATGCTTTGCCTTTGCAGGGAATGAAAGAGGAAGTAAACTCATCAGGGTTTACTTCCTCTTTAAAGCAGTAATAAATCCCAAAAATATAATACATTGCAGCCTACCAATCATTAGATGTAGTGGCTGCATTCGTTTTCACTCCTTATGCCCCGTACACACGATCGGAAATTCCGCCAGCAAAAGTTCAATAATGCCCCGTACACACGGTCGGGCTTTGCGGCAGAAAATGTGCGCTCGGATCTTGTTGTCGGAAAATCCGATCGTGTGTGGGCTCCATCTGACTTTTTCCGTGGGAATTTCCTACACACAAAGTTTGAGAGCAGGATCTAAAATTTTCCGACAACAAAATCAGATTGTTTAAATTTCGATCGTGTGTAGACAATTTCGACGGACAAGGTGCCACGCATGCTCAGAATAAATTATGAGACAAAAACTATTGGCTACCGCCCTCTTTATAGTCCCGTCGTACGTGTTCTACGTTACCCATGTTTTCAGCAATCGGATTTTCCAACAACTTTGTGCGACCGTGTGTATGCAAGGCAAGTTTGGCACAAAATCCGTCGGAAAACATCTGACAGATTTTGACGTTGGAAAGTCCGACCATGCTTACCGCGTGTACAGGGCATAATACTGTGTATACAGGATCGGAAATTCCACCAGCAAAAGTCCAATTAGAGCTTTTGGTCGGAAAATGTGACCGTGTGAATGCTCCATCGGACTTTTGCTGGAGGAATTTCGGCCAGCAAAACATTGAGAGCAGGTTCTCAAATTTTCGGTCGGAAAAAGTTCCGATCGGAAGTTCCGATCGGCTGTACAAATTCCGACGTGCAAAATTCCTACGCGTGCTCGGTAACAATTTGACGCATGCTCGGAAGCATTGAACTTCATTTTCTCGGCTCGTCGTAGTGTTGTACGTCACGGCGTTCTTAATGGTCGAAAGTTCAGAGAACTTTTGTGTGACCCGTGTGTATGCAAGCCAAGCTTGAGCGGAATTCCATCGGAAAAACCATCCAAGATTTTTCCGAGGGTAAATCCGCTCGTGTGTATGGGGCATTAGGCAGGATTCACACCTATGCATTTTTAGTGCCTTTTGCATTTTGCAGATTTGCGTTACGGAACGTGTTCCATGTTAAATGGACTGTAGTGCAAATCTGCAAAGTGCAAAAAGCACTAAAAATGCATAGGTGTGAATCCAGCCTTAGGCTCCATTCACACCAGTGCGTTTTTTTTTCATGCTTTTTTGCAGAAACGCAGGTCATTTTTTTAACAATGCATTTTTTGCGCCTCTGCGATTTTGGAAAGGGTCAGGGACATTTTTAAGTGCAAAACGATGCCTTTTTGGTTCAATAGACTTCAATGGTGAAGCTTCAGAAAAGCTTCTAGTGCATTTTTACAGCGTTTTTACTGCAATTTTACTGCTATTTTGTCATAATTTGCGTTTTGCATTCTTTAAATCTGCCCAACAACAAATTTTCAAAATAACAAAAAAACGCAAAATGCAAATCCTGGCAAAATTGCTGTAAAAAAAAACAAACAAAAAAAACACGAAAAGCACAGCAAAAAGCACAACAGAAACACAACATGCATAGATGTGAATCGAGCCTATGGCCTGGTTAACACCTATGCAGGTTGCAGTTTGCATATTACAGGTGCATATTGCATTTTTTTAATACACATCTTTGATCCATTAAAGTCTATGGAACCAAAAACCAGAAAAAAAAAATCTGGCCCTTTCCATAAAATGCACAGATGTGAACTACATCCATGTTAAGGCCTGAGTCACACCTATGCTGATTTGGTGCTTTTTGCATTTTGCAGAATTCCATAGGAATGTGTTCCATAGGAAACCATGTTAAATGGACTGTAGTGCAAAATGCAGAAAGCAATAAAAATTGCATAGGTGTAAATCAGGTCTAAATGGACTGTAGTGTGTTTCTGCAAAGCTGAAAACGCACCAAAAAAATGCATAGGTGTGAATCCAGCCTTAGAGTGCCCCCACTCTGGATGAAAGAGCGCAAGGGGCACATTTGGACCGCAGCATTACCAGTCTGTGTGGAGGGGAGTGTTAAAAAGGACTAGCAGATTTAAATAAACTAACAAATTGAAGTCAAACTCCAGCTCACACTTTTTATAAGCAGTTACAGTAACAGTTTTTTTTCTCCTTTTTGGGCTTTACATAAATAAATAAAAGCTGATCATTGTAAGCACCTCTGTCAGTGTTGAGTGGTTTGTCTCATCACTGTAAACTGATACATCTGGAAGAAAGCTTGTGCTTTTGAAAAACAGCAGACTTGCTGGCTTGATCACGAGATGAAAATAGAAAAAAAATAAAAAAAAATAAAAAGGAATGCAGCCATCACATCTAAGAATTGGTAAGCTACACTATTATAATTTTTTTTCGTTTGGGTTTATCATCACTTTAAAGAGGAAGTAAACCCTGATGACAAACCTTTACAACACCTTTAATCTAGACTTACCTGTAGGTAGGGTTTGACACCTGTCCAGGATTCACCCGGACAGTTCGGGTTTGGAATAATGTGTCCAGGTTTCAGACTGTCTGAGACCCGGACACATTATTTAGACTGGACTATGGCTTCCCAGCAGGATTGCTGGCTGCAGTTGTCTCAGCTGAGAGTGTCTGTTACACTCTCTTTCACACTGCCCAAAGCCAGCACTAACAACCCCCCCCCCCCCCCCGAAAACACACAGATGGGAGGGGAGAGAGGGCTCGATCTGCACCTCTTACTCCCCCCCTACCCCTCTTTGTCTGCTCTCACTCCAGACCCTGGGGCTGTGCCTCAGAAAAGGAAAGTTGGGGCCAGAAATATGAAGTCGAGCAGCCTTAGATACATCTGGATGTATCTAAGGCTGAGCCAAAGGGTGAGTGAGCTCACCATCCATCCCTGTCTGTGATTGAAGTCTCAACCCCCCTTCTCTCTCCTGCCTCTGAGAAAGTACACAAAGGTAAATCAGGGTTCCCAGAGCACCCCTTACATCAGAGTTCCCATTTACACCAGAGGCCACAGTGTTTCCTTTTACATCAGAGTTCTCAGTGTCCCCCCCCCCCCCCCCCCCAAATCAGGTTTTCCAGATCATCCCTTATGTTAGAGGCCCCAGAGTTCCCCCTTACAGTGAAAGGGAACTCTGCAAGTTCAGATGTAAAAGGGGAACTCTGTGGAGTCTGATGTAAAGGGGGACTCTGCGGACTCTGATGTAAAGGGGAACTCTGTGGACTCTGATGTATAGGGGGACTCTGTGGACTCTGATGTAAAGGAGGACTCTTGCTATTAACGTCAGATGATTGGAAATGCTATTTAATAGCAAAATAGATGTATAGTTTATATTATAAAAAACATTGCTGTGCGCCACAAAAGTGTTCGGGTTTGACTTGAACAAAAGGTGGCAACCCTACCTGTAGGTCAAAGTGGTTTGTAAGGGTTTACAACCACTTTAAGAACATTTGCTGTGCAGCTGTCTCAAGCATTCACACAGCTGTCACGAATAATCCCTGTATTGTGTCTAATATGCTTCTTTTCTATGGTTATCAACTCCATCTAGTGACCTTAAATTGATAGTATAGGCTCATTTATTTATTTATTTAAATAATAAACATGTTATACTTACCTGCTCTGTGCGGTGGTTTTGCACATAGAAGCCCTGATCCTCCTCTTCTGGGGTTCCACCACTGTGCTCCTGGCTCCTCCCCCTTGCCTAGTGCCCCCATAGCAAACCACTTACTTTGAGGGCACTCATGGGTGCTTGCTTCTGAGCTGCCTTTGTGTGTCTTATATACAGTATCTCATAAAAGTGAGTACACCCCTAACATTTATGTAAATATTTTGCCCTGTGGCTCAGTCTCTGAAGGGAGAGGATCATGCTCTGCTTCAGTATGTCACAGTAAATTTTGCCATTCATGGTTCCCTCAATGATCTGTAGCTCCCCAGTGCCGGTAGCACTCATGCAGCCCCAGACCATGACACTCCCACCACCATGCTTGACTGTAGACAAGACACACTTGTCTTTGTACTCCTCACCTGGTTGCCCCCACACACGCCTGACACCATCTGAAACAAATAGTTTATCTTGGTCTCATCAGACCACAGGACATGGTTCCAGTAATCCATGTCCTTAGTCTGCTTGTCTTCAGGAAACTATTTGCGGGCTTTCTTGTGCTTCATCTTTAGAAGAGGCTTCCTTCTGGAATGACAGCCATGCAGACCAATTTGATGCTGTATTTGGCGTATGGTCTGAGCACTGACAGGCTGACCCCCCCCACCCCTTCAGCCTCTGCAGCAATGCTGGCAGCACTCATAGGTCTATTTCCCAAAGATAACCTCTTTGTACTCCTTAGTCTAAGTGAGGAGTACAAAGACAAGTATATCTTGCCTACAGTCAGGCATGGTGGTGGGAGTGTCATGGTCTGGGGCTGCATGAGTGCTGCCGGCACTGGGGAGCTACAGATCATTGAGGGAACCATGAATGCCAACATGTACTGTGACATACTGAAGCAGAGCATGAACCTTTGGAGACTGGGCAGCAGGCAGTATTCCAATATAACGACCCCAAACACACCTCCAAGATGGCCACTGCCTTGCTAAAGAAGCTGAGGGTAAAGGTGATAGACTGGCCAAGCATGTCTCCAGACCTAAACCCTATTAAGCATCTGTGGGGCATCCTCAAATGGAAGGTAGAGGAGTGCAAGGTCTTGAACATCCACCAGCTCCATGATGTCATCATGGAGGAGTGGAAGAGGACTCCTGTGGCAACCTGTGAAGCTCTGGTGAATTCCATGCCCAAGAGGGTTAAGGCAGTGCTGGAAAATAATGGTGGCCATACAAAATATTGACACTTTGGGCCCAATTTGGACATTTTCACTTAGGGGTGTACTGACTTTTGTTGCCAGCAGTTTAGACATTAATGGATGTGTGTTGAGTTATTTTGAGGGGACAACTAATTTATACTGTTATACAAGCTGTACACTCACTACTTTACATTGTAGCAAAGTGTAATTTCTTCAGTGTTGTCACATGAAAAGATGAAGGAGGGTACTCACTTTTGTGAGATACTGTACATAATAGAGATTCGTTCAGGAGATGCCCTGCACCTCCTTGGACTTGGTTGATTTATGAAAACTGGAGAGTGCAAAATCTGGTGTAGCTGTGTATGGTAGCCAATCAGCTTCTAACTTCAGCTTGTTCAAATAAACTTTCACAATAAAACCTGGAAGCTGATTGGTTTCCATGCGGAGCTGCACCAGATTGTGCACTCTCCAGTTTTAGTAACTAAATCAAGACCGAGGAGGTGCATGACATCTCCTGAACTTATCGCTCCAGTTTTAGTAAATCAACCCCATGGCGTGCCTGCACTTTTTACAAAGTGGCTGAATTCCTGAAATTCAGTTTTAACACTCCCCTCTCCCCCAGGCTCACAATGCTGCTGTCCAAGAGTGTCTCCGTTGCTCCTCCATCCCGAGTGGAGACACCCTTAGACAGGAAGTGGCTGGTTCACCAGGAGAAAATGAAGGGAAAAAAAAGTCTAAAAAACTAAAAGAAAACAATTGCACTCACTACATTTAAGGATTGCTAAGCTGCGATTTACTACTAATATTTTTTTTTCTTTTAGAAATAAATTTGATCAGTCAATTATAGACTTTGATGAACAAGGTTCAAAATTGTGGAGGAAACAAAACCATAATTGTTGTACAGTTTTAGCCTTTCCTTCTTTTGTCTTCTCCCCCGAATCCTACAGATATGTGTTTGCAGAGTAGTAATAAAATAACTTTTTTAATTGTATTTTGTTTTATACAATAAAATTTAATAACCCCCCATGAGTCTTTTCTTTTGCCTTCATGCGATGTTCTGACTTTTCGGAATGACGCCTTATGTTGTGATTACTTTCTTCTGCTTATTCCGCCGTGCTAACTTTTCTATATCTAAACTTAATTATAGAGATTACAAGTGAAATATCAGTGGACAGTGAATTAACACTTCACCATTTCACCATGAGTTCCCATGCTCATTTAGTGAGCTAACAGGTGTCAACACGTTTCAAATTTTGTGTGAAAGAGCATAAAAGAGGAGTTGAACCATAGTTAAGACATTATTAGCCTCCATAATGAGGGACCTTGTTTTGATCGGTGATGTCACCTCCTGGATCCTTCTTTTTTTGGCAATAGATCTTCCTCCTGTAAAATGCAACATATTCTCTTGGAGCTTAATGTATCCACTTTACTAATTATAAAAAAAATGTGTACATACAGCAAATATACAATGCATTCTTATTTTGCTTAATTAAAAAATTTAAAAATTATAATAATATAATAATATAAAATTTGATATATATATATATAATATAAAGCCAACACAAAACATATTTGCTAGCAGCGTGGGCAGCAGAAACACCTCGGGTAATTAACACGTTTCTAGATAAGGAAAGTATCAAGTATACATAGGCATAATCGCATGTCCATATGAGTTCTCTCTGGCCTTTGGAAATTATATAATATAGGACATTATATTCTCACATCATAATACCACTTGTAGAAAATTCAACATCGGAATAAATATTCTTACTTTCAAAATATTTTATTTTATGGTAAAGGCACTTACATACGTATAACAGTACATAAACAAACTGCAGCAGGGAGGGCCTGCTGTCACAATGTAAGTAATGAAAACAGGAGACATTAGTGAAAGACAGAGAATATCAAAAGGGTACAGTCGGCATGCCCTTACTCATCGAGGGGCTACATGAAAATAGAGGTAAACGGAGGGTGACCCCCCCGGGAGAGCCCACCAAATAGAACCATTAGGGGTAGCCCCCAGGAGCCCCCATCCCGACACCCCTAATAGGGAACTTGCTGTGCCAGGATGGGGGAGTATCCTCCCAGGCCCCCCCCTCTCAGAGGGATAAAGCAGTTGGAAGGCCGTCCGCAGTGGGTACCGCAACATTAAATTGGACTGTATGGTGAACCTGTCAATTACAGCTCTGTTGAGCAAACCAAAAACTTAGAACGTCTAGAAGGACAGATAAAAGAAAAGAGGAGAAGAAGAGGAGGACAGAGGGGTAAGGGGAGGTAAGCTATGTCCTGAAAGGGTGGAGGGTTATAGCGGGAGAATGTTTAGCATTCAATGTAAGAGAGGGCGCTTTAGGGGTGAGGTCTGGTCACTAGAGGAGAGCCTGGGGGTACCCCAGGCAGCAGAGAGATTCCCATGTAACGGGCCCAAGGGTCCCACACCTTTCGGAATTTAGGTGTGGTATCTGACAGAATACCTGACAGTTTTTCTTGGGACATTATCCACGATATCTTCCTCTTAACTGCGAGGAAGGAGGGTCTGGGTTGCTTCCATGCGGAGGCAATCGCAATTTTGGCTCCTAATAGGATAAAATAAGTTAGTTTCTGAGTGTTACCAGACATCAAAGGAACCGGGGTATTGAGTAACGCAACCTCTGGAGTTCTCGGAACCCGGCAGCCTGTGACTAAGTAAATCAAGTTGAAGATTTTAGTCCAGAACGATCGAAGTCTAGGGCATTCCCACCAGATGTGGATCATGGAGCCACGAAGTTGGCACCCCCTGAAACATAAGGGGTTAGCCGTGGGATATATTTTGGCTAGCCTGACTGGAGTGAGGTACCACCTGGTTATTAATTTGATGCTAGCCTCCATTAGTGAGGTGTTCTGGATCCCACGAAAGGATCTGGCTAGGGCCAGCTGCCAGGTTTCGAGACTGCCAGAGTTCTGGAGATCAGATTCCCATGCCGTCATATAGGGGGATTTGCCCGTTGGGGAAGTGAGAGCCGCGTAGATCACTGAAATACCACCCCTCTGCTCCCCGATCCTACCACACCAGGCTTCATATTCAGTAAAGGAAGGAGGAAGGGGTTTGTTTTTCCAAAGTGAGTTCAAGAAGTGAGATATTTGTTGGAAGCGGAACCTCTCTGTGTCTGGTAGCTCTAAGTGTTCGATACAATAAGCTAGGGAAATCGGACCCCTGGAATTGAAAAAGTGACCTATCCGGTATAGTCCCTTGTCCAACCACCATCTGAAGGCCTCAATGTTCAGACCAGGGGGGAAGTCATGATTACGGAACATGTGAGCAAGGGGTCTTAAAGTGGAGACTAGGGAAGGCTCTTTGCGAAGACCGTCCCATAGGGCGCAGGAGTGAGATAGGGATGGGGACATGATGGGCGGCCTGGCTTTGGGCGGGCACCATAATAGAAAATCTAGTGTAAAGGAGGGTACCGAACAGCGTTCTATGGACTGCCAATCCGGTTTCTCATATTTGGAGTAGATCGAGGAGAGTTGGGCTAGGCGAGCTGCAAGGTAGTATTTGTGGAGGTTAGGCAGACCCAACCCCCCCCTGCGTCTGTGTAGGAAGAGCGTGTTTTGCGGTAGACGGTATCCCTTATTACCCCAGATATATTTCAGTATTTTGCTTTGCAGAGAGCAAAGGTGGTCCTTCCGAACTGGTATTGGCAGGGCTCGAAAATAGTAGAGGATTTTGGGGAGAAGGGTCATTTTTATGGAGTTAATCCGGCCAAGCCAGGATAGTTCGTGTTTAGACCATGAGGAGAGATCAGTTTCCAGCTGTCTGTATAATTTGGGGTAATTGTGGGCATACAACATCTCTATTTTAGGTGTAAGGGAGATACCCAAGTATTGGATGGCAGTGTCACTCCATTGGAACGGAAAGGATTGTTTGAGTGAGAAGACTTGGTGGGTGGGGAGAGAAATATTCAATGCCACAGACTTGGAGTAATTAACCCTCAAGCCTGAGACCTTGGCAAAGTCGTCCAGTACCCGGGATAAGTTGGGCAGGGTTGTGAGGGGGGAAGTGAGGAACAACAGTATGTCGTCCGCGAAGAGTCCACATTTGTGCGTTTGACTACCGCATTGGACACCTCCAATGTCCATATTGTGGCGGACTGCGATCGCCAGTGTTTCAATGGCTATTGCAAATATGAGGGGGGACAGGGGGCACCCCTGTCTGGTCCCCCTGGTGATGGGAATTGGCTCAGAGAGGTATCCCTGCATTCGAATTTGGGCCCTCGGCTGGGAGTATAAGGCCCGTAATAAGCCCAGGAAGCGAGCCCCAAATCCCCACCTGTCAAAGAGCTGGAAGATGTACTGCCATGAGACCGAGTCGAAAGCCTTCTGGATATCTAAGGAAAGGAGGAAGCCAGATTGTCCGGGTCCCTCTTCCCAATTAGACTGCAAAATGGAGATAATATCGATCGCCCTCCGAATTTGATCAGGTCCCTGTCTGCCGGGGATAAAACCAACTTGGTCCTTGTGGACGTAGCGACCGATAAAGGAGGCTAACCTATTGGCCATAACTTTCGTGAGAATTTTGAGATCATTATTAATAAGGGAAATCGGTCTGTAGTTGCTGACATCTTCCAAGTTCTTGCCAGGTTTGGGGATGACCGTGATATACGCCGTGTTAAGGTGGGGATCCAGGGGGTCTCCATTAGCTTTATGATTACCGAGATTGGCCAGGTGAGGGGCTAGCGTGTTGGCAAAGGCTTTATAGTAAGGGATCGAAAGACCGTCGGGTCCAGGGGCGGAGCTTTTTTTAAGATCCTTTATGACTTCCAGTATCTCCTCTGCCTGGAAGGGGGCTTCCATAACTTGTTTGTGAACGTCCGATAAGGCAGGGATGGGGAGTCCCTCCAAAAACTTTGGAAGGAGGTTATCTTTGGGAGGTGGGGGGCTACTGTAGAGAGAGGTGTAAAAGTTCTGAAAGGCATTCAGAACTGTGACCGGATTAGACGTAGGCGGGAGTCCTGCGCTTCTGATCCGAGGGAGGGTGCTCAGCTTGGTTCTAGGGGAGAGTCTATTAGCCAGGAGTGTGCCTATTTTGTCCGCCTGTGAGTAAAATTTGTGGCCAGACCACCTAACCGATTTTTCAGCTTTCGTGGTGAGGGCGAGATTGAGTTCTAAGCGAGTCTTGTCTAGTATGGAGGTGGGGGTGCGGAGGGGGTCCTTTTTGTGAAGAGCTCTGAGTTTAGAGTATTCCTCTTCTAGCTTCAGGATGGTTGATTGCCTTTCCCGTTTTATTTGAGAACCTAATTGCATGAGTTTTCCCCTGATATATGCTTTGTGCGCCGCCCACAGGGTTTCGGGGGAGACATCAGGAGTCGCATTAATAGAGAAATATTCCTGCAATGCTTTGTCGAGATCCATAACTCGTGATGGCTCCGAAAGGAGGGATTCATTTAACCTCCAATGCCTAGGGTGTCTCCCACTCGAACCCCCCAGGGCCGTCACAATTACCAGCGAGTGATCCGAGATCACTGTGTCAGTGATGGAGGCTTTGAGCATCCTGGGAAGGAGCGAGGAGGGGACAAGTATGTGATCTATGCGTGCATATGATTGGTGAGGCGCTGAGAAGTGAGTGTAGTCTCTCTTTGTGGGGTTTAATTCCCGCCAGACATCGGATAACCCGTGAGCGTGCAGCAATTTGGCGATCCGTAAGCTTGCCTTCGTGGGCCTGGTTAAGCGGGAATGTGAGGGGGAGGATTTATCAAGTCCTTGATCAAAGGCGACGTTAGAGTCCCCTCCGACAATAACCGTTCCCTCTAAAAGAGGTGCTAAGGTGCGCAGCAGGGATTCGAAGAATTTGGCCTGACCCGTGTTCGGGGCGTAGTAGGAGACCAAGGAGTAAAGTTGGTCCCCCACAGTGCCCTTTACAAGTAAATACCTGCCCTCCGGATCCGCTTTTTCAAAACTTTTGTTGAATTTGCATGTTTTGGCAATCAAAATGGCCACCCCTCTGGTCTTGGATTCCGCGTTGGCTAAGAAGAACTGAGGGAAGTGGGCATGTAGGAACTTGGGACTATACCGGATAGGAAGGTGGGTTTCCTGAAGTAGAATTATATCTAGTTTCAGGGATTTGTAGTAATCAAGGGCTTTTCTCCGTTTGATGGGGGAATTAAGACCCTGAATGTTATGGGAGGCTATCTTAAGCCTAGCAGCCTGTGGATCAGCCATGGAGCAGAGGGGGAGCCCAGCATCTGAAAGCGACCTCACTTACCCAATCCATAGCGGGGTTCTCGGTAAGGGCATTGGGATCGGTGGCCCGAGGTTGTCTCACAGGATACCATGCCGACTGGGTTGGCTCAGCCCAACCTGAGGAGAAAAAAAATAGTGTCATGTAAACATTCAACGGGGGTAGCTTACCATCAAGGGGGGAGAGAGGGGGAGAAAGGGCAAGGAAAGAAAGGGTTCCTGAGAAGAGAAAGAGGAGATCAGGGCAGGAGACACCCCCCGAAATCCCAAGAAAAAACAATGTAGACAACCGACCCATAAGGTCAGAAGTCCCGACCCTCAGACGCCTGGGATAGGCCGAGGGAGGGAGAGTTACACATGTGGTCCCTCGCGGAACTGGGGACCCCTAGTCGGGTAACTACCCGAACTGTGAAATCAACATTAAATAGCAATAACATATAAGCAGCAATACACAAAAAAAAAAAAGAATTTTTCTTGAGGCACGGCTAAACATATTGATTAGAAGACACTGGGGCTAAACAATGAATGCTGTTCTTTGGGCAGAAGGTAGGATGGTATATCCAGGGAGGGTGCTGTGGAATGCAGCCCCCTGGGAAATCCTCAAAGCAACCTTAGGGCCCATTTCGAGGGGACGTAAAAAATATAAGGGGTTACGGGCAGTCCAGTAGATGGACGAAGTACTGCATAGCGTCCCGGAATATTGGAGGCAATGGGGAGAAGGGTAGCACAAGTCCTAGGCAAGGGGAGGGCAAAAAGGGTTGGAGGGCCAAACTTTCAATGTTTGGGGAGCAGTCCTCCGGCCCTCTCCAGGACCTCGGACGGTCAGTCACAGAATGGAGAGTCTGAAAATGGGACTGGAAGTTGCTCAGGTGGGTGCGTTATCCTTGACCTTCTTGGCTCTTCCGGAGGTCCACAACGGGGATTGTGGGCTGTTAGGAGTGGGTCGTTTGTTGGATCCTTGGCTAGGGTTAGAAGTGTCCATGTCAGCTTCTTGAGAAATGATTTTCAGCCTGGTGAGGAGCTTTTCCCCCTCGGGGAAAGTGGAGAAGGCAAAAGACTTCCCTTTGTCCGTGAACCTGACCGCAAATGGGAATGCCCATTTGTATTTTATGTCTTTTTGTGACATTGCAAGCAAGAGGGGTTTTAGAGCTCTCCGTCTCTGTATAGTGGAGGGGGAGAGGTCCGCAAAGATCTGAACCTGGTGACCCTGGTAATTGACGTGTTGCAGGGATCTGGCTCTCTTCATAACTTCTTCTTTCACCGAGAAGTGATGTGGCTTGGCCAGAACATCGCGCGGGGTGCCATCCTTCCTGGGGGGGCCGAGGGTTCTATGGACCCGGTCAAGTTCAAGCTTAGTAGCTGGGATGTCAGGGATTAGCTGTTGAATGAGGTCTTGCACCGCCCTGGACACATCAGTTATTGATTCTGGAAGCCCGCGAATTCTGACGTTATATCTGCGTGAC